>NC_137892.1:81356453-81900937 GCF_963455335.1 Martes martes | reverse complement strand
TCCAGCTTTGATAAGCTGTGTATCAATAGAAAATGGCAAGAAAGCCAGAAGCTTAGGCTCATGATCAACCTAACATATTAATTATTGAATCTTCTTGGACTTGGATAATTATTCTACAACTTGAACTTCAACTTAAATATTAATTCCCTTAAAATAATATCTAAAATTTTAATTTTATAGTGAAACATGGTTTATTTTGACTATGGGCTCATCATCTGACTTGGTATCACCTCTGGCTTTCATCACTGATATGGTTGTTATTTACATAGGAAAAGTTGCACAATTTTAAAAAATCAAGGTAACTCTGGCCTCTTTCAGATCATTGAAGTCACTGATAGGATAAGACTGATGGAATCAAGACTACTCGAGGTTCTCATATTGATAAAAGATCATGCTATTTTTTTTTCTTAAGGCAGATTATATTTTATTATTATTTCGCTTATTATCTGCATTATTGGGCACAGTGATAATGATAGCATCTCTTAGACTGGATAAATTTTTACTGAAGAGTGAATCTGACCATGTCTGAAAGGTACTCATCCCTTTTTAAAACACGTTATCATAGAAATAGGAAATTGTACTTAGCTTGTATCTTCTTTGTTTTTAATTGCAGCAAACTTGAAGAAGAAGAAGAGAAGAAAAATAATGGCAAGGACAAAGCAAAGCCTGAGAAAGTGAAAAGAGAAGCAGCACAGGTAACTGTTTTAGATATTAGAATCACATAAATATTCCATTCCCCTAGACAAGCCTCCCACTCCCACCTCCTCATTCCAGTGTCCTTAGTGACTTCACAGAATGAGATCATGTATTTGGATCCTTGTGTATAAGAAGATCCCTTCTTCCCATTCACACCAAATAGGATTTAGTTGTTTGTGCATTTGAGAAGAGGTCAGTCATCATTTTCTCCACTGACCATATGAATAGTATTATCCCAAAAAAAGAAGTGCATACAGATGGCTGTCTTGTTGTCTGAATACAAACCAATAGAGGCAGATTTCAGATTTTTCTCTGTATCTTTTTATGTAGGGATGGTTAGTTCTAAATAAACAAAACAAAAACAACCTTGTTTTTTTAAATAATTTTTTAAATTTTTTTTATAAACATATAATGTATTATTAGCACCAGGGGTGCAGGTCTGTGAATCGCCAGGTTTACACAGTTCACAGCACTCACCATAGCACATATCCTCCCCAATGTCCATAACCCCACCACCCTCTCCAGACCCCCCCGGCCCCGGCAACCCTCAGTTTGTTTTGTGAGATTAAGAGTATCTTATGACAAACCCTAAGTTTTAATCCCAATTAATTTTCTGTGAGATTTTGGGGAAATTGCTTAATGATATTTTTGAGCCTTGGGTTTCCATTCTCATATGATGACGATGATGATGGTGATGGCTATTAATTATTTAGTTGCTGCTATATGCCATATGGTATAGCAATTTTAGGACTGATCTTTGTAGTAACCATTAATGTATGTATTGTTGTCTGTATTTTATCGATGAGGACTCAGAGGCTCAGATAAGAAGTTAGAAAATACATATAGTTAATAATTTGAGAGCTAGCAATTGGACCACAAGTTCTGGCTATAATGCCCATGATATACCTTAGATTTTGCACCCTGTCACCATTTGTAAGAGTCCTGTAGGGTACGGTCAGCTCTTCATTTCTCCTCTCCTCTATCCTTTTATAATTTGGAAGACCTGACTTCTTACTGTTCTCCCTGCTATCACCTTTGTTCCCTACAATCTACCCTCAACTCAGAAACCAAAGTAATAATTTAAAAACATAAGGTAGCTTATGCCCCTCAGTGGCTACTCATCTCACTCCAAGTAAGAACCAGGCCACTAGAAAGTGGTTTACAAGGCCATGCATGATCTGCCTTCTGCTACCTCTCAGACCTCATTTCCTACTTTTTACCCATTGCCACCCTTGTGCCAGCTACAGTGGCCACCTTGTTGCTTCTTGGACACGCCAAGCATTAATTCAAGGTAGTCCATCTTATGGACTCAGTCACATACGGTTAAAAACCTGAACTCTGGACTCACACTGCCAGGGCTCAAATACTGGCTGCATCTCCCTCCCAGTAAGGCAAATAGTGTGTGTCTTATTTCTTCACTTATAAAATATTATTATGTACATTTTTTTTGTGAAGTCCTAGGAAACTTGTCCATGTATAAGTCTTCAGGATTATACATGAAATGAACTTTATTTTCTGTATGGCCCCCTCATACTCAGACATGACTATCCCTTTCTTCTGTCAAAATTCTGGCTATTTTTCATGTCTCAGAATAAGTATTAGCTGCTCTGCAAAGATTTTCCCCATTTAAACAATATACTTAATAACTCTGTCATCTATTATGCCAGCAATTTTTTTAATTTCTCAATTATATCATTTGTTTTATTCTAACTACAGATGCTTCTGTGCACTTTCTCCAAAGGCTCTAAATACTCTGTATTTGGTTTTTACGGTTGCTCTAACAGATTACCACAAACCTGGTGGCCTACAGCAACCCAAACTTACTATCTTTGGTTTTTACATTGTAAGTCCGACCTGGGTCTCACTGAACTAAATCAAAGGTTGGTAGGGGTGTGTTTCTTTCTGGAATCAATAGGGGAGAATTTGTCTCTTTGCTTTCTCTCACTTCTAAAAGCCATCATGCTCCTTAGCTCTTAGACCCCTTCCATCATCTTCAAAGCCAACAATATCATGTCTCTGACTGTTCCTCTGCAGTTAACTCCTCTCAGTCTCTCCTGTCTCACTCTTCCAATTGTAGGAACTGACCCCTGCAGTTACATTGGGGACACTAGGATAATCCAGGAGAATCTCCCCATCTCAGCATTCTTAACTTGATTATATTCACAAAGTCCCTTTTGCCCTGTAAGGTAATATTTTCACAGGATTGAAGTATTAGGGCTTGGACAAATTTGGGGGGTAAGAAATACTATTCTGCTGATCACAAATTTTTTTTTATGAAAGGAACAATAGATGATTCTTCATCTATCTCATAGTACCTAGCCCAGAATAATATTTGAGTTGAACTGACGGTTTTCTAATGAGATCAGTAACATAATCTTATTTTCCAGTTAATGTGTAACGTAGACCCCTGAAAAGTATCTTGGTAACATTGACCTTCTACATCACTGTTTTGGGAGCATTCTGTCACAGTTTTCAGAGGGGTAATGTGGAGGAGTTCTCCAGTATTTAGTTACCTAATTCTTAAATCCACCCTCATTTGGTAGGAGTTGTGCAGTGAATACCGTAACTATGTGAGAAACGGACGACTCCCCTGCACTAGAGAGAATGACCCCATTGAAGGCCCAGATGGGAAAATGCATGGCAACACGTGCTCCATGTGTGAAGCCTTCTTGTGAGTAGAGCCACATCCACTGCTGCTGAGTGTGGGAGAAAGACAGGCCTGGGGCAGTCAAGGGTGGTCACACTGAAGGTTTTCTCTAGTAAGTAGATCTGGAAGCTATCTTTGCATGGACTCCAAGCATTAACAGTTACAAAACCATATACTTTACTCATTTCTTTGAGGTATTCTCAGTGTTCTAAAGTGTTCTTGGACCATGTGCTCACAGCAGATTCCTCCAGAGTTAATGGCATCCAAGGACTGGGATACCAGACTCTGCATACATACAACCATGAATAATCCAAAGATGTGATCATTAGGTGCTACCAAATTGAACGTTTGCTAACATCTAATAAATATTTTCAAGCGTCCTCATTGCTTTCTGAGAAGAAGGACAAGATCTTTATATTTCCAGAAGAATGTAGTGCTAAAAATTTGTTGGCTGGTTTCCTGTGATGCATGTGTCTTATTCTTTAAGCAACATTAAAAACAAAAAACAATATGGAGAGCTGGGCATTTACCTTCCTACTCCCATGCTCAGTTGGTAGAGTATGGAAATAATGGGATATTTCTGTCTAGTGAGATTTTCCCGTTAGGATAATAGGTACTGGGTGCCAGGAATGATTCTCCCTTCTCCCCCTCCTACAGCCAGCAAGAAGCACAAGAAAAAGAAGAAGCTGAATCCAGAACAAAAGCTAAGAGAGAAGCTGAAAAGGTAGTTATCCTGGAAGGTTAATACCACAGTGAAGGATGAGGTTTTGCAGTTTCTCTGTTAAAAAAAACAAACAAACAACAAAACAAAACAAAAACATAGAATTACTGAAAACCGAAGTAAGAGAACTCAAGGATCATCTAGTCCAGGAATTGATAGAATTTTCTTCAAGGACCAGTGAGTAGACATTTTAGATCGTGGCCATTCAGTCTCTGTTCCAACTGCTGTCACAGCTATAAAGCAGCCATAGGTAATATGCAGGTAAATGGGCATAGATGTGTTCCAAAGAGACTTTATTTACAAAACTAGATGGTGGGTCAGATTTTGCTTATAGTCATAGTTTGCAAACATTGGTTTTAACTCATTCCCGAATTTTTAAATGAAGATTTGAAATCCAGAGAGAAGGAAGAAATTGCAGTGGCACGATTGACATCAGATTCCACATGTTCATATTTTCAAGTTCTCATAGTTGAAAAATGGAAACAAAGGAGTTCAAACTTAGATCTTCAGACACCAAACATAGCATTATTCCTAACCCACTATGTCAGTTGGATGACCACATTGGGTCACATCAGTTGTGTTCCTCACTTTAATTATTTCTGGTGCCAGCATTTTGGGGAAAATAAAAATAATACATCGGGCACATTAGAATAATCTGGGATAATATTTTCTTGGTTTCAAAAAGGTTGATTCCAAGTAGATTTTTTTCAGGTTTGTGGTCATTTGCTTGCCCCCATCAAAGATGAGTGGCCAGTTCTCAAAGAAGCCAGGTTATTAAGGGATTCTTTCTTATGTGTGGGTGCAGATTCAGTCTGGATTTGGGGGCTAAATCTAAGGAAAAAGAAAAAGAAACTTCTTAATAAGTCATCCATGGGGGCGCCTGGGTGGCTCAGTGGGTTAAAGCCTCTGCCTTCGGCTCAGGTCATGATCCCAGGGTCCTGGGATCAAGCCCTGCATCGGGCGCTCTGCTCCGTGGAGAGCCTGCTTTCTCCTCTCTCTCTGCCTGCCTCTCTGTCTACTTGTGATCTCTGTCTGTCAAATAAATAAAAATAAAATCTTAAAAAAATAATAAAAAAATAAAAAAATAAGTCATCCATGTTTGGTAGGAATTGAATGGAACCAATTGGCAGGAAGAAAAATACCCAGAGGTCATTTTCTGTACCTGTTTTACTAGAAATCTCTTGGAAGGAACCCAACAAAGTAATTTATATGAAAATATCCACGGCTCTTGCCTTTTCTCCTCCTTTAGGATACATGCAGTGAATTTCGGAGCCTTTTGCAAAATGGAAATCTTTTCTGTACACGAGAAAATGACCCTGTGCGTGGCCCAGATGGCAAGACCCACGGCAACAAGTGTGCCATGTGCAAAGCTGTGTTGTGAGTGCTCAAATGAAGCCCCTGCTGGGGTGGGCAGAGTTGGGGAGCCAGAGAGCCAGGAAGATAATGTCTATTGTGTTTCTCCTTTCTTTACATATCAAGGAAATAAATGATTCTCTGCAGAATGTTTCCAGGCAAATCTTTCTTGTAAAGGCCAATATTAGAACCAGGCAATATATGACTAAGGTACTACATTCTCTATAATTTCTGGAGTCAAGCCTACCTACTAATAGATCACAACAGGGTAAAATTGGAAGTCCTTTGCTGTCTGATGGATCCCTTTTCTACATTATCTTTTAAATACCTCTGGGAAAGTAATAAATATATTTTACTATCAGTCTAACTTTTCTACCTATGTTTTTGAAAATATCACATTTTTCACAAAAAGAAAAAAAATATTTACACAAAGCTCAGAAGTACACATAAAATATTTCAGTCATCCAATAGCCATTTACTGAATATCTACAGTGTACAGTGTGAATAATGATTGTACATAGATGGATGCAATAGACATGGGTACAATTTCATATAATCGGAAGGAGAATAGGCACCTGGGTGACTCAGTTAAGCATCTGCCTTTGGCTCAGGTCATGATCTCAGAGTACTGGGATCCAGCCCCACATTGGGCTCCGCCATCAGTGAGGAGTCTACTTCTCTCCCTCTCCCTCTGCCCCTTCCCCTGCTCTCTTTCTAAAATAAATAAATAAATCTTTTTAAAAAATATGAAGGAGGAATTGCTGAATGATAAATGATGTATTCAGTGTGTTCTAGTACTTCGGGGAAGGGAGAGTTAATAAGAAGTTTTATGGGGGAGTAGACCTGGACTTTATAATTTGGATAAGATATGAACAGTCCAGGCAGGAATGAGAGGAGAAGGGAAAAAACATAGGTAAACCTCTTAAATTAAGGAAACCGTATGAACAGTAAAGAGCAAGTTGCTTAGTTTTGTTAGAACTTAGCCATTTTGCTGGGTTTGAATGCCAGTTCAAGGATTTTGAAGTCAATTCTGTACATCATGGGAAACTGCTAAACATTTTCAGGTAGGAGAGTAAGTGGGATAAATATGGTTCCTTTGGGAAGATTCATTTATGTCAGCAGTAGAAAAGAAAAAAAGAGAAGGAAGGGACCGAGATTCGGAATGCTGCTGGTGGTGGAAGGGTTTGCAGGAATCTGGGAACATTAACTAGCGTGAGAGAAACGGGAGAGAAGGTGAGAAGTGAAATCAGTGCCATGCTGGCAACAGCTGTGGGAGCTGAGAGGTGGGAACAGAGACAGCTCCAGGGTTTTGTTTTTCCCAAAAGGTAGAGAATCCAGGAGCAAGGGCACATTTGGTGGAAAAGGTAGTTATTGTTGGACCTCTTGGCTCTGAGGCATTTGAGAAGAATCCAGCTGAGTGTCACAGTGAGCATGTATGAAGGGCTAGTAAATCGCTCACATGGACTTGCTTATGCTTACATACATGTTGGTTTTCCTCTACAGCAGGGAGAGCTCCTTCAGGCAGAAGGACTGCACATAGTTTGTCTTTCTGTTTTCAGAGGAAGGCCTGCAACATGGTAGATGTTCAGTAAATGCTGGTGACTTTCTATACAGATCTAATCTGGTGACAGGAGGAGGAACTCGCAGACATGCACTCCACTCTCCGTTAATCTATTCTTCCCTACCTCCCTCTTTCTAATTTCCAGCCAGAAAGAAGATGAAGAAAGAAAGAGAAAAGAAGAGGAAGATCAGAGAAACGCTGCGGGGCATAGTTCCCATGGCAGTGGCGGTGGTGGAGGAGGCAAAGCTCAGGTGAGAGGACCTCTAATTCCCACAGGCAGGGTGGACATAAGTCACTGAAAAGGGCACCGAGGCCAAGCCCGTGGTAAAGGGGAATGGAGGTCATGCAGGGTGTGAAAGCATCCTGGGAAGGACAGGGGACTTTCCCCTTGAAACTGCAGGGTAATATCTCAGCAATTTTTCTTCTCCTTTGGGTGTATTTTGACTTCCTTAAACCTGGAATAATTAACATGATGACATCATCTGTGTCTCCTGACCCCTTTTTACATAATGTAGCTCTCAGGCCAGTAACTGATCCCAGGAGAGATAGTGGAGCTGTTCCCTGTTAGCATTTCATGCTCTTCCTCTTCTCTAAGTACTCTCTCATTCCCTCAGTGAAGCCACATGTGAGAGGGAGACTTTCTGTTGATCCATGCAGCATATTAGGTGAAACAGCAGGGCTTTTTTTTTTTTTTTAAGATTTTATTTATTTATTTGACAGAAAGAGAGATCACAAGTACACAGAGAGGCAGGTAGAGAGAGAGAGGGGAGCAGGCTCCCTGCTGAGCAGAGAGCCCGATGTGGGGCTCGATCCCAGGATCCTGGGATCATGACCTGAGCCGAAGGCAGGGGCTTAACCCACTGAGCCACCCAGGTGCCCCAACAGCAGGATTTTTCAGAGCCAGATAGTTTGGGGTACGACCCTGCCCCTGCCACGCAGGACTTGTCCAGTGTGGAATAAATGACTTCATCTTGCTAAACTCTGGTTTCCCTTATACAGCAGTGCTCTTACAGAGGATAAAATAAAACAATTTAGGCAAGTTTTTAGCACATTTCCTGAGACATTTTGAAGGGTCAGAATGACAGAAACTGCCTGTAAACCCCTCCTTGGGCATGTGAACAGCACTGCGTTAGATGAGAGCCGCTTGGTCTCTCTTCTTACGACCTTGGGATATCAAGACCATCTCTTTGCTTCCAGATCCAACACAGGTTCAGCATATGTCTTTGATAATTCTGGCTATTCTGTTTTTCTATCTTTCTCCTTCAGGAGGCTATATCCTCACTTTCAAGGGGAAAAGCTGGTAAGACTCTTTGTCTCTCTACTCCACAGTTCGCTTGAGCCTCTCTTCTTGGCATTTTGCATAACTTTGTATTTTCCTCCAGCATTTCTTTCTCCCTACGATCTACACCAGAGGTCAGCAACTTTTTTTTTCTGTAACAGCCAGATAGCAAGTATTTTAGGCATTCTGAGTCATTATAGTCGCTGTTGCTTCTATTCAGTTCTGCCACTGTTGTCGGAAAGTAGCCATAAATATACCTGAATGAGTGAGGGTATGTTTCAAGTTTTATTTATAAAACCCCATATATAAAAACAGGGAGCAGGGGGCACCTGGGTGGTTCAGTGGGTTAAAGCCTCTGCCTTCGGCACAGGTCATGATCCCAGGGTCCTGGGATCGAGCCCCACATTGGGCTCTCTCTACCTGCCTCTCTGCCTACTTGTGATCTCTCTCTCTCTGTCAAATAAATAAATAAAATCTTAAAAAAAAAAAAAAAACAGGGAGCAGGACAGATCAGTCCTGTAGGCTGTAGTTTGATGAGCTTTAATCCATGGTATTAAATCCCAGCAAGCTTGATGATTTCCCTGTGTAGAATCTTAAAAGCAGTATTATTATCCATGACAACTGGT
Organism: Martes martes; assembly: GCF_963455335.1. Classification (NCBI taxonomy): domain Eukaryota; kingdom Metazoa; phylum Chordata; class Mammalia; order Carnivora; family Mustelidae; genus Martes; species Martes martes. The sequence continues at coordinate 81,892,054 of NC_137892.1, read as the reverse complement.
GTCTTAGAATATAGGTGATTCCAGTCCCCCCTTTCTCTGTAGATAGCCATGCTAGATGTTACATATAAGAGGAGGTAAATCAGAACTTTTCTTAACTCAAATTGTTTTGAATTGAATTTGTTAAACTTAACAGCAATACAATAGATCAGGTAATCTGGAGGCCTACTCTCCTTTTCTTCCTCAGGACCAATGCACAGAGTTCCGGGACAAAATGCAAAATGGAAAACTCAGCTGTACTCGGGAGCGTGATCCTGTACGTGATGCTGATGGCAAGTCGTACAACAATAAGTGTATCATGTGTAAAGAGATACTGTAAGTACTTCTTTCCTCCAGCAGTCCAAAACATAGTCGCCATTTCCTCCTGAATGACTGGCTCTTTCTCATTTACTTACAACTCCTTCCAGGAAAATTAATTGTTTTTTGTTATTTCCCAAATAGTGTCTCTTTCCCATACATTGTCTGAGGAACCACAAGCCCTACCAATGGCAGCTAATCAGTGTCTGCTTCCTACTCTATTTTTTCTATCATAATTCTGTGACCTGTAAGTGCCATCCCAGTAGATAATTGTGCTTTTGAACATACAATGCCTAAATCCTATGGAGAGTCTGTGAACATCATTTGGGATAGCTCACCGGCATAGTTTAAGAGGGCTCTTTCTTGTATGCATACAACACATTTATTGTATAATCCGGGGTGTGCTGCTTCTGTTTTCCCATGGTGAACGGTACTGAATTGGAGTGTTTGATTATCCATCTCAGCCACACTTGATTTGTGTTCCCGAGGCAAGTTAAGAACATAACCACTGCTGTATATTAAGGTAGTTTTCTAGGTGACCTTGTTGGGTACTCATAGTTCTAAAATTGGATGCCTATAGCACAATTCTATTAATTATGGCATGTAATCGATACGTAATTAGTAAATAATGCTTCCCCACACATACACCTTTTTCACCTTTCTCCTTGAAAAGAAATGACAATCTTGTTATAGTATAGGCCACGTGAGAAAAATCTAATTAGTATAAATGTTGCATTTTACAGATGAGAAAACCTGAATTTTTTTTTTAAGTTCAAGGTTTCATGGGGGAGTGAACTTCAGAGCTGAAACCAGTTCCTCTGGATACCAGTCTAATACTTATTCACATTACGAAAAGTCTTTAATAGACGCAGGGCAGTAGAGTAGAGCAGTGCTGGGGTTTTAACATCAGATGATTTGAGCTTCATGTTCCAGGACAGGTTATTTCACCCCCTAGGCTTCTGTCTGCTTGTATTTATAATGCGGGTAGAGGCAGCAGTAATCTTCAGAGCCCCATATTGTTTCTTATGAATGTTAAATGAGCAGAACTATGTAAAAACTCCTAATACAGTGCCTTGCACAAAGTAGGCGCGGGATAAATGTGTCCAGTAAATGATACATAACAGCATAATCACTGATTTTGTGATCTCTCACACTATCCTGTTACCCTCTTGTCCAACTTTTACTTTGCAAATACAACTAACATAATCGAGATAGCTTTTCACTTATGACTTTGTTTCTTTTGCATCACATATTAATAGTAGATAATTTGGTTAAGGAACAAATAATTCTCAGATGCAGGAAGTTATGAAGATAAAATTTTGCCATTGTGACCAGTATCATCTATGTTAGAAGATACTTATGTAGAGTATTTTAAAAAAACACAACACAAATAGAATATTTTTTATGATCTTTGGAAATCGTTCATCTGACAATAAATGGTTTTTGACTCTCTGCTATGTAACAGGCCCTCCTCATGGACAAGCATTCTTGATGTGAACAAGACAAAGTTCCTGCCATGGAACTGTAATATAATATAGAGAAGAAAGATTATAAATAAATAAGTAAATAACTACATAGCACAAGGCCAGATAGCAATGGGAAAATAAAACAGAAGGCAACAGAAAGAGATTGCAGTTGCTGCTTTGTTTATGGTATTCAGGGCAGGCCTGACATGTGAGGGATACTGGTAAAAAGTGAGTGAAGTGAGCCATCTGGACATCTGGAGGAAGAAAGTTTCAGGCAGAGCAAGAACCAATGCAAACTTCTGAAGATGAAAAATTACCAAGCTCAAGAAACAGAAAGGAGGTCATCATGTCTCAAAATTATTGCATGGAAAATTGCAGGAAAAATGAGTTTGGAGAGATCAGATAAGGGTTTTTTTTAGACCAAGAGAAGGATGTTGGATTTTATTCTATGTCTGATTAAAGGTCACTGGAGGCTTTTGATCAGCGCCATGATTATCACAAGAATTCCACTAAACTGAATCATTACAGTGCCCTCTTTTTCCAGTAGTACTTGATTAAAATGTCATGACTTCATATATCCTTGAATCTCTAGGGTATGTTTTATTGCCACTTTACTACACAGAGGGAACTCCCTCAAAAGAATATATACATATTCAGATTATATACATTCATACACATGTTTGGTTTGTGAACAAAACCAAACAAAACTTTGAAAGAGATAAAAGTGTTTTAGAGTTTTGCAGTATTTGGATCTTGAGCCAACTGCATTGGAATGACCTGGCTTGTTTAAAGTTAGGCTAGAATCCTAGTCTAGATCTTGCCAGTAAACCTGTTGGGGTGGTCAGTGAATCTGAACTTTTAAAAATCTGTGTTTCTTAATGCACATGGAAACTTAGGGGACCACTGACATCAGTATTTTATCAGAAAAGTAAGAGATTAAAAAACAAACAAACAAACATGATCCCAAGGTACTTTCTAGATTACTTGTCTTCTTTCTATCTTGGACTCCATTCTTTAAGAAATAATATTCTAATGGGTTGCCTTACTTGTCAAGGCAATAGGATGATGAGTTGGTGGTGAATTAAAAACCACAACTTATGATGGAAAGATGAGGACACTGGGCTTAAGACCTGAAACTTGCCTCTAAATATCTGATGGGTTAATATCCAGAAGAGGTCATGGATTCAGCAAACCTGTTCTGTGTTGTCCTGGGATTGTGAAGTAAGGCTGAAGGACAAAAGTTAGAGATAAATCTGGACACAAATAAAGGAGACTTTGAAATTACTTGAGTTGCTCTACCTATAATATCTACCTTATATACCCTGTGATAAGGAAGATTCCTAATAACAGAGCTGACTGTCCGCCTCAAGGATGCACAGACATTCTCTGTGAAGGAGGTGGTTTAGGATATCTGAACTGTAAGGCTACTTCCAAACCTGAGTTTGGGTTAACATGATGACTATTGACTCTATTCTATTCCAGGGAAAGAGAAGCAGAGGAAAAAAATAAGCCTTCTGGCTACAGATCAAATGGGACTGAATCAGCACCAGAAAAGGTGAGTCGTTAACTAGATTTTGACAAGAATGGTCTTTCTGTAGGTCAGCACTTGGCAACCAAAAATAGGGAAAGAAGGGACGCCTTTGTGGCTCAATCCGTTAAGCGGTTAAGGGTCTGCCTTCGGCCCTTGTCATGATCCCAGTGTCCTGGGATCATGTCCAGCTCCCTGCTCAGAAGGGAGTCTGCTTCTCCCTCTACCTGCCACTCCCCCTGCTTGTGCTTTCTCTCTCTCTCTCTCTGACAAATAAATAAAATCTTAAAAAAAACAAACAAACAAACAGGGAAAGAGGATGTCAGTATTACCACCCAAGATCTTTGTCCTAAGATCAGAAGCCATCATACATGTCAATATTGCTGGTAACTTGTTCAATGTAGATATTTAATACCAAATGGAAATCTTTCAGTCTAACATATTGCAAAGCACTTTTGCAAATAGTAGTTTACTTCATTGAACAGCCTGGTCAAACACCTTTTTTAACTTTATTTTATAGATGGGGAGAATGAGGCTTTGGTACTGTCACAGATTACTATAAAAAATGGCTTATCACAACACAAATTCTCTTTGTGGAGGCTCTAGGGAAGATCTGTTTCGTAGCCTTTTCTAACTTCTAGAGGCTGCCTGCATTCCTTGGCTCATGGCCACCTTTAAAGTCGGCAGTGGCCAGTTGAATTGTTTTCATGCTGTCTTACTCTGATACTGACTTTCTTGCCTCCCTCTTTTACTCATGAGAACCTTTCTGATTACACTGGGCCACCCAGATAACTCAGGATAATCTATCCATGGTAAGGACAGCTAATTAGCAATCTTAATTCTACCTTCATCCTTAGTTTGTCCTTACCATGTCAACCTACATATTTACAGGTCCCAGGAATTAGAATATGGACGTGTTTTAGGTCATTATGCCACCTCCCAGCAGGGTTAAGTGGCTCTCTGACTCTCAAATCAAAATCTTCAGATTTTCAAGCTCAATCAAATACTATGTGAAAACAGCCATTTCCAATATAACCTTTGCTTCTCTTTAGGACACATGTGATGAATTTAGAAGCCAAATGAAAAATGGACAACTTATCTGCACTCGAGAAAGTGACCCTGTGCGGGGTCCGGATGGCAAGACACATGGCAATAAGTGTGCTATGTGTAAGGACAAACTGTGAGTATTTTCAAAAATGGGGCTTTAATTGTGAATATTGAAGTATGGTAATCATTTCTTATCAGTTTGAAAAATGACTTCTTTTTAAAAACAGATCTAATTATTAATGAGGTGCTTTTCACTTCAGCTGAAATGTTTTTTTCCATTTTTCTTCAAGGGAAAGGGAAGCAGCTGAAAGAAAAAAGAAAGAACAGGACAGCTTGAGAAACACAGGAGAAAAGAACAATGAAAACCAGGTAGGGTGTGTTAGACGTATTAATACCTAAAGCTGGAAGCTTGGGGGTAAGGTTAATTAGTTCAACAACTATTTATGAAATGCCTACTCTGTCCCACTCATTCTGTATATAATGATGAACAGGAAAGCATGGCCAGGTCTTGCAAAGAAATAGCATGCTATTCAATGCCCTGAAAGCAACCCTGATGCAACTACCATCTATTTGCAGGACCGATGACAATCGTCAAGCTACTGTTATTATCAAGTGGATTTCTTCTCTGAAGTTTTATTTTTTTAAAAGATTTATTTATTTGAAAGAGAGAAAGAACATGCACCTGTGGGTAGGGGGAGGAGTAGAGGAAGAGAATCTCCAGCCCACTGAGTACAGAGCCCAACATGGGGCTCTATCTCATAACCCATGAGATCTCCACCTGAGCTGAAACCAATAGTTAGACATTTAACTGACTGGGCCACTCAGGCGCCCCTCTTCTCTGAAGTTTTAAAACAAATAATCAAGCAAATAGCAAAATTATAAACAAAAAAGCAAATATCCAAAACTTGGAGCTCCAGATGGTAAATTCTTGACTTGGCATTCTAGTGCTATCTTGTATTCAATAAGGGCTTTAAAAATAATGTTCGGTGCTTTACAACACTAACACATAGAATATGACACAGCACAATCTCTTCTAATCCATCCATGGACTCCAATTAGAAAAGAGAAATTATGAAGTTTCCCCAGGAAAGTTTTCCTGTTAAGGAATATTAATGAGGGAACTTTTCATTTAGTCTATACTGACTTATAAAATGAACCATTAATAGTAATTTTCATTTTTAAAAAATATGTTGGGAATATCTGTTATTTATTTTGGTAATTGAATGGCCTTGAGGTAAGATTGTGTTATACAATTTCAAATCATCTCTACTAGCTGTCTATTCTATTTATAATCTTGGTCAATATTTTTCTTTTTTTAATATCTGTTTTATAAATTTCAAACAAAAAATATATATTCATATTTTTTAAATGTCCAGACATTTTCTGTGTTTGTGTGGCAAAAAGAGACCTGTTGCTCTGAACAGAAGATTCACAACAGCTGTGTTTCAGTTTCAAAAAGGAAAGAGAAGTTTATTATTATTATTATAGAAACCTAATAGGAACAGAAGAAGAAAGGAATCTACGTAGATGAAAGTATTGTAGGCAATAAATGAGAATTAGGCAAAGTTACAACAAATCAGATACTCACAACATCTAACCTCCTTAGATGGGAAAGTCCATGGGAATAGCCTGGCTGGAGTCCCAGCTGGAGACCTGGACTGAGCATCCTCCCCTCAGGTGAGACTTCCAACCGACCCTCCCCAAAGGGCCATTTTTATAGGGTAAATAATAGGGTTTGAAATTAAACATTTTCCACCTACCTGCAGTTTGCAGTGAGCTGCATTTCTGTGTTACCATGTTTCTATATTTTCAAGGAGTGTGGGCTATGTCTGTCTTCCTCCTCTCCCAGATTCCATTCCAGGGGGCCAGCCCAGCCTTGAGCAGGAGTGGGTGTAAGACAAGATTTGTAGCGCTTGGCACCCAGAACAGAAGGGCCATCTGGAGGCCAGATAATATATTTCAAACCACCAGGCTCACAGGATTATTCACACAGCATGAGTCTCACAAATTTCTTAGCCTGCCTGTGTACATGCAGAGCCAGGTGGTTGTTTATGCAGGACAAATCATAATAACATTTATCCATATGGACCACGTACCCAGGACAAGCTTCTAGGTCTAGAATAAATATCAGGAAGCTATAATGTACACATGAAGAATACAGTCAGTAATATCGTAGTAACTCTGTATGGTAACAGACGGTAACTAGACTTATTGGGGTGACCATTTTGCAAAGTGTGCAAATGTCAAATCACTATGTTTATCTGAAACTAATATAATCAATTATACATCAATAAAAAATTAATAAGTCTTCCCAAAATCTATGCAGCAGGTTGTATTGTTCTAGAGTTTCAGTTGAGAAAAGCTCAGATAATAACTACATCCAGATAATAAGAGAAGAGCTGGAGATTGCACCCATAAAGCAAAGATGGACTCACAGGCAGATGGGTGCGATCATAAACATATGTATGTGGGATTTTGTGTAGCTGGAAATGGAAATAATTCTAGCAACTTCCAAAAATGATCACTGTGAGACATTTAATGTTTTGATCAAGTATTCCAGAGAACTTTTTTAATACTGCAGATAAAAGTAGGTCTGGAGTTTTTCATGGATATCACAGTTTAAAGAAAGAAGGATAGGGGCAACTGGCTGGCTCAGTCAGTTGAGCGTCTGACTCTTGATTTTGGCTCAGGTCATGATCTCAGGGTCATGGGATCGGCCTCACGTTGGGCTCCATGCTCAGCATGGAGTCTGCTTGTCTCTCTCCCTCTGCTCCTGCCCCCACTCACACACACACTCTCTCTAAAATAAATAGATATCATCCCTTGAAAGAAAGAGAGAGGGAAAGAAAAGAAGGGAGGGAGGAAGGAAGGGTGACTGCCATCCATGTTACTAGCAGTATTTTTCTAAATAATTTTCCTATGTCTTTCCTTTGGCTCTTTGAGCTTACATGTAATTTTATGACAAATTTCTGTAGATGTTCAAAAAGTTCATCAGAGGCCAGATCCTGTGGATTCATTTTCACTGTCTTCTTTTTAAGGTTCTTATTTTTCAGTAGATATAAAATGCAGCTTTATCTGTTTACAAGTGTTTAGGAGTTTTATTCTCTGCCACGTAAAAGCACAGAAAATAACAAAGCTCATTACAGATTTCCGATCACAATTCCAACACTGACTTTACTTAATCTCTGAGACTTATTTTCTCATCTATAACATGAGGATAATGAGTGTTTATCATCTATAAAATGGGGATAGTGAGTGTTTACCCTGTGTGCTCTTAAATCCATTAGAGCACACAACAAAATGCCTGGCATATAATAAAAAAATTTATTTTATAATAAAATAAAATAAAACTGTTATTGAGGAACAGAGCTTAGTGTGTTGCCAAAAGAGCATCTATCAGTTCTTTCCGGGGCTTGCTTATGTATGGAGTGATGAGTATGCTGCAGGGAAACAGGTTTGGGGCTCAGCCCGCTAAAAATTGCGTTAACACAGTACAGGCTGCCTGAGGTAGGAGTGAAATTCCATGGGAATGAGGTCATTGTTTGAGAGGGATGCTATGGAGAGAATTCTAACTTCCTACACAGATATTGAATAAAGAGCATCTGAAACATATTCCATTTCGAAAATTTTGTTTTTTCTAGATTTTTCTTTCCCCTCTCAAGTATTATGAGCTTATGTCTCACAAATTATGTTTTAAGTTTTAGAGATCAGACTATCGTGGTAGCATCTTTTTTCTATTCTCTTGGCAGGATCAGTGCCATGAATTCCGGAGTATGGTGAGAGAGGGGAAGCTTATCTGCACCAGAGAAAATAACCCTGTTCGAGGTCCAGATGGCAAGATGCATGTCAACAAGTGTGCTATGTGTCAGAGCATTTTGTATGTGAAGAGGATTATCAATCAGTTTGATGGGTGGTTCTTATTTGCAAGGACATGGTTCTTTTTAATTTAAAACCTAAGGCCCTGGGCATTGTACATGAAAAACCTACTAGGCCTTCATTTTAGAAGAGGAGAGTGAGCTTCTAGAACACTGTCTCAAATATGTTTATTTTGATGATCACAATCATACCCGGAGCATCTGGGACAGGGAGACAGCTGTTGTTTGGTGCCCAAATCCTGGCTTTCAGAGAGGAAGTACATCAGCTGAGTAATGGACCATGTGCCACATACTTCCTCTTGTATGTAAAGGAAACAATTTCTATATAATGGACTTTTTGTAAGAATTCAAGGAGATAATATTTTTCAGACATTTATAAACTTGAAAGCAATATAACTACATGAAGAAAATCAATATTGGAGAGTTCAGTTCTAATTTAATATGAAAAAGAAAAGGAGAAATGAAGCAACTCTCCATGAGAGCCATATAAATATTTTACTAAGGAAAAAAATACAATGGCCTTTGAGGAGCATAGCATTCTGGATGACAGTGTAGTAAGTAACTGAATTTCTGTAAGTTCATAGCATTGCCACAAATACACTATGAAAATTCGAACAGTTAAGACTCATTAGTGAAAAAACAAGTTTTTAGATATTTTTTTTAGATATGAGAAAATAGTGTTAGATTTGCTAAAGTTTAGAACTAGAGAAATATTTTAAAAACTCAGTAAAAACAAACAAAAAAACTCAGTAAGGACCCTTTTTTTATTCTGCAGCGAGCGAGAAGCTAGTGAAAGAAAAAAGAATGATGAAGAAAAATCAAGAGCCAAGCCCTCAGATGATGCAAAGGTCATTTCTTAAAAGATGGAAAGATAACTGTTTCACCTTTCATCCTCAGAATCTGACATTCTCCTGCAGTTTTTTGGAAAATGGGAATGCCAATGTTTCGCTTCAAAGAAAATCGGTTTTGCTAATATTTCATTTTGGTTATAACAGTATTTTTGTCTGACTTTAAGGTTTAATATTTTTCTCAGTTTTATAAAGAATTTGCCCACGATGTGAATCGATTGCTCTCCTCTTCGGGAGAAATATGGATTGAAAAAATAGAGTGTGAGATTCTTTACCACCTCCACCACATGCTTTTCCTCTGACACTAAATGTGAAATGAGGCTTCAGGTAGCTTGTTGACATTGATTTTTACAATTCAGGTAACATACACTAATATCAAAGCCTCCCCTTTAGCTTCTCTCTTTGATGTCTTTTTTTTTCTGTTTCCTGTTTTCTGTTTCAGCGTCAACAAATCAATAGTGTGTATGCATGATGCTGCCTTTTCTTTTTACTTTTCAAGCTTGCAGAAAAGATATCTTCATTCAGTCCTTTGCAGTGATAATCACATTTGTGGTGTTAGATCCCTGTGATACTGTCCTTTGCTCAAAAGTACAACTCATGTGGAATGCTGGGGTGGCTTAGTTGGTTAAGCGTCTGCCTTTGGCTCAGGTCATAATCCCAAGGTCCTAGGATCAAGTCCCACACTGGGTTCCTTGCTCAGTGGGGAGCCTGCTTCTCTCTCTATCTGCTTTTCCCCCTGCTTGTGTGCTCGGGTTGTCTCTCTCTGATGAATGAATTTTTTAAAATATCTTTTTTTTTTAAGATCTTATTTATTTATTTGACAGACGGAGATCACAAGTAGGCAGAGAAGCAGGCAGAGAGAGAGGAGGAAGCAGGCTCCCTGATGAGCAGAGAGCCCGATGCAGGGCTCGATCCCAGGACCCCGGGATCACAACCCGAGACGAAGGCAGAGGCCTTAACCCACTGAGCCACCCAGGCGCCCCAGAATTTTTTAAAATATCTTAAAAAAAAAAAAAGAGTGCAGCTTATGTGGAAAATGAGGGGAAGGAAGGAAGGAATCTGGGAAGAAAAAGGTGAGGGAGACATGATCTATCAAGTGTTCACCCTGCATTTCTAGGACCAGGCAGAGAGTTTCAGAATGAAGTGTTTAAAGTCTGGGCATTTCTTGGCCTCCATTGCCAGGATAAGGGCAGTGAGTCTGAACTCAGAGCTAAGAAAAAACTTCCTAAAATCAAGTTTTAGAAAGGGGAAAAATCCTGTTCACTTCCCTTTTCTCATTTTCTAGGACGAGTGCAGTAACTTTCGGCAATACGTGAGGAATGACCGGCTCACATGCACTCGAGAGAATGACCCTGTGCGTGGTACTGATGGAAAATTTTACAAAAACAAGTGCTATATGTGCAGAACGATCATGTGAGTAGGAGGATCCTGTTACCCCTACAGCTAGTGGGGGGATTACATTTTTATTTTTTAATTTTAATTTTAATTTTTAATTTTTTGGTGTAAAAGGTGTTTTTATTAAAGCATAGGGACAGGACCCATGGGAAATGCATCTTTAGAAGTTGCTGATTAAATAAATGTGTGCTCATGAATCCATGGCATCCTTAGAGTAAGTCTTTAGATTCAATGCTCTTAGGTTAAGAACACCTGATATGGGAGACAGGAAATCCAGATATGAATTCTAACCAGGATATTTACTAGCTGTGTCACTGGAGAAAATTTTTTTTTCAATTCTCAGGATTGTAGCTACAAGAAATTCTTCCAAGTCTTTGTTCCACAACTAGGTCAGGCTCAACATAGAAGTCTTTGTCAGAAATACAGATATTTTACCCGCCAAAATGTATTTGGCAGAAAATTCAGGGCTAAGGAATTTGTTGTTAGAAGGGATTTCTAGGTTATTTTGATGAACAACCGTATTTGGGGACTAATGGACATGATTGATACTGATGATGATAACTATGGAAACACTGTGAACATAAATTATAATAATTAGTACCTTTTTTTAGCTCTTTGTAGTATGTTCCTGGAGAAAGGAATTACCAATACTATGCTCTTTTTATGTTCTAGAAAAGCTAAGCTCAAGGAATTTAGGCAACTTGTCCAAGGTCATACATCTATTAAGTGATGAGTGCTCTAAACCAGTTCCCCATTATATACTTTTCCTTACATCATCCTCTGGTTGAATGTTCTGTGGTTCCGTCATATTTTATTTAGGATTGCATAGCTTCCCACTGGAAGTTATAGGTGCTAGTCTTTATGGCTATAACTTTAAATTACTTTTTGTCTTCTTCTGTAGTCAAAAAGAAGCTTTGGAAAGGGCAAGAATTCGGGAGAAATCATTCCACATTAGATCTGCGGAGGAAAACAGCCCAACTGTCTCCAGTTCTATTCTGGTAAGAATGACTACTCCGGAAAAGCTGCTTATTAAGTTAATGCCTTAAGTCTGTTGCCACTCCTCCTCCATGAGCTTCATTTCCAGAGAGAGGCCTTGGAAAGGGGAATTCAGTGTAACTCCAAACCCTTTGTATGTAGTTCCAAGCTCAGTGAGAGTTCTGGGATGACTCATCAATGCATTAGTCTGTGCTCTTTTAGATTATTAGCCCTGTTCCCAGCCAATTTAGTACATTATTGAAATTTTAAAACATGGGTGTGCCATGAATGTGACTTATTGCACATATGGTCACATAAGTAGTGAGCCTCAATTCTGTAATTTCAGCAGGACAAAAAGACTCCTCATCCAGCTTCTTCTCTATCCCTCTCCCCAAATCAGCCCTCTTCCCAACAGCCTAGAGAGGTGTGTGGAGCATTTTCACACTTGTGAAATTCCACTGATCAGCGATTCACAGTGGTTAAAACTTGTTTATTCGAAATACAAGCTGATGGCCATCAGTAACATGTACCCTAGTGTAAATTAGCCTAACAGGTTTGCTTTTTAGGGCTTTGTCAAAGTCAGGAATAGAAAGAAGGAAAGGGAATGAGAACATATTCATGAAGTAGCATATCAAATTGGCCTCTAAAAGTGAAACTTTAGCATCTAGCCTGATGACCCAGAAAAAAAAGAAAAAGTATCAAACATGAATTTAATCTTATTATTTGCCCAATTTAAGTAAGATAGTAGATGAGTTACACTAGTGAACTATATACTAATTACAGATTTCTAGTAAATTAGATGCTACCCTAGGAATCCCATAAGCGTGGAGAGAAACTATTCACAGAATCTCTTCTTTTTTCCCCTAGCTTTATTGAGATATAATTGACATAACACTGTAAGCTTAAGATGTACAGTGTGTTGATTTAGTGCCTTTTTAAGTTGCAAAATGATACTACCCTAGTGTTAGCGAACACCACCATCACCTCACATAATTACTATTTGTGTGTGTATGGTGAGAACATTTAAGATTTATTCATTTACCAACTTTCAAGTATAAAATACAATGTGATTAGCTATAATCACCATGCTGTACATTACACCCCCAAACTTACTCATCTCAAAAGTGAAAGTTTGTACCCTTTGACCAATGTCTCCCATTTCCCCCAGTCCCCTCCCTCCACCATTCTACACTCTGTTTCCAAGATTGCATTTTTAGATTCCAAGTATAACTGACACCATACAGCATTTGCCTTTCTCTGACTTATCTCAGATAGCGTAACACCTTAAAGATTTCATCTAAGTTGTCGTAAATAACAGGATTTCTTTCTTTCTTGTGGCTGAATTATAATCCAGTGCTCTCTCGGGGTGTGTGGGTGGGTGTGTGTGTGTGTGTGTGTGTGTGTGTGTGTAACACGTATTCTTTATCCACTTACCTACTGATGGACATTGAGATTGTTTTCATATCTTGGCTATTGTGAATAAGAAAAAAAAAGGCATTTTACTGAAGTGTAATAGTCGTATAGAAGAAGTGTGCTTATCAGAATGTACAGCTAAATGCAGTATCGCAAAGTGACCACAGCTGTGATATTAGCACCTACATCAAGAAATGAGACACTGCCAGGGCACCTGGGTGGCTCACTGGGTTAGGCCTCTGCCTTCGGCTCAGGTCATGATCTCAGGGTCCTAGGATCAAGCCCCACATCGGGCTCTCTGCTCAGTGGGGAGCCTGCATCCCCCTCTCTCTCTCTCTCTGCATACTTGTGATATCTCTCTCTCTGTCAAATAAATAAATAAAATCTTTAAAAAATAAAAGAGAATGAACAGACACTTCTCCAATGAAGACATACAAATGACTATCAGACACATGAAAAAATGTCCATCATCACTAGCCATCAGGGAGATTCAAATCAAAACCACATTGAGATACCACCTTACACCAGTTAGAATGGCCAAAATTAGCAAGACAGGAAACAACGTGTGTTGGAGAGGATGTGGAAAAAGGGGAACCCTCTTACACTGTTGGTGGGAATGCAAGTTGGTGCAGCCACTTTGGAGAACAGTGTGGAGATTCCTCAAGAAGTTAAAAATAGAGCTTTCCTATGACCCTGCAATTGCACTACTGGGTATTTACCCCAAAGATACAGATGTAGTGAAAAGAAGGGCTATCTCTACCCCAATGTTTATAGCAGCAATGGCCACGGTCACCAAACTGTGGAAAGAACCAAGATGCCCTTCAGCGGGCGAATGGATAAGGAAGATGTGGTCCATATACACTATGGAGTATTATGCCTCCATCAGAAAGGACGAATACCCAACTTTTGTAGCAACATGGACGGGACTGGAAGAGATTATGCTAAGTGAAATAAGTCAAGCAGAGAGAGTCAAGTATCATATGGTTTCACTTATTTGTGGAGCATAACAAATAATATGGAGGACAAGGGGAGATGGAGAGGAGAAGGGAGTTGAGGGAAATTGGAAGGGGAGGTGAACCATGAGAGACTATGGACTCTGAAAAACAACCTGAGGGTTTTGGGGGGGTGGGTGGGAGGTTGGGGGAACCAGGTGGTGGGTATTAGGGAGGGCACAGATTGCATGGAGCACTGGGTGTGGTGAAAAAACAATGAATACTGTTACGCTGAAAAAATAAAAAAATAAATAAAAAAATAAAAGAGAAATGGGGCACTGCCAGACACCAGAAGCCTCACGGTTCTTCCTAATGCACAATCTGGTTTTGAGCTGAGCTTTGTCTAGGAGAAGAGAACCAAATTCATTATTCATTTTGTCATCCATTCATTCATTTTACAAATGTTTACTGAATTCCTACTATTTTCCACACATTCATGTGTATGAGACCAATAGTCATAAGCAAAGCAGACAGAACTCTACATTCATGGAGTTTGTTTGAAGAATATAGATAGTAGATAATGTGAATAAATAAAATGTAACTCCAAGGGGAAAATAAAATAAAATAATGATATAGTAAATATTGGGATCAGGGTAAGGGTGGGGGGAGTACAGTTTTAAGTAGCCTGTACAGGAAGGCACTCTGAGGTGACATTTATACCACGGCCTAAATGGATTGATACCATACATGTTAAGTGAGAGAATAGCATTCCGAGAAAAGAATAGCAGATCCCCAAGGAAGGGGTCAAAGGACCCCAAGGAGTCCAGGATAGTTGAAATAGAGGGACCTCAGAGAGAGCCATAGAAGGGGAACTCATTATAGTAATAGGAGGCCATATTATAAAGGATTTTATAGACCATATTAAAGATATTGACTATTATTCTGAATGAAGATTTTCAAAAAAAGGACTGATGTGATCTGGTTTGCTTTTTAAAAGACTAACTCTGGGGGCACCTGGGTGGCTCAGTTAGTTAAGGGACTGCCTTCAACTCAGGTCATGATCCTGGAGTCCTGGGATCAAGTCCTACATTGGGCTCCCTGCTCAGCAGGGAGTCTGCTTCTCCCACTGACGTCTCTCCTCTCATTCTCTCTCTCTCTTAAATAAAATCTTTAAAAAAAGAAAGACAACTCTGCCTGGTATGATGAAAATACATTACAGGGAGGCAAGAGCAAAATCTGGACAGCTCGTTAGTCATAGCAGTAGTCAATGGAAAAGATGACACTAGTTTATGCCATGGCAGTAGTGGTAGAAGTCATGAGAGATGGTTGGATCCTGGGTCCGCTCTGAAGGTGGAATCAACCACAGTTGGTTCAGAGTTGATGTACTATGTAAGAAAACAGAGAAGCAGCCTGTCGTTGCTTCTCTGTAATGATTTATCCTAATGGTTTTGAATCTTGTAGTGGCAGATACCTGAAAAAATACTAAGAATGTATCTGGTTCATTCCTACCTTTGCCAGTGATTCATTGAAGGTGCTTGTCTAAATTCTCCCTGAGTATCTATCAATATGGAACTCACCATAATCTAAAGCAGTTCATGGGATGTTTTAAATTTTATTTTAGAGAGAGAGAGAGAGATATCCTTACCCTTTTCTTACATAGTCTGTCAACTCTGAGCCAATTATGGTTAAATCTTAAAGCTTTCCTCTTGGCCAATCATGTATTTAGTTACAAATTTCCCTCAAATCACTGTTTTAGCTGCGGTGATTTGGTAGTTTACATTTTTTTGGGTAGTTTATATTTTTATTATCGTTCAGTTTAAAACACTTCTGCATCCCATTATGATTACCTTGAGTCATGAGTTACTTATAAGTGTGTTGGTTGATTTTTAAATAGTGAGTTTCTATGACCTATGTTGCAGTTCCTTTACTAATGTTTTAATCAGATGCGATGAGGAAATCAGAATATTTTTCCAAGCCCATCCCTCTTGAGTGCCATTGAGTAAATATGATTTGTTGTACTCCTTCAGGATTCTGAGATGTGCAGACACTACCGAGTGTTGCCCAAGATGGGTTACCTTTGCCCAAAGAATTTACAGCCTGTCTGTGGTGATGATGGCCAGACATACAACAATCCCTGCATGCTCTGTCATGAAAACCTGTAAGTATACAAGTTGCACTTGAGTGTAGAGGTTCTTGACTATGCTGTTGATCCACAGGCCTGCACTCTTATCAACTTGAGGTGCGTTACACCAATTTACTAATCATAGCAGTTAAAATTCAAATTTTGTGGATGATCTTATTCAAATATAAAATAGAGAGGATTGGAGGTTATCTTTTTGATTAAGTTGCTTATATACTTTACTGAGTGGAAGAGAAGGAAAAAGTGTTGGGGTTACAACAATTAGAGAAAGTCCCTATGAGCCCATGTACAGTCATGGCAATGCGAACATCATCCTTGTGTTGTGTAAAAAGAAAAAAATTGAGAATCATTACTGTGTTGAGTCTGCCCAGCCAATAATTTCTACTGGGCCCTCTGACTACCTGATAGTCACATATTTCCATCCTCTCCAAGTCATCTTCTTGGAGCAGAAGTGGTATCATTCAGGAGAAAGCCCCCTAGAACAAATGGTGGGCTTGGTGTGGGCTCAGATTTATTACTGCCTGTGCATCTGTGGACATATTATCTCATCATTCTCAGATTCACTTTTTCCACTGTGGAAATGCAGATCACTGCGGAAGTGCACACTTCCAGTGCAGAAGTTCTCTGAGCCAGCTGGCTTCACTGGGTTTTTAAGAAGAATTGCCATTTCTATTTAAAATTAAATATGAGGGATTTGTTTTAATACTGTCATTTTGGATTCTAGCTTTTTACTTCTCTGCTCAAATACTATCTTACCCTCACCTCCAGTCACATTCCTCATGTTTGACTAGCTGTCCGTGAAAGCGCAACAACAAATCTTAACTCCTCCATCCCACCCCAAGCCCACCCCAGATTTACACTATAGTCCATGTATGTTCTTGCCTTCTGGGGACACCATAGGCAAAGCTCAGAATACGAGGATTGGACACTCTACAGTTTATACATTTAGAATCATATCTGAATGTGAGTGCTTTATGTGTTCTGACATCTGTAGGTAAGACACTCACACATTCACTCTCTCACTGAATCATCACTATATGCTATGAGTGCTATTATCTTCACTGTACACAGGGTGAATCTGAAGTTCAGAGAGTCCAGGTAATTTGTTTAAAGTCACAAAGCTAGGAAGTAGATCAGACAGGATTTTCACCTTGTTGGTTTGGGTCTAAATATAGTTCTCTTTTTACTACACTACTGTTACATCCAAGGCAGTAGTTCTTTAAACATTTGAGGTTCAAAAGTTCCTTTGATGACATGGAGAAAGTTACCTCTTTCTACACAAGAAAAGAAAATGAAGCAACATTAACAATTTGTGTGCATAGTATTTATGGGTGCATAAATCTCTTGAAATCCAGGAGCACCTGGGTGGCTCAGTCTGTTAAGGGTCTGCCTTTGGCTCAGGTCATGATCCCAGGGACCTGGAATCGAGCCCCCACGTTGGGCTCTCTGCTGAACGGGAGCCTGCTTCTCTCTCTCCCTGCCGCTCCCCCTGCTTGTACTATCTGTCAAATAAATAAATAAATTTTAAAAAAAAATCCATTCATGGATATTACAGATTTTTAGGAATTAAGAAATCTCCATTTAAGAAATGAATGCAACCAGGGAGCCTGCTTCTCCCTCTGCCACTCTGCCTGTGCTCACTCCCTCTCTCTCTCTCTCTCTCTCTGACAAATAAATAAATAAAGTCTTGAAAAAAAAAAAAAAGAAAAGAAATGAATGCAACCATTCAGGAATTTGTTACAATATATACCTTATCTTCAGCTCAGAAATTCTTCAACTTCCCTTTATTGTAAATGTCAGGGCCTAAATTACCCACCCAGTGTTCTTTAAGCATTCCATTAACTGTACAAACCCATAACAAGTGATACTCTAGTCAAGGGAACTTTAGAGTCAGGAACTTTGATGTTAAAAATATTAATAAGACATGCCACAGGATGGATTGTTTAGCAAAGGAACTGGTAGTATATATTATAGAGAGAAGATCCAGGCTATCCCAGGCAAGAGGAAATGATATTGGTTTCTGTAGTCTTAGAGGGAAGCCATTTCAACTTGAGCAATGTCCAAGGACAAGTCAAACTTCCTTGATATACAGTGAGTTTCCCATCACCAGAGGCAAACACGCAAATGTTTGATAGGCAATATTTCTGAAGAGAGAGGCATTAAAATTCATACCTTTTAAGATTTTTTCTAGCTATTAAATGCAAACTGTATGATTACATATTTTGTTTTATAAAATCTATATTCTATATGTATTTTATATATTTTTATCTTATATATATATTGTATTTTGTAATCACACATTATAGGTATTCAGTAAAATGAGGCTTCTTTGTGGGATCCAGTTTTCCCATCTGTAAAATAATGGCTTTTGAAATAGATGATCTCCAAGTGTATTTCTAACATTGAACAATTTCATGAGTATATAGGTGAATGAAAGGGGATAGAATGAATCCAGGCCTGGGGAATGAATCTGCAGCTAAATCCTGGTGATACTGGGAAGTAGCTGAATTCAGATCCCGGGTCCTACCCGTAATTTCAGTTCTGGTTTGATGCCGGGATGTCATCCACATTGATCTTTGTTTGTTATCTTTTCTCAACCTGTCAGTTTCTCCATCTTTTTAATTTCCTCTACTCTGTTTTAGAATACGCCAAACTAATACACACATACGCAGTGAAGGGAAGTGTGAAGAGAACAGCATCTCAGAAACAACCCCTCTCGACTTGCCAGCATCCGTAAGTACACTGCGTTCGCGATTACTGGGCCAGAACCAACTGGTTCTGCTTTGTGTCTGCCATCCACCGATGGACATTTCTCTGCCAAGGGCAGTGATACTGCGTCATATAACCCCAGAACTGGTCACATCTTCACTGTGACGATAAGTAAGCAATCACTAAAATATGCAGGGATAGTAATAATAGTTCATATTTTTAATGTTTACTATTAACTGGGATCATTAATAGATTATTTGTGAGCAATGTCCCTCACATAACACTTTTGCAAAGTAGGCTTTATTTCCTGTGATTTACTATAAAGAGAGAAGAAAAGATTAAGAGAGGTCACATAGTGATGGAACTGAATTTCAGCCCTTTCTGGGTAACCCCCATGTTCTTGCACTTCACATTGCATTCAACTGTTTCCCAACATGAAAAGCTGACCTTTTCATTTAAATCCCTGCAACAATTTTTTTATTATTGTGCTCAGTTAGCCAACAAATAATACATCATTAGTTTTTGATGTAGTGTTCAGTGATTCATTAGTTGTGTATACCACCCACTGCCCATCACCACACGTGCTCTCCTTAATACCCATCACCCAGTTACCCCACCCTCCAATGCCCCTCCCTTCTGTAACTCTCAGTTTGGTTCCCAGCTTCCAAAGTCATGGTAACGTCCTCAAATGCAGTCACCAGGGAGAATAGCAAACTCGATAATGTCTGTCAGAACATCCTTGCAGCCTGCAAAATTGACAGACTTTGTAGAGTTTGCCATTTTCCCTGGTAATTGCATTTGAGGACGCTCTTCCACAGGCAAGATGGTATGTAACGTGGGGGGAAATGTAGGAATTTTGTCGTAGGAAATTTAGGAATGTTTGTTACTAGGTAAATATGAGTTTAAATTCTGTTTTTTTATGTTCCTCATATATGAGACCTTTGGCAAGTCAAAGATCTAAACCAAAGATCTCACCAGGTTATTGAAAATACTCAATAAATACTGACTTTTAAGCATTTGGCACAGTGTCCATAAACTAATGGCATTGATTATTATTATCACTGTTATTATTATGCCAAAGAGACCAAAGTATGAACTTAGACAAAGAGAAGAGTCCGTAGTGTAAACTTAGAGAAAGAGATCCTGGCACAGTGCTTATGTATGTTTAGTAATTACAATGGATTATAGTTTAATAACTTATATTTGACGTTAAAATATACTTACATTCAATAAAAATGAAATCATGTAATAAATTACATTGATGAAATAAAAATTTATTATTATTCACAACTGGTTTCACTTCCACTGCCACCAAAAGCTCTGGCAATAATGGAATTGGAGACTACGGCCAGATTTGGGGCTCCTGAGGAACACTAGATGAGAGCACATTCATAAGAACTACTCAGGGGCACCTGGGTGGCTCAGTGGGTTAAAGCCTCTGCCTCCGGCTCAGGTCATGATCTCAGGGTCCTAGGATCAAGCCCTGCATCGGGCTCTCTGCTCAGCTGGGTCATGGCCCAGCGTTGCTCTGACAGCTATGATGCATGCATGTCCTGGAAGTTGAACGCGATTGCCTGAACTATATAGAAAGATTCTCTGAGAGAGTCTGGAATCTGAAGAATGAATGAAAGGCCAGGCAGTCATAACTTCCCTAGAAAAAGAGACTGAAGATTCTAGAATGCGTACTCATGCTTAGTATCTAAGAAGTATTTTCTATTATACAAAAACTCCTAAGATTTATGTAACTCAGAGTTTTATGTGCTCTTTCTTGTGCACATCCTCACAGTAGGCCTGTGATTAGGCAAGGATTATTATCTTTCCCATTTTATGAAAAATCAGCCTGGGGGAGATACTGCAATTATCAGAGTTATTCAACATTCTATGTTGCATCTGGTATAGATCTTCTGGCTTCATGGCTTCTGCTCTGCCACCTTCCCTTAGTTGTCAGGAAATTCTGAAAACCAGGGGCTCTAGAAAAGGGATTATATATCACAATTAAATAAAAATTAGCTACCTTGAAAAGACATTTCTCTGTTAAGGAAAATACCAATACTATTTTGTGAGATGAATAAATGACTATTCTCAGTTCCATGGTAAAGCTTTTCAAGATCTCACAAGACCATAGATTGCCAACTCAAACCAAAGGAAATCTCCTGGGGTGGATGTGAGAACTAAAATGGAGGTCTGGGGGAGGAGTCAAGATGGCGGAGAAGTAGCAGGCTGAGACGACATCGGGTAGCAGGAGATCAGCTAGATAGCTTATCTAACCATTGTGAACACCTACAAATCCAACGGGAAATCAAAGAGAAGAAGAGCAACAATCCCAGAAACAGAAAATCGATCACTTTCTGAAAGGTA
Source organism: Martes martes (assembly GCF_963455335.1). Lineage (NCBI taxonomy): Eukaryota > Metazoa > Chordata > Mammalia > Carnivora > Mustelidae > Martes > Martes martes. The sequence goes on along the minus strand of NC_137892.1, from coordinate 81,871,074 downwards.
GGACCTGCGGAGAAGTGAATCCAAAGCGACGGGAAGATAGACCCCGGGGGGAGGGGCCGGCACCCGGCAAGCGGCGGAGCGACGGAGCACAAAATCGGGACTTTTAAAAGTCGGCTCCAGTGGGAGACATCGCTCCAGAGGCTAAACTGGGGGGAAACCCAGGCGGGGTCAGCATAACCCCAGGACCCGCAGGGTCACAGAAGGACTGGGGGTGTCTGAGTGCCGCAGAGCTCGCAGGTATTGGAGCGGGGAAGCCGGCTATAGCGACAAAGCCGAGGAGTGAGCTCTAAGCCCAGGGTTACCTTGTGCCGGTCGCAGGCTGGGTGGGCTCGGAGCGCGGCCGGAGGCCACAGAGACAAAAGCGACCCGGCGCTTTTCTCCAGCTCCAACAATTGACTGCTTTCCTCGAGGCGCGACCGCAAGCCAGGGAGGCGGGACTGTTGGGCGCTTTGCTCTGAGAGCGCACTGAGGAGCGGAACCCCAAGCTCTCGGCTCCTCCGGGCCGAGAGATTGGGAGGCCGCCATCTTCATTCCCGTCCTCCAGAACTCTACGGAAAGCGCTCAGGGAACAAAAGCTCCCGAAAGCAAACCCGAGCGGATTCCTTAGCCCGGCCCCTGGCAAGGGCGGTGCAATTCCGCCTGCGGCAAGGACACTTGAAAATCACTACAACAGGCCCCTCCCCCAGAAGATCAACAAGAAACCGATCCAAAACCAACTTCAGTCACCAAGAACAGCGGAATTCCACAGCAGGAGAAAGCAAATCCTACCTGGACAAAATGACAAGGCGGAAAAACTCACCTCAAAAAAAAGAACAAGAGGCCGTACCGAAGGCTGGAGACCTAATCAATACAGACATAGGTAGCATGACAGATCTAGAGTTCAGAATGACAATTCTCAAGGTTCTAGCCGGGCTCGAAAAAGGCATAGAAGATATTAGAGAAACCCTCTCCGGAGAGATAAAAGCCCTTTCTGGAGAAATAAAAGAACTAAAATCTAACCAAGTTGAAATCAAAAAAGCTATTCATGAGGTGCAATCAAAAATGGAAGCTCTCACTGCCAGGATAAATGAGGCAGAAGAAAGAATTAGTGACATAGAAGACCAAATGACAGAGAATAAAGAAGCTGAGCAAAAGAGAGACAAACAACTACTGGAACACGAGGAGAGGATTCGAGAGATAAGTGACACCATAAGACGACACAACATTAGAATAATTGGGATTCCAGAAGAAGAAGAAAGAGAGAGGGGAGCAGAAGGTATATTGGAGACAATTATTGGAGAGAATTTTCCTAATATGGCAAAGGGAACAAACATCAAAATCCAGGAGATGCTAAGAACGCCCCTCAAAATCAATAAAAATAGGTCCACACCTCGTCACCTGATAGTAAAATTTACAAGTCTTAGCGACAAAGAGAAAATCCTGAAAGCAGCCCGGGAAAAGAAGTCTGTAACATACAAGGGTAAAAACATTAGATTGGCAGCGGACCTATCCACAGAGACCTGGCAGGCCAGAAAGAACTGGCATGACATATTCAGAGCACTAAACGAGAAAAACATGCAGCCAAGAATACTATATCCGGCTAGGCTATCATTGAAAATAGAAGGAGAGATAAAGAGCTTCCAGGACAAACAAAAGCTGAAAGAATTTGCAAACACCAAACCAGCTCTACAGGAAATATTGAAAGGGGTCCTCTAAGCAAAGAGAGACCCTAAAAGTAGTAGATCAGAAAGAAGCAGAAACAATATACAGTAACAATCACCTTACAGGCAATACAATGGCACTAAATTCATATCTCTCAATAGTTACCCTGAATGTTAATGGGCTAAATGCCCCAATCAAAAGACACAGGGTATCAGAATGGATAAAAAACCAAAACCCATCAATATGCTGCCTACAAGAAACTCATTTTAGACCCGAAGACACCTCCAGATTTAAAGTGAGGGGGTGGAAAACAATGTACCATGCTAATGGACATCAGAAGAAAGCTGGGGTGGCAATCCTTATATCAGATCAATTAGATTTTAAGCCAAAGACTATAATAAGAGATGAGGAAGGACACTATATCATACTCAAAGGGTCTGTCCAACAAGAAGATCTAACAATCTTAAATATCTATGCCCCTAACATGGGAGCAGCCAACTATATAAACCAATTAATAACAAAATCAAAGAAATACATCGACAGTAATACAATAATAGCAGGGGACTTTAACACTCCCCTCACTGAAATGGACAGATCATCTAAGCAAAAGATGAACAAGGAAATAAAGGCCTTAAATGACACACTGGACCAGATGGACATCACAGATATATTCAGAACATTCCATCCCAAAGCAACAGAATATACATTCTTCTCTAGTGCACATGGAACATTCTCCAGAATAGACCACATCCTGGGTCATAAATCAGGTCTCAATCGGTACCAAAAGATCGAGATCATTCCCTGCATATTTTCAGACCACAATGCTCTGAAGCTCGAACTCAATCACAAGAGGAAATTTGGAAAGAACGCAAATACATGGAGACTAAACAGCATCCTTCTAAAAAATGAATGGGTCAACCAGGAAATTAAAGAAGAATTGAAAAAATTCATGGAAACAAATGATAATGAAAACACAACAGTTCAAAATCTGTGGGATACAACAAAGGCAGTCCTGAGAGGAAAATATATAGCAGTGCAAGCCTTTCTCAAGAAACAAGAAAGGTCTCAAATACACAACCTAACCCTACACCTAAAGGAGCTGGAGAGAGAACAACAAAGAAAGCCTAAACCCAGCAGGAGAAGAGAAATCATAAAGATCAGAGCAGAAATCAATGAAATAGAAACTAAAAAAACAATAGAACAAATCAACAAAACTAGGAGCTGGTTCTTTGAAAGAATTAATAAGATTGATAAGCCCCTGGCCAGACTTATCAAAAAGAAAAGAGAAAGGACGCAAATAAATAAAATCATGAATGAAAGAGGAGAGATCACAACCAACACCAAAGAAATACAAACAATTATAAGAACATACTACGAGCAACTCTATGGCAACAAATTTGACAACCTGGAAGAAATGGATACATTTCTAGAGATGTATAAACTACCACAACTGAACCAGGAAGAAATAGATAACCTGAACAGACCCATAACCAGTAAGGAGATTGAAACAGTCATCAAAAATCTCCAAACAAACAAAAGTCCAGGACCAGACGGCTTCCCAGGGGAATTCTACCAAACATTTAAAGAAGAATTAATTCCTATTCTCCTGAAACTGTTCCAAAAAATAGAAATGGAAGGAAAACTTCCAAACTCATTCTATGAGGCCAGCATCACCTTGATCCCAAAACCAGACAAGGATCCCACCAAAAAAGAGAATTACAGACCAATATCCTTGATGAACACAGATGCGAAAATTCTCACCAAAATACTGGCCAATAGGATCCAACAGTACATTAAAAGGATTATTCACCACGACCAAGTGGGATTTATTCCAGGGCTGCAAGGTTGGTTCAACATCCGCAAATCCATCAATGTGATACAATACATTAATAAAAGAAAGAGTAAGAACCATATGATACTCTCAATAGATGCTGAAAAAGCGTTTGACAAAGTGCAGCATCCCTTCCTGATTAAAACTCTTCAAAGTGTAGGGATAGAAGGCACATACCTCAATATTATCAAAGCCATCTATGAAAAACCCACCGCAAATATCATTCTCAATGGAGAAAAACTGAAAGCTTTTCCGCTAAGGTCAGGAACACGGCAGGGATGTCCGTTATCACCACTGCTGTTCAATATAGTACTAGAAGTCCTAGCCTCAGCAATCAGACAACAAAAAGAAATTAAAGGCATCCAAATCGGCAAAGAAGAAGTCAAACTATCACTCTTTGCAGATGATATGATACTATATGTGGAAAACCCAAAAGGCTCCACTCCAAAACTGCTAGAACTTATACAGGAATTCAGTAAAGTGTCAGGATATAAAGTCAATGCACAGAAATCAGTCGCATTTCTTTACACTAACAACAAGACAGAAGAAAGAGAAATTGAGGAGTCAGTCCCATTTACAATCGTACCCAAAACCATAAGATACCTAGGAATAAATCTAACCAAAGAGGCAAAGAATCTATACTCAGAAAACTATAAAGTACTCATGAAAGAAATTGAGGAAGACACAAAGAAATGGAAAAATATTCCATGCTCATGGATTGGAAGAACAAATATTGTGAAAATGTCTATTCTACCTAAAGCAATCTACACATTTAATGCAATCCCTATCAAAATCCCATCCATTTTTTTAAAAGAAATAGAACAAATAATCCTAAAATTTATATGGAACCAGAAAAGACCTCGAATAGCCAAAGGAATATTGAAAAAGAAAGCCAAAGTCGGTGGCATCACAATTCCAGACTTCAAGCTCTATTACAAAGCTGTCATCATCAAGACAGTATGGTACTGGCACAAAAACAGACATATAGATCAATGGAACAGAATAGAGAGCCCAGAAATAGACCCTCAACTCTATGGTCAACTAATCTTCGACAAAGCAGGAAAGAATATCCAATGGAAAAAAGACAGCCTCTTCAACAAATGGTGCTGGGAAAATTGGACAGCCACATGCAGAAAAATGAAATTGGACTATTTCCTTACACCACACACGAAAATAGACTCAAAGTGGATGAAGGACCTCAATGTGCGAAAGGAATCTATCAAAATCCTTGAGGACAATGCAGGCAGCAACCTCTTTGACCTCCACCGCAGCAACTTCTTCCTAGGAACATCGCCAAAGGCAACAGAAGCAAGGGCAAAAATGAACTATTGGGATTTCATCAAGATCAAAAGCTTTTGCACAGCAAAGGAAACAGTAAACAAAACCAAAAGACAACTGACAGAATGGGAGAAGATATTTGCAAACGACCTATCAGATAAAGGGCTCGTATCCAAAATCTATAAAGAGCTTATCAAACTCAATACCCAAAGAACAAATAATCCAGTCAAGAAATGGGCAGAGGACATGAACAGACATTTCTGCAAGGAAGACATCCAGATGGCCAACAGACACATGAAAAAATGCTCCACATCACTCGGCATCAGGGAAATACAAATCAAAACCACAATGAGATACCACCTCACACCAGTCAGAATGGCTAAAATTAACAAGTCAAGAAATGACAGATGCTGGCGAGGATGCGGAGAGAGGGGAACCCTCCTACACTGTTGGTGGGAATGCAAGCTGGTGCAACCACTCTGGAAAACAGTGTGGAGGTTCCTCAAAAAACTGAAAATAGAGCTACCCTACGACCCAGCAATTGCACTCCTGGGTATATATCCTAAAGATACAAACGTGGTGCTCCGAAGGGGCACGTGCACCCGAATGTTTATAGCAGCAATGTCCACAATAGCCAAACTGTGGAAAGCGCCTAGATGTCCATCAACAGATGAATGGATAAAGAAGATGTGGTATATATACACAATGGAATACTATGCAGCCATCAAAAGACATGAAATCTTGCCATTTGCGACGACGTGGATGGAACTAGAGGGTATCATGCTTAGCGAAATAAGTCAATCGGAGAAATATAACTATCATATGATCTCTTTGATATGAGGAAGGGGAGATGCAAGGTGGGGGGGTTTGGGGGGAGGTAGGAAAAGAAAAAATGAAAAGATGGGATTGGGAGGGAGACAAACCATAAAAGACTCAATCTCAAGAAACAGACTGAGGGTTGCGGGGGGGAAGGGGGACGGGAGAGGGTGGTGGGGAAATGGACATTGGGGAGGGTATGGGCTATGATGAGTGCTGTGAAATGTGTAAACCAGATGATTCACAGACCTGTACCCCTGGGGATAAAAATACATTATATGTTTATTAAAATAAAAAATTAAAAAAAAAAATAAAAACCAGTTTATAGGGATATAAAAAAAAAAAAATAAAATGGAGGTCTGGGTTGGAATGATAGTGCTACTGTCTAACACTGTATGGTTATATGGGGAAAAAAAAACTTCCTGAGGCTTTCTTTTGAAAAATGTTTAGGTGTTGATTTGATATTTTAAATGTCCATTTCAAGAGCACATGAATATTGGATGATTCAGGCAAGGAAGTTAGCTGATGAACTTCTTATGGCCTTAAACAGCTTATAATAGTAAAGCATTAGTGTTGGAGGAATTGGATTTAAGTTCTGACCCAGTGTGAGACCTTGGCAAGTCACTAACCTTCTCTGGAGTTCTGTTCCCTCCTCTGTGAAATGATGTTACTGACACCTACCTCTTTTCATTGCCAGGGTCTGGTCACACATGATCACACATGATGAGGGTCACAGATGACAAAGGGCAGAGTTAGTATTTGTATCTACTGCTGCAGGTAGTGTGTAGTAGGTGCTTGGTACTCATTGAACCAACTGAATAAAATGTGAAAGTGATCGTAAATGGTGAGTTCTTGGCAGACTGCAAGGCTGTATGGGTTTCTTTGTCTTACAGTACACCATAAATGTATAACCCACATTTCTATAATATCTCTTAGTTTCTAGCACCTAACCTATTCATCTTCTCTTCCAGGACAAATGATAGAAGAATTGGTGAAAGCCAAGAGGGAAAATATATGCCCCAATTCTGAATCACCTAACCCTCACCATCTGTACAGAGAAAGAATTCTTCAGAGCTTGTCTTATTTACTACAGAAAACCATACAGAGCTATTGGGGGAATGAACTCACTGACCTTCAGTCTTTCCCATCTCTTTCCTCCTAGATTCTGTGATCTGAGGGCACAGAGACACCTCCATCTGTCTGTGCTTAAAAACTTCCTGATCACAATGCTGTCTGTTCAAATACTTGTTCAATAAATGTAAACCCAGCAGAACACCCTTTCCTGGGATTCCTTCATCACTGCCTGGATAATAGGAACGTCTTGTTTGTGTGTGTGTGTGTGTGTGTTTTACAGAAGCTGAAACTCTGCTGCTTGGCTTGCTAAGCTTTTGGTGGACACAGAATGCTCACTTTTTTTCAGATTCAAATTGCTGTCATAGTTGGGAAGACATATCTAGAAGAGAGGTAGGGAGCTATGAGCTCCCTGGCTTTCAAGAGCTGTATAAGACCAAACCAGCTATGAATCACCTCGGTACCTGTCACCTTACCAGCTCTCCTGCTTACCTTCTGTACTTCCACGGAGTGTAACTACCACTGTTACCCAGATAGCATCACACAAACCAGTAGTTTCTCATATTCAGTCATGTTGCCTCTTGACTATTTCCTCTATCAGGGCATTGGACCCATGGTCTGGGGCAAGACTAAGGAAATGAGAACTACTAGTGTGTCACATGTCTCTAGAGCAGCACTGTCCATTAGAAATAGAATTCAAATCACATGTAATCTCTAATGTTTCTAGTAGATACAAAAGAAATGGGTAAAATTGACTTTAATGATATATTTTATGTCGCCTAATATGTCAAAACTATCATCATTTCAAAATATAACCCATATAAACTTTCATTTTAACCAGGTCTTTGATATTAGTATATGTATTTTGTATTTCCAGCATATTTATTTGGACCAACTGCATTTCAAATGCTTAAAAGCTACATATAGCTAGAGGCCACTAAACCAGACAGTGAGCTCATGCACCTGAGAAATCAACCAGGGAATGCAGGCAGTAGGTAAGAGTGAGATGGAACAGCTTATAAGCTCCTGCCTCAGTGCTGAAACTTTGTCATGCTCAGCATCTTGATACTGTTATCTAGTTAATGTTGTTTGCTTACAGATACTGGGCTGGACCTGAATACATCCTAGAGGGAGAAAGCTATGCAGAATCCATCATGGTTGAACTTGTTCTCAGCTATAAAGGAACTATGCACAGAACGGCAGGTCTACTTGGATTTGGGAAGTTAATCTTATATTTTTCACCTCTGCCCTTTTCTTTTAGATAAGTAGTCCCTAGGGCAATTATAGTAGGATTTTGTGATGTTTGTCCTTTGTAACTGTGTGAGAAATCAATTCCACGCTAGTTTTTTTTTTTCTGTGTTGTCATTAAGAAAACAGAAAAAAAAAGAAGGCTTCAAAAAAAAGGTGAGAAAACAATGTTGCTATTTTCTTTGGCAATTCCAGGATGTAAGGGAAGGGTTTAGGGAGTCTGTAACATGGGATTATGGCTCTGCTTCCTGTGTAGTTTAGGAAATCCAGAAACTCTGGATGACTAGGGTGTCCATGGCTAAGACATGTAATTTTTTGAGAAGCAGTTGAATTTTGTTATGTCATTTTGAACATTTTATTGAGCTATAAACAATAAACCCTTTACCTTCTTTCATTAGTACTTTTTATGATGACTATGATTATTAGGTAATATGCACAGAAGACTGTTATCACATGCATAAGACTTAACCAATCCTTTAAGGAATATGTGATCCATATATTCAATGGAATATTACTCAGCCATCAGAAACAATGAATACCCAACATTTGCATCAACATGGATGGGACTGGAGGAGATTATGCTGAGTGAAATAAGTCAGACAGAGAAAGTCAATTATCATATAGTTTCACTTATTTGTGGAACGTAAGAAATAGCATGGAGGACCTAGGAGAAAAACAGGAAAAATGAAGGGGGAGGAAATCAGAGGGGGAGATGAACCATGTGAACCATGAGAGACTATGGACTTTGAGAATATAAATATATGTGTGTATACACACACATATAAATATATGTGTGTGTATACACACACATATATTTATGTTAGTCATATTTATGTTAGTCATCATACAGCACATCATTAGTTTTTGATGTAGTGTTCTATGATTCCTTGTGTATAACACCCAGTACTCCATGCATACGTGCTCTCCTTAATACCATCACTGGGCTCATCCAACCTCCCACCCCCCTCCCCTCTAAAACCCTCAGTTCGTTTCTCAAAGTCCATAGTATATGTGTATATATATATGTGTATATATATATATATATGTATATATATATATGTATATATACACACACATATATTTATGTTAGTCATCATACAGCACATCATATATATATACGTGTGTGTGTGTGTGTGTGTGTGTGTGTGTATACACCAATCCTTGATAATCATTCTGAGCACCAGGGAAATTGTGGCTTAGGAATAGGATGGGATGGAGGATAGGATGGTGGTCTGGAATGGGATGAGACATGGGGATGGAGAAAGGCCCAGGGGCCCAGGGAAGGTCAAGGGTAAAGTGAAGAGTGCAGGTGTCAGGAATGGGGTGGGGTCCAAGAAAGACAAACAATGGACTGAAGTGCAGGGATTGGGGTTGAATGTGAAGGTGTTGAATACATAACTTGGGATTTTAAAAAAGCTGAAAGTTAATTTTATTTTTTTGTGGTTTTTTTTGGCAAACACAAACTAGAGGTGAGTGCAAAATGTCTTCAGTGTCAAAATGTTCACAACAAAATAGCTGCATTAAATATCAAGTAAACTAATTTTTTTCAAGTGAACTAATTTTTGAGTTGTTTCTTGAGTTATGGCTCAATGGATGGGAGGCAAATGAAAACCAGACCAGTGTCACTGAGATTTCACAAAACAGCCCTAAAATTCTAGCCCAGGAAGTGACAAATGATCCTGAGTTGGAACTGAAAAAACTGTATCACCTCAACTTGGTCACTATCACAAACTTACACATTTTCTATAACTGATGCTATTTTGGATTCTGTTTTCAAAATATGGGTTTTCAGAGATCTAACACTATCAAACTCCTTATTTCCTCATGTAAGGAACTGAACAGAATTTCTCCTCTCTCTCAAGGCTTCAAAAACACCCAAAGAGCATTTGTTTAGGGTATGGGTAGGCAAACTTTTTCTGTAAACAGCCAGATAGTAAGTATTTTAGGCTTTGTAGGGCACATAGTCTCTGTGACAACCACTCAATGATGCTGTTGTGTAAGGAAATGAATTTACCTTATGTAAAAACAGGTGGTGGGCCAGGTTTGACCTATGGGCTGTAACTCGGTAGTGGGTAAGAATCTGACTCTTGTCCTTCTTTGTAACTTACCGGTCTTCTCTTTGCCCTCTTCTATACTCTTAGTAAACACCAACCACACTTCTCACTCCATTATAATAGAGAATTAAAAATAGAAATAGAATAGTTGAATAGAATTATAGAAAATAATATATGTTGCCACTTCTAAACATTTAATATGTGCTTGAAACTAAGAAAAGCACATGGCAATACTCAGATTTGTACCCAACCCCATATTCTTTGTGGCCTTCGTGGTGACTTTGACCAAGGCCAGTGTCGTATATTATACAGAGAGATAATAGTAAATAAAGTGAATATGTCCTGTGGCCTTTACAATACAAGGGCTATTTACCTCCTGGAAAAAAGCATAACAAGACATTCTTGTTCTTTCTTTAATGCCATTATGGCACACAGTTGCCTTTTTCTTTCCAGTATTGAAATTAAAGTTCTATCTAAATAACATGTGACTATAAATCACTCTTTGGACTTGAGGAAAGAACAGAGAGGACTTTGTTAAATGAGGATTAGTCCCAGTAAAACAGTCAAACAAAATATTTGTCATCCTTGATGGAAATTTCATATGACCTTAGAGCTCCTTCCAGATTATGTTGAGGAATGATGTGCTCACTTCCTCAAGGTAACTGTGCCATTAACTAGTTTTCCTTGTATCTTTCCTTGCCATCTATCACAAAGCAGAAAACTGTGTGTACTTTTGCCATTCTAATCTGTTACAGTACTTGTAATATGTTTTTTATGAATTTTAGACCCTCTTTTTTTCCCCAATTGACTTTTCTAATGGCCTTCGAACTGACTTGCTGGTCTCTATCCTTTACAGCTCTCTCTTTTCAAAAAAAACTCCCAATGAGCTCTTCAAAACACTGATCTTTTCAATTGCCCAGTTTAAATTGTCGAAAATGCCTACTAAGGCCCCACACTGTGCTCAAACAAAGCAAAACGAGACAAACCTGAAGTCCAAGCATTGGTTTCTGTCTACCCTCCCCTTCATCCTAGAGTCAGTCACCACCAATAAGCTCAGGTTCAAACCATCATCATTGCTTCATGATCATCTCTTGTAAATGATCTCTTTGCTTCAGTCTTCTCCCATCCACTGCATTCTTCACTGTAGGCAGAACAGTGCTCTGATATCCAGATCTGATAACATTATTCTTAAAACCTGTAAGGGGCTTCTCTAGCCCCCAAGATGAAGTCCAAACTCTTCCTGACATGCAAGGCTTCTGTTCACCTCTCTAGCTTCCACTTTCATGTTGTCCTCTTTCCCTTGAATGATTTTCTTTAACTTCTTCCTGCGTGTCCCCTCCTAACATAACTCTTTTTATCCACCCCCAAGGCCTTCTCCCAGTTTTTCTTCCATCTCCCAAGGTCCATCCCTCCAAACTCTGTTATTGCTCATTGAAGTTACAGCTTTTTTCTGGAAACCTTTCATGACCTCTTTCCCCTAAGAATATGGTTTAGTTGGGGCAGCTGGCTGGCTCAGTCAGTAAAACATCTGACTCAGGATACTGGCTCAGGTCATGATCTCAGGGTTGTGAGATTGAGTCCCGTGTTGGGCTTTCTCTACTTGACTGATTTCGCTTAGCATAATCTCCTCCAGTCCCATCCACGTTGATGAAAATGTTAGGTATTTATCCTTTCTGATGACTGAGTAATATTCTATTGTGTATATGGACCATATCTTCTTTATCCATTTGTCTTTTGAAGGCCATCTCGGCTCTTTCCACAGTTCGACTATTGTGGACAGTGCTGCTATGAACATTGGGGTGCATATGGCCCTTCTTTTCACTACTTCTGTATCATTGGGATAAATACCCAGTAGTGCAATTGCTGGGTCATAGGGTAGCTCTATTTTTAGTAAATGGTTTTTAAAAGACTATGCATTAGTTATTCCTTTCATGTGCTCCCATTACATCCTCTCCTTACACCTGCATGGCCAACTGTCACTGTTCTGTACTTGCTTATTTAGAAGTCTCTCTCACTAGACTGTGACTTTTTTAATAGAGGAGATCATTTAATATTTATGTTTAAATCCCCAGTGCCTGGTAAAATGCCTGGCATGGAGCGATTGCTTATTAAAAGTTGTTGAGTAACACAACACCCTTGAGATAAGAATTTTAAAAGGGGATATAGGTCAGAAACTCTCAGTTCTGGTCAATGACATAAAGTCTACAATGATAGGGGAGGACCATTATTTTTCAAGGAACTTGAAGAAGGAACTGCATTCCCTTCCTGGTACAAATAAAAAAGTGCTGATGCTAATAGCCGGAAACAAACTAGTTACATGAAAATACGAACTTATAAGATGTATCTCCCCTCCTCCTCCCCACCCCTGAAGGCTAGATTCATGAGGTATTTCTCAGAAATAACTAGCAAAACCGTAGCTAAAGAGGAATGCAAAGAGTAGCATGATCCCAGAAAACTGCTGTGAAGTGTACTATTGTAATTGGCATTGTACTTTGAACTGAACTTTTTAGTTTTTATCAGCTAAATACATACTTACAAGGTCACAATTGGGAAAAGATCATTTTATTTCAGGTTGCTAATATCCCAGGTTGACAGGGCTAGATAAAAATTAGAGATTATTTATCCAGGATGTTTCGTATATAGGAATCCTGAAACCTGGAGAAAGTGATTTTCTGAGCTTACTCTCAGTGGGTCTAAATCAGAAGTACAAATTCAAGTAAGTGTTTTTTTTTTTAAAGATTTTATTTATTTATTTGACAGACAGAGATCACAAGTAGGCAGAGAGGCAGGCAGAGAGAGAGGGGGAATCAGGCTCCCCGCTGAGCAGAAAGCCCCATGTGGGGCTCGATCCCAGGACCCTGGGATCATGACCCGAGCCAAAGGCAGAGGCTTTAACTGATTGAGCCACCCAGGCACCCCCAAGTAAGTGTATTTTAATCTCATGTTCCTTACACCACTCCCTCTGGCTTCATGAATCTCAGTTCCATGTTCTTCATACAAATAATATTATCTATCTCATTATGTTTACAGACAAAAGAAATGGATTTTGCATCTAGTGATCCTGAAAATTGCTCATTATCTACAGAAATGGTCACTTCTGTTTATTCGTGGAATAATTCAGTTCCAAATCTATGGAACATGTGGCAGTCATTTTTTAGCATATAGGAATGAGATTAATAATGAAAAGTGAATTCCAATGGCTTGACTTACATGGAAGAAGTCCTGGGAGCAGTAATAAAATGAGAAATTTTCAACTATTATATTCTTACCTCTGGATCCATTTTGCTCCTGGAATTTTAAGTGAGAAAGTTGCCAGAACTCCTGTTGCCAAGGTCTCTAAAAATGAGTTATGGACAAGTTGTGTTCACAGGGAATATTTGCTTAAGTCCCATCCTTTGGTCATAGGACAGATATGGCTACGTCAAGAAGGAAATGCCACATCCTTCTCCACCCAAAGGCTGTTCCTATGTGCTCAAAAAAGGAGTAGGCAGTTGAATGGGTTCCAGTTATAAGTGCCTGCTGAAGGATTGCTGGTGGAGCTGCGTAACCCCGGATTAGCACTTACCTAGAAGCACAAGATAATCTAAAGAAGAATGGAATGTTGATAGTCATTTTAATGTCAATATGTCAAACATGAAATAATACAATATCAACAATAAAAGCAATAGTTAAAAGCTATTAACTACTCTTCCCTGTATCTTTCCTTCCCATCTATCACAAATCTATAAAACAGTGTGTGCGTTTGCCTTAGAGGATATTTGAGTTAAACAGGACAAAAATATAAATAATGGGCAAGAAATTAATCTTAATGGCTCATGTGCTTTGGAAAGTAACCAAAGGAGAAGCAGTAAAATTTTCAAGAGAAATGAAAGGGACCGAGTTCTAACACTGACTAACACTGCTGTTTGGCAGCAATCTCGAAAGGCAAAAGACTGCTGAGTGTATGACTATAAAACGTGTCTGCCAAACCCAGGATTCAAGAGTTCTCAATCTCAAAAGTCACCACGTCACATAGGTGGCACAGAATCAAGGAACTGCATCAGGGAAGGGAACCATTTACAGCTGGCTTGGACCATCAGGATGCAGGCAACAGCCATGACTATCCAGAGATTAGAGGGCCTCTCCTCATTTTCTTGTGCACTCCTTAACCATCTCAGATCCTCATTAATCTGCATAATGAATGACACCACATGTCCCCAAAGCCTGCAGAAGACTTGGAATCAGACATAATTTTATTTAGAGAAAAGGAGGTAATAGATAATTTTGTACATCTACATTTATTGATCAAATCTCACACCTACTATGTGGGGGATCATATTGGGGGTTGCTAAGAATTCATGTGCAGTACACATCCACCTTGAGCACTGGCTGCCCTAAAATCACAGCCCATCAATTCTTTCTGAGATAAAACCTTAAGCCTATTAAGGAACTGGTAAAAGAAATGGGAATGGACTTGAAGTCGCTTTGAAGTAACTTTTGATCTAGGCAATGTGTTGTGATGGTATTGAGTTTACATAATCATACTGTTTTTAGTTTTTAGTTTTATTTAAATTCAATTTAATTAATACATAGTGTATTATCAGTTTCAGAGGTAGAATTCAGTGATTTATCAGTTGCTTATGACACCCACTGCTCATTCCATCAAGTGCCCTCCTTAATGTCCACCTCCTAGTTACCTCATCCCCCACCCACCTCCCCTAGCAACCCTCAGGTTTTTTCCCTATAGTTCAGAGTCTCTTATGGTTTGCATCTCTCTCTGTTTCCTATGTTCACCTGTTTTGTTTTTTATATTCCACATATGAGTGAAATCATATGGTATTTGTGTTTCTCTGACTGACTTATTTTGCTTAGCATAATAACCTCTAGTTCTATCCATGTTGTTTTGAATGGCAAGGTTTCATTATTTTTGATGGCTGAGTAATATATTCTATTGTGTATATATACCACATCTTTATTCAGTCATCTTTTGATGGACACAGGGCTCTTTCCATTCTTTGGCTATTTTAGACATTGCAATAAACATTGGGGTACATGTGCCCCTTTGAATCACTACATATCCTTCGGACAAATACCTAGTAGTGCAGTTGCTAGGTCACAGGATAACTCTATTTTTAACTTTTTGAGGACCCTCATACTGTCTTGCAGAGTGGCTGCACCAGCTTGCATTCCCACCGACAGTGTAAGAGGGTTCCCTTTGCTCCACATCCTTGCCAACATCTGTTGTTTCCTGAGTTTTTAAATTTAGCCATTCTGACCAGTGTGAGGTGGTATCTTATTGTGGTTTTGATTTGTTATTCCCTGAGACCAAGTGATGTTGAGCATTAAATCTTTAGACAGTTACTGAGTAGTGGCAAAAGGAAGAAAGAAAAATGCAGTCTTAGTAGAATTTGTTTTTTTTTTTATTATGTTAGTCACCATATAGTACATCATTAGTTTTTGATGTAGAGTTCCATGATTCATTGTTTGTGTATAACACCCAGTGCTCCCTGCAATACATACCCTCCTTAATACCCATCACTGGGCTAACCCATCCTCCCACCCCAAACTCCTCTAAAGCTCTGTTTGATTCCCAGGGTCCATAGTCTCTCGTGGTTCGTTTCCCCCTCTTTTTACCCCACCCCTTCATTTTTCCCTTCCTTCTAATGTCCTCCATATTATTCCTTATGTTCACAAATAAGTGAAACCATATGAACATTGTCTTTCTCTGCTTGACTTATTTCACCCCGCATAATCTCCTCCAGTTCCACCCATGTTGATGCAAATGTTGGGTATTCATCCTTTCTGATGGCTGAGTAATATTCCATTGTGTATATGGACCATATCTTCTTTACCCATTCATCTGTTGAAGGGCATCTCAGCTCCTTCCACAGTTTGGCTATTGTGGACATTGCTGCTATGAACATTGGGGTGCATGTGGTCCTTCTTTTCACTATATCTGTATCTTTGGGGTAGATGCTTAGTAGTGAAATTGCTAGGTCATAGTGTAGCTCTATTTTTAGATTTTTGAGGAGCCTCCACATTGTTTTCCAAAGTGGCTGCACCAACTTGCATTCCCACCAATAGTGTTAAGAGGGTTCCCCTTTCTCCACAACCTCTCCAACATTTGTTGTTTCTTGCCTTGTCAATTTTTGCCATTCTAACTAGTGTAAGGCAGTATCTCAATGTGGTTTTGATTTGAATTTCCCTGATGGCTAATGATGTTGAACATTTTTTCATGTATCTGTTAGTCATTTGTATGTCTTTTTGAAGAAGTGTCTGTTCGTGTCTTCTGCCCATTTCTTGATAGGGTTAAATTCTCTGTCAGTCCTATGGGAATTTCCAAAAGAAGGAACTACACACTAATATTCTTGAACTCTGAATTTAAAAAAACAAACAAACAACACTTACATTCTTCCCAAAAGGAAGGTACACACTCAAATTAAAACCTAGTTGGTGAGAGAGAGGGTGTGTGTGAAAATCAGAAAAGAAACTAAGATTCCTAAATTTTCCTGGATTGGGTTGCCACTGATAAATATTAACAAAGTGAAACTGGAGAGAAGCCACTAAAAATTAAGATTTAGCAACAAGGTCTTCTAGGAACATGTTGAACTGGAAGATCCTTTGGGATGTCAGAAAGGTGATATCCAATAAACAGTAGAGAATTGAGTCTAGGACCCAGGTGGCAGATACTTTCTCACGTTCTCTGGGAAAGCAAGTAGGGATGGAAATCCCATGTTGACGTGGGGCTGTGTAACGGTGTGAGAAGGTATGGCATAGCAGAACAAATCTTATACTAAAATCTGGGGATCTGTTTCACTGAGTGGTCTTAGACAAGATACTCTCCCTTCCAGGGCCTCACTTCCTTTTGCATGGAAACTTATGGTATGTGGTGGAAATGAAGGTACTCTTGAATCCTGTCTTGCTTCTATTTAAGTGACTGCCTTTTTAAAATCTGTTTCTTTTCATGCTTGCCTCATAAAATTACATTCAGGGAGCGAGAAAATACCATTTCTTTATTAAATAACAATAATGAAAAGTTTGAAAGCCACACACCCAGGTGCTTGCTCCTGACCTCACCAGCTCTACCATCACTGAGCCCTTTTTCTCATTTCTGTCATATACTCAGAACTTGGTCACTCTAATCAGATGCTCCACTATGACTTAGGAAGAAGATCATTTATCTCACTAAGAAAAGTTTCTGGATTTTCAATGTAGTAATATGATTTCTGAATGCTGAAGAAGCACTGAAATATAGGAGAGGTGTAAGTATTCAAATTCCACAGTAGCATAAACCAAAATTATAGAATTATCTTTGAGGAAAAAGAGGTGGTATTGGAGAATGAAAAGTATGAATGAGAGAGGCATATCTTAAAAAATTAGAAATAAATGCAACTAGTTACTAGGAGATCATAAGTTCTGAAATTGAAAGATCTGGCTTGGGTCAAGATTCTGTCACTCATTAGCTGTCTGCTTTGGGCAATTTGCTTAACTCCTCCAATCTTAGAGTTTGTCCTTTGGAAATTATCTTTAGCTCAACTCCATATTAACTCTATCCTCTGGAGAGCTGATGTCTTCACATGAGGTAGTGTCATCCACATGAGTTAATAGAGGTGGAAGTGCTAAGTAATTGGAAATCATTAGGCCTGTATTATTGAAAGAATGTTGGTTATGTGGATGGACAGAACATATACAGATAAGGGTGCAGAAGAATGTGTCAAACAGAATATCATGGTTATAATCTAAAGAAGTGTGAGGCACTATGCTAAAATCTGGATTCTCAATATAAATATTGGTTATTGTTATTGAAGTAGTATATCTTAGTAAAAAAAATAGGAGAGAAGTATAGGTCAAGAATTCTAGAGAACTGGATCTTTCAACTGTTATTCTGTGACTAAATAGAAGCCACTTAATCTTTCTGTGTTCATTGTCCCATTTGCTAAGGGGCAATAACACTAGTCTGCATATTTCACAAGTTTCTTTTAGTCACTTAACAAGCCTTCATAGAACACTGTGAATAATCTTCAAACTCTAGAAAAGGTATTGCAATGCTAAGTATTCATGTTGTGTACTACTGTACATTTTCAAGAAATGTTCTCATTGCTCCTCTTTTCTATTTCAACTCTCCTGCATTTCATATAATCTTGAAACCCTTTATATGTGTCATTTTTTTAATTTCTCTTTACTATACCTATGATTTTATTTGTTCTCAAATATAGCCATGCTGTTATATTTGCTAAGAAACCAGAGGATTATTATGCAAGACAGTTCTCGTAGGTGAGTTTCAGGGTGTAACTATTCCAGCTGCCTATAAATCAAGAGAGTAAGGAAGCTTTCCTTGACCAATGAAATTAACATCCTAGCTTGGGTTAACAACCAATCATCAGTGAAAAGGTCAGTCTTAAGGAAGGTGGACCCTGCCTTATGCATGTGTGTATATATATGTGTATGCGTGCCTCAGAGAAGCCACCCTCACTCATCATCACTATGGAGAGCATCACTGCTTTTGCCATCTTTGCTCTTGTAGCCACCGCATGGGCTGCCCCTCCACCTGGTGAGTTAGGACTCCTTTGAATTGCGATGGCCTTATGTTAACTGCAGTTTGTTCAACCTTCAGTAACGATGGAATGTAAAGTCAGAAGAAAAATTGAGATGTTAATTATTGGGGTTGGCCTAATTAGCAAGAGGGGGTAGGGGTCAGACCTTCTAGAAGAGGAAGAGAGACTGAGAAGAGGGATAAAAATTGTCATGGGAATAAAAGGTGCAGCATAGGGAATATAGTCAGAGTACTGTAATACTGCATGGTGACAGATGGGAGCTACAGCCTAATGTGGGGAGCACAAGATACTATGTAGACTTAGTGGACCTCTATGTTGTACACCTGAAACTAATGAAACATACTGCCTCAGCTATACTTCAATCAAAAAAAAAAAAAAAAAGAGAGAGAGAAAAGAAAGAAAGAAAGAAAAAAAAAAAGGACTGTGGGCAACCTGCTCAGTTCCTGATTAACAGGTCAGGCTTCTGACTTGCCTCCCAGAAACAACTTAATGCAGCTTTGAGAACTTCACCCAACCCTACCCTGGCCTTGCTCACAGGAATTCCTGGATACGTGTGACAGCCCTTTGTCCCATGACCAGGGATTTCCCTCCCCCATGTAGTTGTGGTGGTGATTTTTAATCAGAATCACATACATTTCTGGCTTCATCCTAAATTGACCCTGAGTAAAGAAGTGACCTGTCAGGGCTGGCCTGGGCAAGGGATGGCAGAAATGGGTTTTAGTTACTGTGGATGAATTCAACCTTGCGTCTCTGACTGTGGAATTTGCTCTTTCTCTGATTCTTTCTGTTCAAATGCATCTCGTGCCACTCTCTTCCAGTTGGTGATCAAGCAGGGGGAAGAAAGGTGAGTGTAACCTTTTCTATAGGGTCTTGGTAAAAATGCAATCAGAGCTGATGTGTAAACGGAGCTGTGAACATAATGAAGCTGACTCACTATGGATGGAAATAATTCCTGGAGAGCTAAAACCATTCCTACTCTGCTTCTCCTGGTGGTGGTTCTTTCTTCAAAGGTCGCAAAAGGAATCTCTTTGCAAAAGAACAACAGGTAAAGTAAACGGTTACGTTTAGGTGACATTTTAAACTTTTCTGAGTATTTTTCACTTTCATTATTCCATTATTCACACTGTAACTCAAAAAGGAGAGACTAACATTTCCTTCATAAACAGCTAACTCTAGTTTTACTTATGGAATGTTTCGTGTCTGACTTAGCGCAGTTCCTGATCCACATAGGGTCTTCTAGACATGTTTGCTGAAAAGTTGAAGAGACTAGCACTCTTTCCACTCTCCTTTCTGTCTTACCAACTTAATATAAGACTACAGAACTGAAGAAAGACAATGTAGGCCATTCTTTTTTGTTCCAATTATAGGTGGACTGTTTCAAATACAACACAAAAGGCTCTGAGTTTGCATGCCCAAGGCACCTGGACCCAGTATGTGGCACAGATCATAGCACTTACAGTAACGAATGTATGTTTTGCATGCTAACTCAGTAAGTATCATACTCAGTTTGGATCCTCTCTCTCTCTCTCTCTCTCTTTTTTTTTTTTTTTTTTAAGATTGTGAAGTCCACATGGGCCAAAATCTGCTTGGTTTCTAACAGTGTGGTTTGATCAATCCTACATTTTTTGTGCTCTTCCAATATCCTTTTGACATTGCTTTGTTCAAATAAAAAGTAAACAAATACATTTACCTGTATCTCTAAGGAGATACATATTTCTTTGCTATCCAGCCAAATTCTCTTTCACATTATACACTATTGCTCAGGCATTAGCTGTTTTCTATAGACATTTTTATTCCCACATTACATTTGCAGAAGCTGAGTCTTAGGCAGAAAATATATCTTGGTCAAAGTTCCATAAACTTCTGTTGTGTCTTTCTTATGAATAACGAGAGCTCACAAGAATGCTCTGTCTATGTAGGCTCTTTGCCAAGGTGCTATTACAAGACTTTCAACTATTCTCTCTACCCCAGAGAAAATCCATGTTGCTTCTTATGATTATCTGGAAAAGTCTAGGGAGGAGATTGAAAGTATAAATGGGATTTGGGACCCCCACCACCAGTACCCCACAAATTACATATGAATTCCTCACTGTAAACATCTCAGCTTCTAGAAGAATGAAAGAATGGTTATTACGAGCCATTCCAGGAATTGGAATTCACTACTTTGTGATTAGTGATTAAAATCACGGGCTTTGGTGTCACACATCTGCATTAGAATCCAGACTGTGCTTAGGAGATGTGTGACATTAGGCAGATACCCAATCCACCTCATGCTTCAGTATTCTCATCTGTAAGATAGAAATTAGAATAGTGTTTAGGATCCACAGTGATAAAACCCATCAAATCTTAGCTATGCAGCTAATACAGACTGAATACTTACAGAAATGAGCTCTTCTTCTCAACATTTTCTCCTTTTCTAACTTTTCCAAAAATGTATAGTCGAGTGTAATAACAAGTGCTATTCAGAATAAAGTCTCTCAGGATACACAAACCCATGTATTAACAAAAACACAAGAGACTAAAGATGAGATATGACTGATTTTATCACCTCATAGACTCCTTTTAGAAGACAGATATCTTACAGAAAGAAGTGACTATAACAAAAATTACACAGACTATAAGTTCCAGAGATGGATTTGAACATACTTTCTTTTTCTTAACTCCAAAAATATTTTCACATTATATGTTGCTTGATTTTAATCTGAGTATTCATGGACTAATTTTTTTGAGTGCCCAATCTCCTCTTAGTGTTGATCTTATTTTCTTGAATTTTATTTGTTTACAAAATGATCATCCATCAAAGGTGTTTACGGTCAGTATTAACCAACCTGGGTAGAATATTAACCAGAGCTTCTCATTCTCAGTACAGGACAGAGAATACAGAATGACATATGACTGTATTTTACCCTGTGGATTGTGAAATGTCAAATAACACATTACCCATTCAATAAAATCTTCTCTTTCAGAAACAAAGGGTTTCCAGTGAGAATACTTCAAGAAAATAAATGTGTAAGTATACACAAATTTTATTTATTCTTAATATAAAATGTTACAGTAATTCCTCACTTTATGAAAGTTTTAAAATAGACATTCTAGAAACTGTCCACAAGTATGTGTAGTCATAGATAAGTCGCATGGCCAGCCTAAACAGAAGACCTGAGCACAGTTAATTTACTTCTCCAGAGGAAAACTCCACAAATTCTACTCATAGTCCTTAACTGGAGCAGATTGGTTTACATGTGGTTGTTTTCTAACACTGCAGCTAATTAGCAGATTAAGTAGAGGACATTAGGGACTCAAGGGCACTCTCATAAAAATAAAGGAAGTTTTTTTTAATTCAAGAACAAATGTAAGACAATGCGGGAGTAAAGAGGTATGTGAGTGGATGTCAATAATTTTAATAGAGTTTGAAATGTGACAAGAGAAATAAAAATATGGGGTTGTGGTAGTAAAGATAGGTCATCTTAAGGAGTGACATCTGAACCAATTTGAGGAAGAGAAATGTGGTCATGAAACTGTTAAAAAAGAGTTAAACTGACTTCTAAGGAGGACTCGGAGTCTTAGGAGTTGTTCTAATGGGTACAGAGGTCAGGTAAGACATGAAAACAACCTAAGCAAAGGCACAGACATGTATAGGAGCAGGAAACACTCTGGGAATTCAGTCAAGTTTAGCTGGAGTTAGAGGCAGAGCAGATGAGAGAAGTAAACACGACTCATGAGGGGACTTTCTATAGATGGGGAATCTGTTAACTAATCAAAAAACAAGAACTGATTTGGTTTTCAAAAGATCACTCTGACATCAGTGTGGAGGGTGACTGAAATCTTAGCTAAGCATGGACGCTGGGCAGCAAACTGACAGACACCTCCAACTATGCAGGCAAGACATCCAGAGGGCCTGAATAAAGTAGATAAGTGTGTGGTGAGGAGAGGACTGGTTCGGAAATTAAGCACAAGATAGAACCCACTATTCTCCACCAGTTCCTGGTGGAGAATAAGTGAGAGGGAAACCTTAACCTCAAGCTAAGCTATCTCTTACTGTGATGAGATTGCCACCATGGTTGGGTCAGATTTTGTAAATTGATATGTCTTTTTGCATGTGGGATTGAGGGCTGAATGACCTCTCAAGGCCTTTTTAAAAAAGTTCATTGTCTATAATTTAACAACCTGAAGTTGTTCTTTCTTTTTTTCCTTTTTTTGGACCACAGGATATTGAGTGCCCCCAATATTCTAAAATGTGTACCATGGAATACTTACCTCTCTGTGGATCTGATGGAAAGAATTATAGCAACAAATGTTTGTTTTGCAATGCTGTTATGTAAGTGCTGAATTTAATGTGTTATTTGTAGAAATAGCCTTTTCCACAGAGCCAGAAACCACCATAGCTACCTATAAGCAAGATGCTCCTATAAAGCATAAAAGTGAGGTGATACCCTGAAAATTATATTTTACAAAAAGAAGTAAAAAGGAGGGGGACAAGAGAAAGAAAGAAAGTGGATAGTGGGAAGAAACTGAAGTTGGAAAAGGAGATTTGGTCAACATCATAATATTACTAAGTGAGAGATAACAGAGATATTTATAGATTTTTTTTTGGCTCCTAACATTGGCTTTGACTAGTACATTGAATTACTTTTACTACCATGTTGGAACTCAGTTACTTATTACTTACCTTTCATGCTATGTGCTCATTTGGCTGGCTTGATCTAAGAATATTAAAGGTCCAATTTAAGATCTCTAATGCCTTCCCTTAAAAAAAAAAAAATGATTTCTCTTGTAGGAGGAGCCGTGGTGCACTTTTTTTGGCAAAGCATGGAGAGTGCCAGTCTCCCTGATGCTCAAGGGCACCAAGTTCCCTTTGGCAGATTCCACATAGAGAACCAATCCCTCTTGGATGGTTATGGGAGCAAATGCATGAATCTGATCCTTCAATAAAAGATTCTCAGCAGAAAGCTTTCAGGTTCGTCTCTGGATGTGACTCTTTCTTGACGAGAATGTCTATGGCCATTTCCCTCAATAGGTCACATGGAAAGATTTCCTCTATTTCTACTCAAGTTGAGAGCTGGAGAGATTATATACACACTAGTGAGAGAAGAATCTGCTCTTAGCATTCCATTTTTTTTTTAAACTCACAATTTTTAAGTAAACTTACATCAACGGGCAGATCTGACCACGAGTCTAACGTTAGTACTTTAGCCACAATGATGAAAGGTGGAAAATTCAGTTTTGGAGAAAGATAAAGTAAGAATCCATAATACTGTCAACTAATCAGACCAGGAATAATATTAGATGTTAGATATCTATTTAAAGAGGACTCAGGGGGCGCCTGGGTGGCTCAGTGGGTTAAAGCTTCTGCCTTCAGCTCAGGTCATGATCTAAGGGTCCTGGGATCGAGCCCCACGTCAGGCTCTCTACTCAGTGGGGAGCCTGCTTCCTCCTCTCTCTCGGCCTGCCTCTCTGTCTACTTGTGGTCTCTGTCTGTCAAACAAATAAATAAAAATCTTTAAAAAAAAAAAAAAGAGTACTCAGTCACAACTGGCATCCACAAAGGAAGACATTTTGTTGATCATGTTGGGAAGAGAATAAAAACAATATAATCTGATTAAATTGTTGAAGTCACTAAAAGGCCCAAGGAAATTTCAAGGTAACTGGGAAAGATGAGGGCATATGCAGGAGTATCATAAAATAGAGAGATCAGAGCTTTGTCATTTCTGGGGCTCCACAGAGAGGTGTCGTATCATTAATGTAACATGCATAGACAGATATTTTGCCTTGGTAAAGAGAAGAATTTTCTAACAGTAAATCTTTAAATAGGAACAAAGCTATGCCCTATAAGTTCATCTGTCCAAAGCACAATGCTTTTTTTAAAAAAAGATTTATTTATTCATTTGAGAAAGAGAGAGAGTGTGCACATGCAGGAGGGGAGGCGCAGGGGAGAAGGAGAGAGAGAACCTCAAACAGACTACCTGCTGAGCATGGAGCCCACTGCTGGGCTCAATCTCACGACCTTGAGATCATGACATGAGCTGAAATCAAGAGTTGATTGTTAACTGACTGACCACCAAGGTACCCCAGCACAATGCTCTTTTAGTGAAGACTAGTCAAATACTTGCTAGCTGTTTTGTAGAGATTTGTGTGTTTTTTCTAACAACACACATAGAAAGATTACTATAGGTCAAGCAATCTGTTGTGTAGGGGAAAGCAATACAAATGGGCAAAGAATCCATACCATTAAGAAGTTTGTACACTAGTCAGAGACATGCTTTTGATGAGTTGATTACTATAGAATGTAAAAAAGACTATAATCAAGAATTATTAGGGGCGCCTAGGTGGCTCTGCCTTTGGCTCAGGTCATGATCCCAGGGTCCTGGGATAAAGCCCTGCATGGGGCTCTCTGCTCGGTGGGGAGCCTCCTTCCCTTCCTCTCTCTCTGCCTGCCTCTCTGCCTACTTGTGATCTCTTTCTGTCAAATAAATAAATAAAATTCTTTAAAAAAAAGAATTATTAAAGGTTCAATAAAAACAGAAAGGAAGACCTCACCCTTATGACCTCATTTAACCTTAATTACTTCCTAAGCCCTATCTCCAAATGCAGTCACAATGGAAATTAGTGTTTTCACATTTGTATTTGTAAGGGGCACAGTTCTGTCTGTAGCAGCTAGGTTGCCAGAACTTTATTTTTACTTGTCATATTTGAAAATAAAATGCATGACAACACAATGATAGAAGAAAGAAATGAAACAATTCTATTATAAGATTCTGTGCTAAGTTGAAGGGTATAATTCCATTTAAAGGTGCACTGTGAGAAGCTAAGAATGTATACTATAAATCCTAAAGCAACAGTAAATAAGCTACGAAGGAAATAAGATGGAATGATGAAAAAAATCCTATTATTTGTGTATTTAAAAGAAGACAAAGGAGGTAAAGAGGAAAACAGATTGTACTAATAGAAAGAAAGTAGCAAGGTGGTAGACTCAATGTAATTGCATTAGTTAGGATTCTTCAGAAAAACAAAACTAATTGTGTATCCATGTTTGTGTGAAGAGAGAGCGAGAGCGAGAGAGAGAGAGAAGAGAAAAAGAAAAAGATTTATTTTGAGTAATTGGCTCATGTGATTATGAGGGCTGAGAAGTGGGTCAGTACTTCCCTAAAGACCCAGGAAAGTGTTCATGTTGCAGCTCAAGTCTGAAGGCAGTTGAGAGGCAGAATTCTTCCTGGAGAGATCTTAGGCTTTTCTCATAGGGTCTTCAACTGACTGCAGGAGGCCCACCCACATTATGGAAAATACTATGCCTTACTCAGAGTCTACTGATTTAGACACCTCACCAAAGAGGAAATCCCAAAGGCTAAAATATCTTTTTTAGGGAGGCATATATAGGTAGTAAAACTATAAAAATGCCTGTGAGTGATTAACATAGAAGTCAAAATAGAGTCTGTGAGAGGAAGCTGTGGTTAGGCAGTGTCTTGGTCTGTTTGGGCTGCTATAACCAAAGAAACATAAACTGGGAGGCTTAAACAGCAAACATTTACTTCTTACAGTTCTGGAGTCTGGCAAGTCCAAGATAGAGGTGCCAGAAAATTCAGTATCTGGTGAGAACTGTCTTCTTGCTGTGTCCTCACATGGCAGAAAGGGCAAGGGAGTGCTCTAGACTATGCTTTTCTGACCTAATCACCACCCAAAAGTCCTACCTCCTAATATCAACACATTGGGAATTAGGCTTCAACATACAAATTTGATAGAGACACAAATATTCTGTGTATAGCAGGAAATAATGTGGGGGAGGTTTTTAGGATAAAAGGCATTCCAGCTCATCACTAGAGTGGTGGGTACATGGGTGTTGACCTTATAATAATAAACAATTTAACTACAAACAACGATGATAACAACAAGATCTCCTGACTTAAATGTTGATTGCATCTGAAAAATATCTTCACAGTTACATCTCAGCTGGTGTCTGATCAAATATCTGGGCACTATGCCCTAGCCAATTTGACATACAAAATTAACCATTACAGTATATCAGTTATCATATTAAATATGAATGGTCTAAACACTACAAATGAAGGAAGAGATTACCAGACTAGATTAAAAAAAAAACAAACTAGATAGAAAACAAACAAGTGTGTTTATAGGAAAAACACTTTAAAAATAAAAGCACACAGACACCCAGCTGGCTCAGTCAGTAGAGTATACAACTGTTCATTTTGTGGTTGTGAGTTCAAACCCCATGATGGGCATAGAGATTACTTAAAAATTAAATATTGAGTAAGTAAGCAAATGACTAAGTAAGTAAAAGCACAAATAAGATAAAAATAAAAGGACAAAATAAGTTTACCGTGTTAACATTAGTCAAAAGAAACCTGGAGTGGCAATGTTAATATGAGCAAAATCAGTTTTTGAGCAAAGAATAATTGAAAGGATGAGAATTCATTTTACAATGATAAAGTTGTCAATTAATTAAGGAGATATACAAATCTTAAATGTTGATGAACCTTAGAACTTCAAGAGTCACTATTCAAAAATGAATCCAAGGGGTGCCTGGGTGGCTCAGTCATTTAAGCATCTACCTTTGGCTCGGGTCATCATCTCAGGGTCTTGGGATCTAGCCCCACATCAGACTCTCAGCTCAGCAGGGAGCCTGCTTTCCCCTCTCTCTCTGCCTGCATCTCTGCCTATTTGTGATCTCTCTTTCTGTGTCAAATAAATAAATAAAATCTTAAAAAAAATGAATCCAAGTGCAAGGAAAAATAAATCCATGATCATAATCAGAGATTTCAATATCCATCTGTCAAAAATTAATAAAACAAGAATATTAGCAATCGTGTAGCAGAGTTGAGCAATACTATTAACCACATGACCTGAGAACGACCCCCCAAAAAACAGCAGTGTAAACAATCTTCTCAAGTACACATGAAATATTTACCAAAATAGACGACTTCCTTGGCCATAAAACAAGTATCAATAAATTTACAAGAATTCAAGTCACATGACATATGTCCTCTGAGCACAACTGAATTGAATGAGAAAACAAAACAAAAATCTCTGGAAAATCCCAGTATTTAGAAAGTGTATATCACAGTAATAAATAAACCCTGAGTCAAGAAGAAATCAAATGAGAAACTAAAAGTATTTTGAAAAGAAGAGAGTAATATAATTTCTGGAATCCCCCTAATGCAGTACTTAGGGTAAAATTTATATAGCTGTATATCAATATTAGGGGAAGAAATTAACAAGAAGGAGCATATCCTATGCCTTAAAACAAGTATAAATACATTTATCCAGAATTAATGATGCTAGTACTTGATATGAAAACCCATTTCCCTGGCACATTTTGAATTACAATTTCTCATCTGCCTTGTTCCTCTGTGCTAACTCCACTAGACTACACAACACCTGAGGGCTCAGGCTATTCATAACTTTGGTGTGTCATTTGAAACAGTTTACTTTTTTCAAATGTTGGTACAATTTAGATTGATTTTGGAGGATAGTATGGTATGTTGCAACTAGAGAAAGTTTTCATTCAGTCTTTCAAGAAATAAGCTTATTATGTGCCTATGATGTTCCAGTAATTATGAAAGGGAAGAGAGAAGGGTTCCAAGTAGGGACATAAGAAATGCTTATTGAATTGCTAAGAACAAAGCACTATATCAAGCTTTTGGCCAAAAAAACATGAATAAAAACTTATTTTCTCCTTGCAAGAGTTACCAAGCTTGCAGATAGCAAATATTTGTTTCCCTACCTATAGTTTTATTCTAAGTGTCTTGAAACTTCATTGAATGTGATTTGCAGTGGAAAAAAAAAATTGTATTCTACCTCACCACCTAGAAACACACACACTAATAAGGTTATACTATAATTTTTATGTTATTCTACTCTATTCACTCCATTTTACTATACTTTATTTTAAAGTGGTGGTGGTAACAAAATGAATTTTACAACCTGCCAAAGGGTCACAATATAGAATTTGAAAACTTGTACAGTACGATCTGAGACTTAATGCTTAATTTTGGTGAGCAGAAGTATGTGTCTGTGTATGTGTGCTCATACCTCTGTGTCAGGTGCAACCCCGAAAAGAAAGTGGGATGTCTTTAACTCACACTGATCAGAGAACATTGCAAAGGAGAGTTAACTCAAAGTGCCCACACTTTACTTGGGTCCTCACGATTTAAATGGTCAGAACCTCTCCTCCGGACATCCCATAAGAGATTGTGGGCAGGATTTGCTGCCCCAAAGTGAAACAGAGAAAAGCAAATCTGTCTTTGAAAAGAAACAGAAGCCTGAGGGAAGAGGAATCAGATCAGACACCGTGTGAGCTCGGCGTCTGGACCTTGCCTTAAGGATTTCTTATTTTCCTTCGTCTCTTTGATGAAATTCATCTCTAGCTTACCAGCTTTTTACCTTCTCCCCCTTCTCAGTAATTCCCTTTAAAGATTTCTCTTTCTCCACCCTTTTAGTTAAAAAATTCATGTATATCTGTATAGCCAGGGGTGGGAGTTTTAGGGAGAACGAAGGATGAAGACAGTAAAAGGGAAGCACAACATGTCTCAGTTCCACCTCTTGGTTAATCCTTGGGGACAGGTAGTAGCAGCCAGAAGTTACCAACAGGGACCAGCAGACCAGTGAGTACATAGTGCAGGGAAGACCTCTGAATGTCAGAGGGGAGTAAACAAATGGGCAATTAAGGAAAGAAGTAGGGTTAACAAGAAATAAGTGCTTCCATTTTATGCTGGAATTGCACATCAGCAAGATAAGAAGGCCAACACTTGAATTACATAAGCTTGAGTGTTGGTGTTGAAAAGAAATATAGGAGGGGCGCCTGGGTGGCTCAGTGGGTTAAGCCGCTGCCTTCGGCTCAGGTCATGATCTCAGGGTCCTGGGATCGAGTCCCGCATCGGGCTCTCTGCTCAGCAGGGAGCCTGCTTCCCTCTCTCTCTCTCTGCCTGCCTCCTGCCTACTTGTGATCTCTCTCTGTCAAATAAATAAATAAAATCTTTAAAAAAAAAAAAAAAAAAAAAAAAAAGAAAAGAAATATAGGAAATAGCAACAAAACACTGTTTCTGTCCAAAGAAAAAGACAAGAAAACTTGTCTTATTGGGCACGTGGGATGCACCTGTCAAAACGAAAATTACCTCAGGTAGGATTAAATGGGTGAAGAAGAGTTACCCAATGCTAATGGGTAAGAGAAGCCAGAGTTCAGAATGAGCTTAATGCTGCTGAAAAAAAAAAAAAAGGGAGAAGATATTTAAGGTCTGGGTGAGCTAGTGAGAAAGCACTGGAGGAGGTGAGAGGAAAATCATAGGCCACTTGGCCTATAGCTTTATCTAAGGAAATATAAACTTGGCTTTATGTAAGGAAATATAAACATCTCATACCTTTATGACAGGAGGTAGTTTTGCAACTTAGAGCATGGTGTCCATGAACAGTTGGACTCTTGCCCTTCCCCAGAGACTAGAGATAGCCCGCATGGACTTTCCTGAGTGCTACATTTCAAAGGGTCATTGAGAAAGACGTTTCTGGGTTTTGAAACTAGTGAGAGACTTCCAAAGAGAATTAAGTCTCAAGGCAACAGAGAAGGAATTTAGTTATAACATTTCTAAAGTAAATGTTCTAAGATAAGGGAGGTCAGATGCCTGGAGTCAGGTAAAATCCTGTCTATATTTTCGTCAAGCTGTGGGGAATTGAAAGGCCATTAACGCCATTTTGGTCAGGAGAACAGGTCAGGAACTCTGACTCAAATCAGTACTCAAGACCAGAGTGGGAGATTATGCAAGTGTGGCTAATGCTGTTCTATGGCTTCTATTAAATCTGTGAGAAGAAAAAGTCTTTCTCTTATAGCCTTCTCTTATAAGTCTTTCTCTTATATACTGACATCTGTGCGGTGGCTATTCTGTGAGGGAAGGACAACTGTTGGGACGTAAAAGAAGGCAGCTCAGTGCTCTAGTGGGAATATAATCGGTTAACAGAATGGGCTAGACAAGAGAGCTCTGTAATTTGGGCAGTGGAGCTGAAACTTTCCTTTCTGCAGAAAAACGGTGGAGCTGTAGGTTAAATCTTGTAGAGGATTTTGGTATCCCTGAAAGGTGATAAGCACCTGCTTTGGACTATAGAGTAAGGAGTTCGTTTTTGAAAATGTTGGTTTGAAGTGCCATGAAACATACAAATTAAATCATTTCATAGCTAGGAAGAGGAGCCTGCCATCCAGGGACACAGCCCCAAGTTATAGTTTTTAGCATTAAGCCATGGATATGATCGATGATGAGGAAGTCGTAGACTAAGGATTCTCTGAGGGAGATGTGATTCCTTAATCTTATTTATTCTCCTCACCCAATATTGTTAATTCAACTGGAATTTGGGGGAGTTTGGAAAAGCTATAGATACTTTAGCCTTATTTCTTTCCTATGATGCTTTACTTTTTCTTCTGTAATGCTTTCTATGCAATGGAGTCCCTCTATCTCTTGATCTGGGGGACAAATGATTCACTTAGTAAGGTGGCACTGTGTTTTCAAAATGTCCCACCTTAGATTACAAGCATAGGGCCCACAAACTAGGTGAAAACTGCCTCTTTAATATTCTAGATGACTCGGGTCCTTTCTGGAAGTGTCCAGTAGGTTTGTTTTTAGGCACTTATCAAAGTTAGTAAGAAATAAATTAACTGAGGGA
This sequence comes from Martes martes, assembly GCF_963455335.1. NCBI lineage: Eukaryota > Metazoa > Chordata > Mammalia > Carnivora > Mustelidae > Martes > Martes martes. The sequence goes on along the minus strand of NC_137892.1, from coordinate 81,839,947 downwards.
ATAAAAATTTGCTCATTCTAGCATTGTTAATAATAATGAAAATTGGAATCAACCTAACTGAGCAACAGTGGAAGAATATTAATGTAATAAAAACCCATATATGTGACATAATATGGCACCAAGCATCTCAATTCAGGTACTGTATGACTGCATTTAAAGATCAAGAAAACGTTACAGTACATTTCTAAGTGAAAAATGCAGAAAACAATACACAGTACTACAAAAATTTTATTTTTAAAAACTGGAACAATATAATTCAACACATGTTTAACAGTTATCTCTGGATTTTGAGATTTTGCATCTTTTTCTTTTTTTAATTTCTATTTTCTATTTTCTATTCAATTCTATATTCTATTTTCTATTTCTATTCACATATTTCCTTGGTGTAAGAACAATTGTTCTTTACAGGCAGGAAAACGGAGGCAGGAAGTTCAGATAACGGGAGGCAATTCAGGCATGACCACAGATCTTCAGGTCACAAAGCTGCAAAGGCTCCGGATTGGTTGGACCCGCTACAAATGGTATCCAGAGACCTCATTCGGTGCCCACCTCCTTTCTTGCACGCTGGCTGGCGGTACTAATTCTTCTTGTGGGCTATATTCTGCTCTTTCTGCTGTGCTCTTTCCGGCTGTGGTACGTTTCCTCAAGCCATTGCCTCTTTGGATTGCCTGCCAACGGCTGTCCAGTGTCCAGTGATCCATTCCCACCCCCAAGTCTTCTAGGCAGCTCTGTGCTTCCTTCCCCAATGCCTCCTGCTGAGGTTTGACTTTGATTTACCCTGAACATGGGGCCTCCAGGGCCTGCTCCTCCCAGCACACAATGCCTCAGGGCCTTCTCTGTCCTACATAGCTGTTCTACCCCCTCCTGCAGCCCTAGTACCTGCTCCTTAAAGGAAGCACGAGCTGCGAAGGAGCATGTTACATCTCTCTTCCTTTTCTCCTCTTTCTGAGGTGGGTCGAAGAGGACCTATGTTGCAGGGGGAGTGGGTATCTGGCATCCTGCTTTCGTGCCACTGCTGCGGCTCCAGTCCTGAAGCCAGGGATAATGTCAGGAAGAGATGGGGTGTGCTGAGCAGAAACATGTCCTAGGTTGTCCCAGGAGCAGGCAGGGTGGGCAGCTAAGCAGCTCCAAACACTGTGCCAAGAACCTCCAGCCATCCTGGGGAGTGGAGTACCCTGGAGACTTTACCGGGTCTCGGTGATCACATATCAATCAGACCATAGCATCAGGGAAAGAGTACATGTCAGTTGCCTTGTCACATATGTTACAGAGCGGAGATGAAGGCCAAAGCACGTAGGGAGGATCAGGTCACTTTCATAGGGTTAAGAAGATAGGGTAGTTCAATGTGGTCCTTCGGTAAGGCCTGGAACCTGCCTGTACCATTCTCTGGAGTCAGAAAGGCTTCTACAAGAGAAGGCAATCCCACAGGAGGATTTGCTCACTGACTTCTCCCTTTCCGGGTGTCTGGATGAAAATAACTTTGGGGCGCCCATGAGATAGCATGGAGTGGTATTTCTACCTATGTTCTCTCTCAGAATGCTCCAAGAAAGCTGAGCGTTCCATGTCAGAAGATTCTCAGCACAGCCAAGTATGCCTAAAATACTCCAACCTTTGTCTTACTGCAAAGAGCTATCCTCTGCTTCATGAGCAAGCACAGACCTGCTTCCTCCATTGAGAAGGTCTTGCTGTCCAGAAGCCTCTAGTGGCCTCATTATTTTCTTTGTATCCCCTATAAGAAAAAAATCTAGGTGAATATTTAGGTAAGGGATTGCCTTTTCAAAACATGTAAAATACCACCACACTAAAATAATAGGATTCTGTCCAAAGAGTAACTTCTGATTTACTTCTATCTTCTAAGTAGTCACAGATCTGGCACTGAGTTCTGTACTTTATGACTAACCAAGTTTAGGTTTTTCTGAACATTTGTTCTTAGTGAAGGATGAAATAATAGGCTTTCCAGATATGGCATACAGTGGTTACGGTGGGGAAGCGAGAGATGGATATTCATTTCAAAGATGGTTTTAATATCTTAATTACCTTGCTCTAGTGATTGTGGTAGAGGGGAACATCCCAAGGCAATATCTCAGAGCATCATTCTGAGGACACACACACCAGGAGGAAAAATGGCCAAATATCTTCTAGTATGCTGCTCACTTTTGTTCTTCATCTTGTTACATTGGGCGTTACCTGTTGGTGAGTAATTCCTTTTCAAGATTTTATTTATTTGAGAGAGAGAGAGAGAGAGAGAGAGAGAGAGAGCACAGCCAGGGGGAGGGGCAGAGGGAGAAGCAGACTCTCAGATGAACAGGAGCCAGATGTGGGGCTCAGTCCCAGGACCCTGGGATCATGACATGAGCCACCCAGGCGTCTCTGGTGAGTGATTTGACTGGTTCTGGCAGTTATGTAGATTTGATTTGTGTGCTCTGACATTGTAATATGAAATAATGCTTTGGAATTACTTTCGATTTATATATGTAAGGGTATCACTTTACTATATACATCTGTATCCATAGAGAGAAAGGCAATGCAGTGTGGTCACAAACAAAAGCTCCCAGCCAATGTGCAAGGGCCTTTGTTTTCCCAGCTATTAATGCAGATTATGAAACCTAACTCATGGGGACTCAGGCAGGTGTGACATTACAGTAGTGGGCAACATGCCCACAGCTCAGCACATCTCAAAAACTCAAAGCTTTTGAAAATGCTTTGTCATGAGTTTGAGTGGGTGTTTTTCCTCTTTTAGAGAAGAGCCCTATAGGGAGTTTTAAAGAGACCTCGGCTTAAGGACTGAAGAGCTTGAATTTTCACCTATCTACCATGAATTTCAGGGCATCAGCAAATGTCTTTCCCTCTCTGTAAAATACGGGATTGGGCTAACAGTCTCTTTAAAGTCCTAGCATTTCTTCATGTCTTTTATGTATTGGCTGCCAGTTCTGAATTGTCTCAAGTGCAGGCTGACTCCTATTAATCAAAAACTTATTTGATACACTGGACTGGCAATATTTACGAGAGCAGTGACTGCTTGCTCATTACCTATCAGGAATAGAAGAATTATTACACATTTTTGAGGGGGAAAATGAATGCATATATAAATAAAAGAATGTTTTCATATTGCAAGCTTCCTCAATAGCAAATTAGAATTCTTTAATTCTGCCAACAGGTTAAGCCAGGATTTACCAACTATCATAGTCTGCAACTATTCTCACGTATGTCTTAGTTTCAGGCCGTCGAGAGTGGTGGCCACCACATGGAGCTATTAAGGTAAACCTTCCACTCTGTTTCTCAGGACTGACGTTCTAACCTGAGTTTTCTCTGGGATTGTGGTGTTAAAACCTTACTTCAGGAATGCCATCTGTGGCGTTCTTCAGAATCCACTCACAGGAACATGGCAGGTACACTGCTGGTACAAGAGCCCTGAGCGGAGTGATCCAAACCGGGAACCAAGCTTAGATTTGGTCATCTGACAACCAGAGGACCCTCCCTCCCCAGTGCCTAGGAAGTGTTTATGAACACTGACAATTGCCAGGGATTAGAGGAAGTGGAGGGATTCATGGGTGACAGACCTACAGGATGATGGAGCCTGGCCATGGTGGTGATGTGGGATAAGGAAAGAAGAAGAGTTTCTAAGCTCAGATGGGATCCCTCTTTCTCTAAATACTCAGCCAAAACTCTCTCCCATGTTGTATTAGAGGCACATTATCAATCTATCCATGGCTCTCATAGAGCCCCTGAGACCACTTCCTCGAGTTCCAGGAACCCTAAGTCCCTGCTTCAGGCTGCCTCTGACCCCAGCCCTGTGAGGGGACATGGGTTCTCCTCCCTGATGAGACCCATCCCTTCTTTTGTTTTTCATGTTCCCTACAAAGTCAGGGCATTATGCTAAAGGCTTTCACATTTCACAACTTCAAGAAAAGAGTTGACTTGGGGATTTTGAGAGTGGATAAACTATGGTATGTATTTTATTTTTTATTTTTTTGACAACCTACAGAACTATAATTTATTAAAGCAATTACTTAACCCACTAACTGTTGGGGTGGTTTGTTACATAGTAATACATATGGCATGCCCACTCAAAGTTGACACTAGTTTCCCACCGTCCATTTTTATTACACAACATGAATTCACACATTTATGTTATCTACCTGCCTTCTGGATACATTTTGTTTCTGGGCCTGTGCTTATCTCACTGAAAATCTACTCTTTAAAGAAAGAACCACTAACTATCTATTATGTCTTCATAAACATAGTGAGACACTGAGAGTACAAATATGAATACGTCTTTTTAATCCTCAAGGCATCACTACCTAGTGGGCCAGATAATTAATTATGTATGCAATTAGCATGGGGCAGGCATCAGTGCCTAAGGGTACAAAGTCAGTTACATCAGCTAATAAAGTTCAGATCCCCACTTGGGACTTCAGCAGGCTATTTTGTCTTTCTTTATGGTTCTCTATTATTCCTATCCATAAGAATTCCAAGGTGCATGTACATGTTATGGTACATATTTTAAACCAAAGCATATGGGTTTCAGTGAAGCATCTTCTCCAATTATGGGCTTTCAGGGGTTTTTTTGCCCAGTTGGCATAGAAAATCTCTAAGACTATTGCCATGTCTGATACTCGGGAATAAAGGAGATTGAGAAAGAAGCTAAATTTCCCAAACACCATCCTGTTTATCCACTCTTCCTTTTCCCACCCAAGGGTAGGAGGCCTCAGTGCCCTGTGACTGCCAGGACTCCTCACCAGGAGGGCGTCGTTGTTGTCAAATGGGGTGAACAGTGGAGGTCGGCCTCCACTGCTTTGGGGAGGGGCAGCTGTAATGGCTTTTCCTCATCAAGACCAGATATGACCTACCTGTCTGTGAGAGTAATTGTAACCATATCATTTTTTTCAACTGAATTTCAGGTGAAATGTCCATATAAGAAAGTAAACTTGAGTTGGTTCACTGGAAACGTGAACCCCTGCCCAGGTTTACATCAACCCATCTGTGGCACTAATTTTGTAACCTATGAAAACCCCTGCATCTTGTGTATTGAGAGCCTGTGAGTACTCTTTGGCGGGGAAAGAAGAGAACAAAGACAAACTTAGCCTACAGCAATTACTATGTACCTCTTCTACCAAGTACGTCAACCTTGAAGCCAGGAACTTGCTCCGGCACTGATACTAATCAGTCCCCAATCAGAAGAGCATGTGGCAATAGAAAGCCCGCTGGGGTGGAAAGCAGACTCAGTGTACTCTGTGGTATTTCAGGCCCTTCTGGCTAAGCCCTCACGCTCCCATAGGCCACGCGATGTCAATTCCCATCGGCCAAGTAAAGCTTCGGTTATTCCACTCAGCCCTGAAATTCTTTGATTGGAAGAAAAACTGCGGTTTTGCCTTCCATCTCTTTAGTGTCTGAAACTCTGAGCTAGGATGAGGTGACTACAAAGATTGGGTTCTTGTGCTAAGAGTCAGTGTTTAGGTTTTTGGGCTTATGGGACATGATTATCAGTGATTAGACACTGGGTCTCTCAAAACCATGGCTTCAGCTTGATCTCTGTGTAAGCCAGTGTAGTTCACGGGGATTAAAATTCTCCTCGCGGCATCAGACTAAAGCCCTCGACCCAACAATCGTTTTGTACTTTTGTACAAGGAGCAATGACAGGAATGTGGAAATCCCACATCATCCCCACTCATGAGGAATTGGGCCAAAGCATGAGAGTGTTAAGAGAATAAAAAGAGGATTGATGTGCCTTACATAACACAGGTTCAGGCCTGATTGAATAACTTATTTTCAAAGAGACTGTAGCATAGGTTGTAATGTTGTCCATGGCCTCTTAGAATCATGGAAGGGTAACTGGGTAGGAAATCCAATAACCTGACTCTTGTATGTAGTCATTTCCCTTTGTGCTCTGGCTCTTCATTTCCTTAAATATAAAATAAGGATGATAGATAAAATAATTTTAAAGAGTTTTTGTAGTTCTGACATTTTATTTGTGAAATGTTGATTCTGCATTTTTCCTTTAGGAAATCTCATGGGAAAATTAGGTTTCAAAATGATGGAGAATGCTAGCTGAGTGGATTTGGATGCCCAAGAGGATATCTTTTTTCTCTCCATCATGACAGTCCTTCTCTTGCAATTCGCGCCTCCTCCCATGTGTTGGTGGCAGAGACCTGCCCCAGCTGAGCTTGTATCAGATAACTGAAGGCTCCTTAGGCCTCTTCCCTCCCTAATAAACTTTTCTGAAAGCCTGACTTAACTTGGTCCTCAGATCTGCGTCTCAGTTCTCAGAAGTAGAACAAAATGAACATTTGAGCCAAAGGTCAAGGACAAATATTGGGATTTATCAGCTCCTGAGACTGTGGACAGTGTATAATATAAGTGCTCCAAGCTGTCTTCCAAGGAACACAAGAGATTTCTTCTGTATTTCCATGGTATTTCTTCCTGTTCCTAGGAACTACAGAGCATTGTGCTCTTCCTGCTCATTCCTGCCGTCTCCTTGCTGCAAGCCCCTTGTTAAACAAACCCACTTTTAGACTCAGCATTGAGATAGGCATTTACACACACCCAGTCCACGGACCCCACTTTTCTCCATAGAAGGAGGCCTACATCAGTGGTGTCCATGAATGTCCCATTGTTTTTTTAAATTCTCTTGACACATTTCAACCTCTGAAACCTATCAGGACATGTTCTTCTTTGGGTTATATTCTGTGTGTGTGTGTGTGTGTGTGTGTGTGTGTGTGTGTGTGTGTATACATTCCTAATATGGAGAGAAAAGCATCTCTTCTGCCTCTGAATATCCTCGTAAGACTGTGGTCAAGAGTGCTTACCTGTTCTGTTGGCTCTTTGACCTTGACTACTATGCTGATTATAAGGCAGACACAGGACTCCAGCAAAAAGGGAAAAAAATCACCTTTAGTCTATCAACTGTAGAATATGAAAATCAAATTGTTCTGGGGGAAATGAAATATTCTCTATCTTGATGGTCTATTTCCACTCTTCTAAGTCCTGGGGGTGCAGAGACAGCAAGAGCTGCAGGGAGGATTATTTTCTAACACTGTTGCCTTGACTTCACGTTTATAAATCTCTTCTCCTGTAATGATTCAACTGCTATGGGTGTCATGTCGTCTATTTTTCATCTCAAACGTTTTCATTTTCATCTCTACAAGTTTGATCTATCCTTCGTGTTTCTAACTTTTTTGACATCTGGAATAAGAGTTTTAATAACTATTTTTATGACTGCTAATTCAAATATTGGTGTCAGTTCCGGGATGGTTGATTTTCTTCTCACGATGGACGACATCCGAAGATAGGGATTTTTGTGAATGAATTTATAAATTCATAATTTTATGAATTTTATCTCATTTGGCCCTGAATATTTTGATCTTTGTAGAAATAGTCTTGAGCTTTGTTCTGAGACACAGATCAGTTATTGGAAGCAGTCTGACCCTCTGGGATCTTACTTTTAAGAGTGGTTAGGTGGGACCAGAGCAGTATTCACTAAGTGGCTAACTGTTGCTCATTACTGAGGCAAGCTCCTCTTGGGTACTCCACTCGACGTTCCATGAATTCTAAGTTTTTCTAGAGTGGCTAACAGGAATAGGCACTATTACCGGCCTTATATGAGATCTGGGCTTTTACCTCTAATCCTCTTTGGTGGTTCTTTCTTGGCTTTGGGTAGTTTCCTCACACATGAGCACCAATCAGTGATATGCTGAGCTTTCTTCCAGCTCTTTCAAGCTGTGGTCCTGCGAACTATACCACATTGGTCTCTCTCCTCTCAGCTCTCTATCTTCTCAATTCAGGGAATCCACTTGCTCCGTCTGGGCTCTTCTTTCCTGTTCTGAGCATCTCTCACAATGCTGAAACCAAGATCAGTCCTAGAGCTCACCATTATTTATTTCTCATCTCTCTGGAATTGGCATCCTTCGGTGCCTGATGTTTTATATATATGTGTGTGTGTGTATATATATATATATATACACATATATATATATATTTTAAAGACTTTATTTATTTATTTGACAGAGATCACAAGTAGGCAGAGAGGCAGGCAGAGAGAGAGGAGGAAGCAGGCTTCCTGCCGAGCAGAGAGCCCGACATGGGGCTCGATCCCAGGACCCCAAGATCATGACCTGAGCCGAAGGCAGAGGCTTTAACCCACTGAGCCACCCAGGCGCCCCACCGATGTTTTATATATTTTGCCTGATTTTTCTGTTGTCTTTTCAAGTAGGAGGTATATCTGGTTACTCTTACTACCTACTATATGAAGGTAGAAGTCAGTTTTATCTTTATCATTGTTCTTAGATTTTCCTCTGATACTTTCTAAACTCTAGAAGTACATTAGTCAATGTATTTAGTAGTCATTATCCTACTGTTTTAAAGAATTCCTGGGGCATTGGGTGGTTCAGTTGGTTAAGTCACTGACTCTTGATTTTGGCTTAAGTCATACTCTCAGGGTCCTGAGATCAAGCCCCACATGGGGCTCTGCACTCCTTGGGGAGTCTCCTTGAGGATTCTTTTTCTCCCTCTGCCCCTCCCCCACCCAAGCATGCTCTCTCTTTCTCCAAAATAAACTAATAAATCTTAAAAAAAAAAAAAAAAAGAATTTCCGAAGGATAAGACTCGTGTTCTGTAATAATACAAAAATTTTCAGTGGATAATAAAGCATTGACTTAAATGTACTATTCACAACAGTAAAAGCGGACTTTAATAATGACATTTTTCTGTCATTCAACAGTAGACATTTCCAAAGAAGGAAAGGAAGGAAGCATGTTTATAAAATACAAGCCTTCCCTCCTTTCAGTGCAACCTCTAGAAGCTGACCTCTGCTGCACATATACTTTCACTGCTAACATACAAGATGCTTTCCACCTAGCTTTTCTTGCTCTGGCAGCCACTGCCCCAGCTTGCTCTCTCGCTCGCCCTCTCTCGCTCGCCCTCTGCCCTCTCTCACAGCTGTTTCAAATTTTGAACTCCCTCTGTCACATTCCCTTTTGTTTGTATTCTCTAATTGTTGATCTGTCCCAGGTTTCTGTCATTACAATCTTCTCTTTCCCCATCTTTCTCTGCTTGATGATCCCACTCACCCCTGTAATTTCTCTATTGTCTGTGTACTTAAAACTCACATGTTCACATGACCAGACTGTACCCATGAACTCAGTATCAGGTACTACACATCATAATTTCATGGACTCATAGAATCTTTAAAGTCAGTAGAGCTAATCTGAGTCCTATTTTTTTCTAAGTGTACTCCTCCATGTGTTTTGGATTAATTAAAGTCAATGTCATCGTCTCTTTTCTCGCTTAAACTCAATTTCAATATACAACTTTTATATATTTCTTATTTCATCCTAAGTATAAATTAAACCCATGAGTATTTATTTAATGCAAGTCTGTATCATGTTTTAGAGGGTTATTTTTATATTCTTAACTATTACGTCCATTCTATTGTCTCAACCATATTCCTGCCTCCCTTCTAGAAGCATTTAAACATGACATGTTTTAAAAAACGGTATCTTTTGTGAGTTATAATACAAACAAACATCCTAGTATGACCTGTAAGACATTTATTTCACCTGCCACAGATCCAGCCTAAAGCCTGATTTTACGCATAATGAGCTCTTGTAGGACTTGTAACACACCCTATTTGCCCAGAAGGTGGCAGTAGAGCACCGTCATTGAAACCCGTAACGGTGTAGCCCAAAGGCCCCCTTAAACTGTTCCCCTTAATTAGGTTCAGAAACAGGGATTCCTATGCAGGCAGTGAAGGAGAGCTCTCTTGCTTCTACCTAAGGTTTTGCCCGCATTTGTTACTCACCTGGACATCCCTATTTAAACTTATTTGGAGCGTCACTTCTCAAAACCAAGCAATGTTTTGCTTGATTTTACTTTTTCAGTTAAGATTTACATTTCTGTATTTCAAAGCAAAATAATTTTAAAATAAAAATTTGAAATTTAAATTAAAGAAAATGAACCATGGGGGAAAAAAGAAAGAAAGAAAGAAAGAAAGAAAGAAAGAAAGAAAGAAAGAAAGAAAGAAAGAAAGAAAGAAAATGAACCATGGTGTAAGGTGGTCTTGTGGTTTGCATAGTATTTCAATGAACCTCTTTGGCTGTCTACACATACCCATACTCCAAGTAATTCCTGATTTTTGTATAGATAAACACTGGAATATTAGCCCTAAGACAATGAAATCTTGGGAATGCCTGGGTGGCTCAGTTGGTTAAGCATCTGCCTTCAGCTCAAGTCGTGATTCCAGGGTCCTGGGATTGAGCCCCACATCAGGCTTCCTGCTCAGTGGGGAGCCTGCTTCTCCCTCTGCCGCTTCCCCTGCTTGTGCTCTCTCTCTCTGTCAAATAAATAAAATCTTTTTAAAAAATAAAAAATATGGAAAAACTGAAATGTTTGCCAGCCTCTAATTATAATACAGCCAAAAAAAAAAAAAAAAGAGAGCAACATGTTATATGAAAGAAACATGATGACGGGGCACCTGGGTGGCTCAGTGGGTTAAAGCCTCTGCCTTTGGCTCCAGTCATCCGGTCATGATCCCAGAGTTCTAGGCTCTCTGCTCGGTGGGGAGCCTGCTTCCCCCTTTCTCTGTCTCTGCCTGCCTCTCTGCCTACTTGTGATCTCTGTCTGTCAAATAAATAAATAAAATCTTAAAAAAAAAAAGAAACATTAATGAATACTGTCTCAAAGTAAATATAATCCAAGGAACCAAATTATATTTTTCTAAGTAGAAGAACAGGATTTATTATAACATCAAATAAAAAACTAGATAATGAAAAAACAAATGTAAATAAAAATGGAGATAATGAATAATCTCTTAGCTTTTTGATAACTTCTTTCTAGCACATTTTCCATTGGGCTGTTGTATTTTTATCTATAGAAGTTCTTCATGTATTTCTATGAGCCACTTGTTGTATATGTGTGTTGGAAATAGTTTCTCTTAGTAGGTGGTTTACCTCTTATTTTATTTTATTTATGTTTCGTCTTTTTTTACTATTGCACTACGGGGTACTTACCCAAAGAAAACAAAAGCACTAATTCAAAGGGATATGTGCACCACCCCTATGTTTATAGCAGCATTATTTACAATAGCCAAACTATGGAAGCAGCCTATGTCCATCGATTGATCAGTGGATAAAGAAAATGTTGTGTGTGTATATATACGATGGAATATTACTCAGCCATCAGAGAGAATGAAATCTTGCCATTTGCAACAGCATAGATGAAGCTAGAGAGTATAATGCTGAGCAAAATAAGTCAGAGAAAGACAAATACCATATGATTTCACTCACAGGTGGAATTGAAGAAACAAGACAAATAAGCAAAGGCGGGGAGAAAAAGAGAGGAGCGGAGATGCAAATCAAGAGTCAGACGTTTAACCGACTGAGGACCCAGGTGCCCTTCTTTTGATTTTCTAAGTGCTCTTCTACTCAGACTACTCTGTACCCTGTGGGTGATTATAGTGCTGTGTTTAGGAGAAGGGAGCATTTGCAAGAGTCATAAGGCATTGTGATTCCTTAACACATGAAATATTTGTGAAAGCCTCTCTCTGAATCAAATTTGTACCTAGACTTCTGCTTATTCTAGTGGTTTGATAGACGTCCAGAGAAACAAAATGACCTAAAGTTTCTTGCTTGCAAAATGTGTTTCCACCTTCATAATAATTACTTTAGGAATTTGAAATACCTGTTGCTAATGTGAACTAAAGGTCCTTGGAACTACAGCACATATCTTGTATATCTTAGTAAATTGCAGGCAGTTAATAAACTGTTGAGAGAGGAACAAGGAAGAAAAGTGAGGAAAAGAAGAGGAGAGAAAAGAGAAAGTATTAGGAAGGTGTTAAAATACATGAGTGGGGAAATGATTCAAAGGGAGGGTGAGTTGGGGTGTCCAGTGAGCAGACTGAGGAAACTGATAGCTCTGCTAAGTTCTATTTTGATGCAGAAGCTTCTGGAATAGTCTGTATTTCATAATATATAGGACTATATATTCAGGAATATTGTGTGTATGTGTATGTACATGTATGTGTAGTTATAGGTAAGAAACTTCATGAAAAACAGAACATTTGGCAATTGTATAGAAAAACTTGATCAAAACAATGAAAATACTATTTTATGCCATTTTGAAAAGGCAAAACTGCAGGGGCACCTGGCTGGCTCGGTAGGTAGAACATGTGACTCCTGACCTTAGAGTTGTAGGTTCCAGCCCCACACTGGGTGTGGAAATTACTTTAAAAAATAAAAGCTTTTTAAAAATTTAAAAATTAAAAATAAAAGACAAAACTGGAGATATCTGGCGTGTGGAAGAGAACATTGATACAACACATGAAACATAGGAAGAAAGGAAAGAAACAAAGGACGAGGGAGGGAGGACGGAAGAGAGGGAAAGATCCTACGAAGGGACAGAGAAATACATCGTGATTTGTGTGGCTTCAAGGTGGAAATTAGGATAATTGAAGCATCAGGATGACAGGTCTCAATTAAAATTAAGGAGCCTTTGTCTAACTGTGTAACTGGACAGTGGAATGGGCTTCCCTGAAAAAAGGAGGTCCCGTCCCTGTCTTAACAATACTCAAGCAAAGGTTGAATGACTGCTTTTACAGGGGTTGTAGGGACATTGTAGCCAGGTGTAAGCTTTGTATATTTAAACTATTTCTCAGCCCTTAGAAATTATGTTCATCTTCTATAAGCATGCAACTGTGCCACCTGAAGCAAAACTTAGGACAACCAACACAGAGCAAACAGTTTGATCAGTGACCTGAAGGGGACAGATTCGGTAGGTATCCAATTCTTCCCATCCCATACTAGCCCCAGAGAGGCAGGCTCTCAGGAGGAGCTGGGTGGGAGAGGGATCTCATAGTGCCTGCTGCTAGTTTAGGGTTGATGTCATACCTTGGGTAGTAACCAGGGAAAGCAGAAACATGTGAATCACAGCCTGGTTCCCAGAAGAAGAAAGCATGGATCTGGGAAATAAAATAGTACATAGATCCCACATAGACCTGGGAAATAAAATTGCAGGTTACAATATTTTTGCTTGTAGCGATGGGGAGGAAAAGGAAGGAGCAGTATGAGATTGGAAGCTTTTTCTCAGACTTCCTTTTCTTCATGGATGTTTTTCCTGAGTCCCAAACTACATCTGAACTTACTGTGCCTATCTTAGTGTTGACTGCCTATATTTTGGAAAATTAATCATGCATCACAAGGATAATTTTACTAACCTCTTTTTCCATAACTAGACCACGAGCTACAGGGGAGCAGGAAAGTTGCGTATCAGTATTTATGGTTATATTCCCTATACCTGCTCTAGTGTCTGACACAATGTAGGTTCATATTCAACAAACAAATAAAAAAATAAATAAATGAAAAGGAATTAGCCCCTTGAGATCTAGCACATCATTGAGGTCATAAATACCAAAATGACATTTGGTTCTAAAACACTTCTATTGTATTTTTTTTAAAGGTTTATTTATTTATTTATTTGACAGAGAGAGATCACAAGTAGGCAGAGAGACAGGCAGAGAGAGTGAGAAGGAAGCAGGCTCCCTGCTGAGCAGAGAGCCCGATGTGGGACTTGATCCCAGGACCCTGAGATCATGATCTGAGCCAAAGGCAGCGGCTTAACCCACTGAGCCACCCAGGTGCCCCTCTATTGTATTTTTTAAACTAAGATAGGCAGAACCTTCTCAGGTTGCCTTGTGTTTCTTGTCCCATTGTCATGATGACAACTGCATAACAACAGGAGTAGGAAGGAGAAACTTCCTCAGTTTATCCAGTCCTTGTTAGATGGAGAAATTCAGCTTCATACTGTGAAGATTTCAACTATCCATCACACGTGCTGGTAAGTAGATCAGCCCTTACTAGCAGGATTCAGGAGATGATAAAAATAGAAATAATTATCAAGGAATGATTATAAAATTGGAAAAGCAATTAAGTATTTGGAAATGATTTACAAGTTATACAATGCTTATGTATTCAGAATTTTCTGTGCTGTGTGGTATATTCAACATCTGTTTTATTACCATCAGCTCTTTGAAATTATACTTTCACAAACTTCATGGTTTATGATTCCTCCTTACTTAGAGATCCTACTAAGGAAGAATGTGCCATCTTAATGACTGGATAATGTACAGATATAAAGACAAGATAGAAGTCTGGGATAAATAATGATACTGCTAATCAAATAAAAAGACATGGAAAAGAGGCAGATTCTGTAGCAGTCAAGAAGAATTTAGTTTTTTATATAATATATCTTAGGAGCCAGGGCTGGTGAAGAGAGTATTTATACACTGACATGACAAAACAATTCTTCTTAATTTCTTTTTTTGTTGAAAGACCGGTATGACCATAAGTAAGAATGGAACGTGTATGTTGCTGTGGTGAGGACCTTGTTCAGTTTCCTTAGTTTGCCAAACATTTTCTGGCATAGAGAGAGGGACATGGGAGATGGCTCTTAGGGAAAGATGAATCTAATATCAAAGCAAGACTTTTGAATGTGTGTGTAACGATAACTTAGCTGCAAGGATTACATGTTTACTCAACCTCCTCCTACATCAGCTTTCCAAGGGAAATTATGACTTGTTAGCATCATGACTAAATTTTAGGAGAGGAAAGCTCTCCTATTGCAGGGTTGCATCCTAAGGAGTCAAGCAGAAGTTTTGTGTCTTATTTTCAGAGAAGCTCTGAAGAGTTCACTCTTACAGAATAACTCCTGAATAGGGGGTGGAAGTCATTATACCATTCACAGGAGCATCTACTACCCTTTCCAAACACATTTGTTAGGGGACTACATGTTTTGTCTTCCACAGAAGAATTCTATGCAAGCTTATATTGTGTCAATGTAGTGCCCTTTGGGCTGATTCTAGGAAATATTAGATGTTTAATGTCCATTGTTAAGCCATTTACAATCTGGATAGTCAGTTATTGTACATGGTTGTATCACACGTATAATGAGATACTTACCTGTTGATAAGTACCTCACAGCACTGTGAGATTCAAAATGAGACAACCCAAGGAATGGGTTTTTTTTTTAATTTAATTTTTATTCATCATGATAAGTATACTCTTTAATCCCCATCACCTATTTCACCCATCCCCCACCAGTCTGACATCTAGTAACCATCAGTTTGTTGTCTTTAGTTAAGAGTCTTTTTCTTAGACTGTTATCATATGGTTTCACTCATATGTGGAATATAAGGAATGGCACAGAGGACCATAGGGGAAGGGAGAGAAAACTGAATAGGAAGAAATCAGAGAGAGAGACAAACCATGAGAGACTCTGGACTCCGAGAACCCAACTGAGGGTTACAGAAGGGAGGGGGGTGGGAGATGAGGTAGCCAGGTGATGGGTATTAAGGAGGGCACATGATATCATGAGCACTGAGTGTTATAAACAACTAATGAATTGTTGAACACTACATCAAAACCTTGATGTACTATATGTTGGCTAATTGAAAATAAAAGAGAAGAAGGAAGGAAAAAGGAAGGAAGGAAGGATCTGTTTCTTGGTTTGTCTCTCTTTTTTTTCTTTGGTCGTCTGTTTCTTTTCTTAAATTCCATATGTAAACGAAACATGGTGTCTGTCTTTCTCTGACTGACTTATTTTGCTTAGCAGTATACTCTCTAGCTCCATCCATGTGTAGCAAATGGCAAGATTTCATTTTTTATGTCTGAATAATATTCACCATGAGTGTATACTATATCTTCTTTAAATGTTCATCTATTGATGGACAGTTGGGCTGCTTCCAAAGTTTGACTATTGCAAATAATGCTACGATAAACATAGGGTTGTATGTATCCTTTTGAATTGGTGTTTTTGTATTTTGGAAATGAATACCCAGTAATATGATTATCAGATCATAGGGTGTTCTATCTTTTTTTTTTTTTTTTGAGGAAACTCTGTACTGTTTTCCACAGTGGCTGCACCAGTCTGCATTCCCACCAACAGTGCACAAGGGTTCCTTTTTCTCCACATCCTCGCCAGCACTTGTTTTTTCTTGTGGTTTTGATTTTTTCATTTTTTTTTTCAGATGATACACATAAAGAAACATGAGTGCATAAGAATACTTTATTTTATGGAGAAAGAGACAAAATAACAGGTGCTCTACTTTTCTCACATTTTCACAAGTATGCCTCTGTTTTGAAATGCGGTCTTAGGTCTGAGCTACAACTCCTGTCTAAAATATTCAAACTCAAATCATTCACCTGTGACAACCAGAGTACGAAATCTGATTTTTTCAAAATGTAAATAGTTGAGATAACAGAAATAATTAAAATAGCAATCATTACAATAAATATAGTATGAGAATCTCTCCTTGTCACAAAAAGATGAAAGCTGTTAAAAAGTCACATTACAAAAGCAACGCAAGGATTTAACAAAAAATTGAAAAGCATAAAGTATGTCAAAACTATAACCATCAAATGGGAAAAAGAAATAAAGTGCATGTCATTAAAGTCAATGTTAAACAAAACTGAATTCAAGTCAGAAAGCTCTCATGTGTCTCATTCAACACCCTCACTCTCAGAAACTTCCTCCTTGAGAAAGTAGAAGCAATCCTGAAAGACCCAGGCTAGCCTCCCCCAACCAACCTACAGATTGTACTCTCTGATATTACTGTGGTAGAACACTCTACCTGATCCTGAAATTTTTCTTCTTTTATTGAAAGAAAGAAGATCTCAAGTCAATGACTTCAAATTCCACGTTAAGAAAATAGAAAAAGAAGAGAGAATTAATCAAAAATAAATATTACAAAGGAAATCATAAGCACCAAAGTAGAAGATAATGAAGCTAAAAACCAAAATCAGTACAGAGAAATCAGCAAAACCAAAAGCTACTTCTTTGAGAAGATGAATAAAACTGGTAAAATTCTTGTCCCCCTGACTGAAAACAAAAAGAGAGAAGACATGAATGACCAATATGAAGAATAATAGCAAAAACGTGTTGTTGAAAATGGCAGGATTTCCTTCTTTTTAAAGACTGAATAATATCATTATATTAATATAATTAATTCATTAATTTTAATTAATGTATATCATTATTTATTAATCATTCAATTATAATTATTTATTTAATTATTTATTGTCTGATTGATTTGATTGAATTAATGATTAATCAATTATTGATTAATTAATATGATTAATTATATTACTGAATGATATAATTATATTAGTCCTTACTTCAGTGTACTTATCAATAGCCTTTCATTCAATTAAATACTTCCTCCTCTAAAAAGTACAATTTTCCCCCGTCACACTTCCAAGATGCTCCATCTCAACTTCCTACCAGTCTCCTTCCTTGTGTGACAATTGCAGGTTTTCAGCCTTTGGATCCATTCTGGATTTTACCCATACTTCTCCTCTTAGTGATCTTCCTGCTACCAGATTTGTACCTCCCAATCTGTACTTCTTCCCCCAAATCCACAGTCTTGTATACAATAGCCCACTCAGCACTTTTATTTGAATATCTAATCAGAATCTCAAAATTATGGTGTCCCACACAGAGCTCCTGACATTCTTTCCCTCCACAATTGTTTCTTCCTCATTGCTCACCAGCTCATAAAATGGTAACTCGTTTTTCCAGTCGTTAAGCCAAAAACCTTATAATCATCCTGACTGCACTCTTTTTCTCACACCCAGCGTCTGATCCACCAGCAAAGTCTTTTGGCTCCATCTTCAAAATATACCCCAAAGCGAACCATTTTTCATCACCTCCCTGTTAATTCCTCACTGTGGTCACTGTCTTATTTCACTTGAATTACTACAATAATCTTCTAATTACCATCCTTGCTCCCACTCTCCCAGTATGCATTCAACATTCAGCATTACATGTCAGCATGATACATTCAGCCAGAATAATTCAGTCTAAATGTGCTTTTTATCATGCCACTTCTTCATTATAGATCTCCAGTGATCGGGCACAAGTTGCTAGTTTTTGATAAGGGTCCCACACTGCTACCTGGGAGTAATTCTGTTTTTAGTCTTGTCCTCTGGTCTCTTGGTTATTCACACCAAGTTACCTTCTCCCCACACTCCCACCCATCAAAAACACACACCCCATAAAAAATGGCCTTTGTTTACAGCTGAGCAGTTTTCTGAGCCTGCCTCCTGTCCATAGTTGTTTTGTATCATATTGCCCAGAATATGGCCCTTTCATTTCCAACTGTCTCTTTCAGTCTAGGCTTGTTCAATTTCTTCAAAAATGTTTTGGGTTCTTTACCCATCATTTTGCCTAACACTTTATTGAACAAAAGGCACAGTGCAAATCTATTCAACCTGTGCACCAAGAAGGAACCTCCTAAGAGTAAGGCATTCCAAGACAGCTGAGTGCACACTGTGGGGACTTCTATGACCTACCCCCAGAGCTTACACAGCCTTGCTTCTGGCATACTCCAGCGACCAACACAATCCCAAACCTGCCCAGGTTGAAGGAGATGGACTGTGGACCTTACTGCTTGATGGGAAGAGTGTGAGCAGCTTTGAGACTGGGTTTTACAACTGTCACACCAGGATGAAGCAAGAGCTATCCCAGATGCCTGCTGAACCTATAATTCCAGGGGAAAAGATGGGAAGGAGTCACAGAGAGAGTATATTCTGGTTTTTCTTTTCTTTTCCTTTTGTAAAGATTTTATTTATTTATTTTATTTGAGAGAGAGAGAGAATGTGGGCAGGGTGAGGGGCAGAGGGAGAGAGAAAATCTCAAGCAGACTCTGTGCTGAGCACAGAGCCTGATGCGGGGCTGGATCTCATGACCCTGAGATCTTGACCCCATCTGAAACCAAGAGTTGGATGCTTAACTGACTGAGCCACCCAGGAGCCCCCCCAGTTTTTATTTTCTTATTTTAATGTATCATGAAAAAGACATGAGTTGAGAAAAGTATTTGGAGGGTTACTAGTAGAAATTAAAGGGGATGTAGGGAACACCCAGGTATGTGAGGCTTCTGAGGAAATTAAAAAGCTTTTTGCCTTCTAGACCCCTCAAGGTAAGAAACAGACTGAAAAAAAAAAAAAACATTAGTAACAAAAGTCACATGCATTTTCTCCATTGAAAAAAGTTATTCAGGTTCATTGCCAAGATCATATTAAAGATGTTGCTTTCCCACCTAAGCTCATTATTCCAGATGGCCACAAACTAT
This sequence comes from Martes martes, assembly GCF_963455335.1. NCBI lineage: Eukaryota > Metazoa > Chordata > Mammalia > Carnivora > Mustelidae > Martes > Martes martes. The sequence continues at coordinate 81,820,833 of NC_137892.1, read as the reverse complement.
CCATCCTTAAATGTAGAGCTGAAGACTGGAGATCAAGAAGGAAAAGGCTCAAGGTAGGCCTTAGAATTACAGCTATAGGAAAGGACTCTGAATGTAGTCCGCAAAATGAAAGAAGTAAAAGGAAATAGTTCAGGAAACTTCTTAAATTTTGAGGATTTGTATTGCTGGAGAAACTATTTTTTTTTCTTCTTTTTTTCAAGTGGAATTGCCAGAGAAACTATAAGCCAGGATTTTAAAAAAAGAAAAGAAAAGAAAAAACACTTACCTTAAATAAGCTTTAAGCCCCTGAACTTGACCATGAAGGAGTTTGAAAGAAGTGTTGTCCCAGGGTTAAAGTGTTTCCAAACTCTACCTCAGACTGATCCTTGATGGAGGAAAGATCCTATCAGAGGGCAGAGCCAGAAACTGCAAAGAACTTGGGAAAAGGGCATTTCTCTAGGTAATAAAATCAGAGTATTATCAAAGAATGTGCCCCATTACTGGGGCAGGAGACTTCACTAGTCCACGTTAGCAGACTTTGTCAGTGCTGTGTGCCAGTGATGGGCTTGTGTATCTCATCGCTCTTGTTTTCAAGCCTGAATCGTGGTGACCTTGTGCAAGCTCCTCCATTATGTATTATTATTGGAGAGCAGATGAGGGCCGGCAGCATGCCTTACAATGTATGGGTCTCCACAAAAAGCTACTCCCAGAAATCAGGACTTTTTGCTGGTTGCAATGACTGTATAGCACTTTAGATGATCTCTTACGAAAAGTGTGTATGTCCTAAGAGTGGGAAGAGGGGCGTGCATGGTTATCTGGTAGCCATGGGGACTAGTTATCTACAAAATCCATACTCTACTGAGAGAATATAGAATCATTGCTGGGAAGTGAAAGCACAACAAAGAAATTGGTTATTCTCCCCTTGTTGCATGTAAGTGTGATCATGTGACTAGTTCTCAACAATGGTGTGTAGTGTTTCACTTTTAAGCCAAGTTGGTGAAGAATCAGGTGTGAACCCTTCACAATATTTCTCTTTCTTTCTTTCTTTTTTTTTTTTTTAAAGACTGTTTATCTATTTGAGAGAGAGAGAGAGACAGCATGAGCAGGCAGGGCAGAGGGAGAGAGCATCTCAAGCCGACTCTGAGCCAAGCGTGGAGACTGAGGTGGGGCTCCATCTCGCCATCTGGAGATGATGAACTGAGCTGAAATCTTAACCAGCAGAGCCACCCAGGTGTCCCACAGTATTTGTCTTCTTCCCATCACCTTGATGCAAATGAGCATAGCAAATTTAAGCCACACTTGGAAGCCCCAGATGAAAGGAGACTGGGTTCTTCGTCACTGCTTGGAGAAAAACTGTCTGGAAATTAGACCATCATCAGGATATTACACAATTGAGAAGTACTTCCTCTTGTGTAAATTATTTACATAGAGGTAATGTATTATATCAATGGGATTATCTTACATAAAACAATTTGTAATAAGAGGTATGGCGCAAAATTTACCTGCATCAAGGTTATGAGGATAAGAGAGTCACTGGACTGTGCTGTCCTAGAGACAGGATTGTTTCTCTTACACTCAAGCATTGAGCCCGCATCATATACATTGCCCTCTATATGCAACATAACCAAATAAATAAATCTAGCTTTTGAAAACCAAATCATACAAGCATTGGTTCTTCCACCCAACACAGTTATTTAGCTTCTTCAATTTTTTTTTTACTATTATTAAACTCTTATTTATAGTTCCTACTATTTTTTACTGGCATATGTCAAAAAAACCTCTACTCTCAAAGACTATATAGTATCTTAAGTAAAAATAAATAACTTCTATAAAGTAGATATAGACTTATCATGTGCTATATGCCATGAAATTTTATTTATTTTTATTATAAATAAAATGCTTCTATTTTAATATAAGTTAGAAGAGAAAGATTGATTCTTTCCTGGGCAACCGCAAAAACCATTTTAGAATAGACTTTACCATAGCTTAATCAGGGAAGTTGAGTCAGATTGTGATAGGCAGAGGTAGCAACAATGTGTTTTAGGCAGAGAAGATATTAGTGGGCAAAGTATTGGAAGAGAAAAATGAAGATTACTCAGGATTTTAGTGGTTTGAGCCTCTGCTATTTGGCAAGGACCCTGGGAGATGAAATTGAGACAGAAGATATGCCAGATCACAGAAGAACCTTGAATCCCTAGTTAAAAGCCCTTTAATTTTATTGGTTAAGCTTTGTTAAGCAATGGGAAGGCACTCGCACTTATTTTTCTCTCAGGTAGCTGCCCCTCTCCCCCGAAATGATAATCTTGGGAGACAATGCAGATAATGGAAATAATGGGATTGTAGAATTTAGAAATAAAAATCTTGCAGAAGCTTTCCCCCCAGATTTAGGGCAAACCGAATAATGATTTGTTTGAACTAAATCACTGACCCAGGCAACACTGCTTCCTTGTGATTTTAAGACTTTGGCGAAATTTCCCCTCCTATTGTACTGTTACCAAACATTTAAGAAGCTTCTTCTGAAAGTTATAATTAAGCTTCAAAGGGAACAGGCACAGCCAGACATTTAGTTGGGCTGAAACTGTTTCTTTTTTTCCATTGTTACCAATGTGCAATTCACCCTAGCTTGTTTTCCAGAGGGTGAATGTTTCAATTTAGGGTGGTAGGAAAAGTCAGTGTGCCAGCAAGAATTTTTATTACTGTCTGATTCAGAACTAGCTCTAAATCACCTTGGGCCACCGCACACTCTGAAAACACCATGACATTCCAGGAACTCCTTCATCCTGGCCCCGTTTTCTGTGCTCTTCAACCATCTAATCAAGGAGCTTGCGTTTCAGCCCACAGAGCTATTTGGTGTTCATATGGCCAATAGTCTTCCCACACTCGTGTGTGTTTGCCTGGGTTCTAGTTCAGTTGTACCCCTACCTGTGGTGTCCTCCTCCTCTTCTTCAGCATCCCACGCCACCACCACCAGCCCCCGCCCCCAGTCTTAATTTGCCACAGAACTCTTTTTTAAAAATTAACATATAATGAATTATTTGCCCCAGGGATAGAGGTCTGTGAATTGTCAGGGTCACACACATCACAGCACTCACCATAGCCCATACCCTCCCCAACGTCCATAACCCAGCCACCCTATCCCTACCCCCCCAACCCCCAGCAATCCTGTTTGTTTCGTGAGATTAAGAGTCTCTTATGGTTTGTCTCTCTCCCGATCCCATTTTGTTTCATTTTTTCCCTCCCTATCCCCAGGACCCCCTGCCCTGCCTCTCAGATTCCTCATATCAGAGAGATTATATGATAATTGTCTTTCTCTGATTGACTTACTTCACTTAGCATAATACCTTCTAGTTCCATCCACGTTGTTGCAAATGCCAAGATTTCATTTCTTTTGATGGCTGCATTATATATATATATATATATACACACACACACACACACACACATATATGTATATATATACATATACATATACACACACATATATACATATATATGTGTATATGTGTGTGTGTGTGTGTATACATATATAATGCAGCCATCAAGAGAAATGAAATCTTGGCATATACATATATGTATATATATACACATATATATGTGTATATACATATGTACATATATATGTATATATATGTGTGTATATATATATATCTCACATCTTCTTTATCCATTCATCTGCTGATGGACATCTAGGTTCTTTCCATAGTTTGGCTATTGTGGACGTTGCTGCTATAAACATTCAGACCTGCCCGGTCAGATCACTACATTTGTATCTTTCAGGTAAATATCCAGTAGGGCAATACCACAGAACTCTTAATTACCCTCTAAGACTGACGGTTGGACAAATGTATTTTTCTTTTTTAATGAGCCCTTCTCAATGATACTGTCTTAGAAAAATTAATTGGATCTTTATGCACTCATGGCAGTTCAAAAACAGTGTATTTTCTAGGATGTTACTACATGAAACTTGAATTGTATTGTATGTATCTTACTTGCTAAACTGTGAGCACCTAGAGCACAGGATAAACACAATGTTGCAGGCACTATATTTGGGAAACAAATCTATATGAGAAGGCAGAGAGAGCAAAACCAAACAAACCTATAGAAACCTTTGAGGAACCTCAGCTTCAAAGAAAGGCAGGGTGCCTGCGTGGCTTATTTGGTTAAGTGACTGCCTTTGGCTTAGGTCATGATCTCAGGGTCATAAGATCAAGCCCGATAGCAGGCTCTCTGCTCAGTGAGGAGTCTTTTTCTTTGTCTCCCTCCGCCTGTTCCTCCCCCTGCTTGTGTTCTTTCTCTCATGTGCTCTCTCTTTCTCTCAAGTAAATAAACAAAATATTTTTAATTAATTAATTAATCAATCAATCTGTGAAGAACTGATTTTAAGTGGTAGGCTGTCTAGATCAACTCTCTAAAGGTAGGACATTAAAAAAAAAAGAGTAGCAGAGAAAATTAGGAGGTCGTTTAGATAAAAGAACCAAAATATTAGTAAGTAAAGAATGTAAGTAAAGATGAAAACCGCTTGTACTTTTTCACTCAAAAAATATCAGTAGGAGAATTTTTTTTATTTTTATTTTTTTCAGTAGGAGAATTTAAAAGAGAATAAGATAAACCCCTTGCTTTCAAGATCATTATAATCTTGTGGTGTAGATAAAGCTATAAAACAAGACTCATCTGTCAACATAACATAGCAATCCAGTACCAGTTTCCACGAAACACATTTATAGAAGTTCTACCAAGAGAGAGATGAATGACCACAGGGGTGGTCTCCAGCCCTGACACCTTGAATAGTTTAACTGATAACTTTGATACAATCAGTGAAGGTGATACAGTGATGACCGGTCAAAACGAACAAGATGAAATGTTCTCTAATAAAGTCAAGGGAATGAATCACAAAAGGAGAGGATAATAGATAACTTCATACTTAAAGTGTGCTTTCTACATCTTCATTGAAGTTAGTTACGAAAATACTGACTGGGACAGTACTCTATTTTTCCAGGTGTGTTAATTCATCCATCAGCACCTTTTGTTCTGTTGTTGAACCAGTCAAAGGAGTCTGCTCTAATTCTCTGTCCCTTCACAATTACAGCCTGAGAGACTGTCTTGCACCTTGCCACTGTTCAGTCTACTGCGTCTACTCTATCCCCACATCTACCAGTCTACTTACCTTGTCAAAGAAGGAAACAAGGTGACCCTGACCTTTTTTTAGGATGCCTAAGGAATAGTGTCACCCTTTCATAGCATTCCTGAATTTATGCTATGGTAATCTCTTCTTGAATCTTCTCCAAATTGATGTGGAATTATAACACTTAAGTTAAAAAATAAGACATTTGAGGAGGCTTATATGAAAACACATGCAAAATTCAACCGTAGAATTGAATTCATGGAGAAATATATAAAAACATTAAAAAGAAAGAAGATCAGGAAGACAAAAATCTTTGAATGAGATAGAAATTTTCCTGATACTATATTAAGATTCATAACATCAGTTAATTTCTTAAAGTATACTTGATGACTTAGTTTGATTTCTCTTGAGGCCAAAGTGATATAAAAAACATAATAGCTGGGGCACCTGGGTGGCTCAGTCAGTTAAGTGTCTGCCTTCGGCTCAGGTCATGATCCCAGAGTCCTGTGATTAAGCCCTGCTTCTCCCCCTGCTCTCTCTCTCTCAAATAAATAAATAAAATCCTAAACAAAACAAAACAAAACATAATAGCATTGGTCATAATGAAATGGGATATGAAGCGAGTGTGGGTGGTGGAGCAAAGGCAGTGACTGGAGATTATATGAACTGAAGAGACAATTGCCACTCAAGGATCTGCAGGTTACAAAATCTGACTCCCAGTTATGTGATTGGCAGTCTATGTGTTCTTGCATGAGAGTCAGTGAGTATTAGGATGTAGTTCCTCTATCTTATTAGGAAATAGGTAAGTATGTAGGGGTTTATAAGTAAGATTACAGTCCTGTTGAAATATATCTGTAGGGAATCAAAAAAGTGAAAGAAATGATAGGAAACTAGAGAGCAAACATCTACATGTGTAAAGGAAGAAAGAGGATAGATTTTGAAAAATGTTGTCTACAGGTAATTAATGATCTCTGATGAATATATAACGCCAACTTTTAAAAAACCTTACTTGTATTTTGAATAAATGCAGAGTAATTGCTAAATACAAGACAAAGATTTGGAGGATAGAAGACTAATAAGATTCCAATTCTGTTCACAAGGAGCATCTAGACAAATAGAGATGTCAGATGAGCATAATTTTACAAAGTAGAACAGTTTCACAAGAAAAGTAAAGATACATGCCAAGAGAATTCAGAAGAATAAGTAGTATTACAATCAAAGGACATGATTCTCAAACTCAAATGCCTTCTAGGGCCAGCAACAGGTAAGGCAAATGAGTGAACCAATGGCATGTGCAAATGAAGCAGTTACCCCTAAACTTCAGCTGACTTCGCCCTGGCAGTGAAGGGCCCCAAATTTTCAGAAATCTTGTGCTTAACATTTTATTATATATTCAAATTTTAAAAGCTGTAGACTAATTTAAATTTTTTAAACCATTAAAATACAAATAAAATACATCAATAAGTCAGAGTCCATCTTCATGCTACCAGTTTAGGATGTCTACCTTAGAGGATTAAGATATGTTCTGTAAGGAATGCCTGAGTGGCTCAGTCAGTTTGGTGACTAACTCTTGGTTTCGGCTCAGGTCATGATCTCAGGGTCATGAGATCGAGCCTCACATCAAGCCCTGTGCTACACTTGGAGCCTGCTTGGAATTCTCTGTCTTCTTTTTCATCTACCCCTACCCACTTATGTCTATCTGGAAGGAAGGAAGGAAGGAAGGAAGGAAGGAAGGGAGGGAGGGAGGAAGGAAGAGAAAGGAAGAAAGGAAAGGGAGGAATGTTCTGTGAAGTGTATTATAACTTGGAATTATTGTATGATATGTAAAATTTAGACATAGAGCAATTAGGGAAAAGAACATCCCAGGCAAAAGCAACATCATGACTTAAGTTAGGGAAATACAAATGTAATGCAAATAAATGAGAAACCATGAAGAACTTATTTTGAAAGCCGTGCCGAATCTGTGACGGGAGGAGCAGGAAATATGATATAATATGAGCATTTAGGAAAGAAGGGGAGGATGACCAGGAGTGTACATAGATTCTTTAAAAACAAGTCATGCCCAATATCCTCATTGTATTTCATAAGTGTGAGAGCTTGCTACCATGCCAAAAACATGAACATCGATTTCAGTAGAGTAACCTTGGAGATAAGTTGGTGAAATATCTTCAACCCTGTTTCGTTCAACACTTTGTCAATGAGATTGATGATGATTGAGAAAACATTTATCAGATTTGTAGTTGACACAAGGTTGAAAGGGATCACTAATATGACAACAGACTCAAGCCTAAACAATTTTTAGACTGAATGCAAATTTTTGACAAAACTTAAACATGTTTCTGAGCCAAGAAAGTGAAAGAAATAAGTGCAGGATGCATAAAAAGAACAAAGAAATCCATCTTATTACAAAATATCAAGATTCAGAAAAGTTAATTAACATCCCTCAAATAATACAGTGCATGGCAGAAGTGGAAAGTACATTCTGGGTTTATCTGGAATCAAACTCTATCTCTTTCCCACCCATCACAGAACAAGTAAGTGTAAAAGTACTATGTACTTCTCTTAGGAGAATGTTAGCTTGAATTTTGTATTGAGTGGGAGATGGAGGTAAATGTCCTTGAAGATCACCCTTAATTATAAAATCTATTTTTTATTTTCTTATGATAAAACATTAATGAAGTTTGGACCTAACATACTGAGTAAAGTGGATTCAATTTTATATAAGCTGAGATTTCTGTGTCCAAGAATGAAATTTTATTTTTGTTGTTCTTTTCTTCATGTCACAATAATAGCAGAACACATTTGTGTTGCCATTTAAAGATAATTTCATTCTCAGTTATATATCAAACATTTTCTGAGCATATATTAATTGCTAAGAATATTTGGAAGCCACAGAATTTCTTCCCATGAAGCGTTCAAGAAAATTTAAATACAGTTGTTAAAGTTGTTGATTAGTTGTCATTGAAACTTTTAGCGACCCATCTGACCCATAACCTTCTGCAAAGGACTTCAAGATGATGTATATGTGAGCACATATGTGTCTACATGTGTGTTACACTACACTCCTTAGAAAGAAAATAATGAGTACTCTGGGCCACCTGGGTGGCTCAGTTGGTTAAGCATCTGTTTTGGGTTCAGGTCATGATCCCAGGACCTGGAATTGAGCCTCACAGTCAGGTCCTTGCTCAGTGGGGAGACTGGTTCTCCCTCTCCCTCTGCCTGCCACTCTCCCTGCTTGTTCTCTCTCTCTCTCTCTCTGTCAAATAAATAATAAAATCTTAAGAAAAAAAAATAAGAGGGGCACCTGGGTGGCTCAGTGGGTTGGAGCCTCTGCCTTCAGCTCAGGTCATGATCCCAGAGTCCTGGGATCGAGCCCTGCATCGGGCTCTCTGCTCAGCGGGGAGCCAGCTTCCCCCTCTCTCCCTGCCTGCCTCTCTGCCTACTTGTGACCTCTGTCTGTCAAATAAATAAATAAAATCCTTTAAAAAAAAAAGTTTAATAAAAAAATAAGAAAGTAAATAGTGAGGGGGCACCTGGGTGGCTCAGTGGGTTAAAGCCGCTGCCTTCGGCTCAGGTCATGATCCCAGCGTCCTGGGATCAAGCCCCACATCGGACTCTCTGCTCAGCAGGGAGCCTGCTTCCTCCCTTCTCTCTCTGCCTGCCTCTCTGCCTACTTGTGATCTGTCTGTCAAATAAATAAATAAAATCTTTAAAAAAAAAAAAAGAAAGAAAGTAAATAGTGAATACTCACCAACCACATGCTTTTCCTCCCTTCTTACTCCTATCCTCTCTTTCCTACCTGTACTCCTCAACCTTCCCATTTCCTCTACCCTTCAAGTTCACATCTTTCAAAAATGGCAGAGAAGCAATTAAGAGAAAATAATTCTTATTTTTATTACAGTCATGCTTCATTTCTTATAAAACAGCAATATTTTATTTAATTACCAAATTCAATGCAATATATTCACATTCTAATTTTTGATAGAAAACACCTCCTAAGTTCTGAGATGAATCAAATTAATATCCCTCCCATCCAAGTACTAACCAGACCCAACCCTGCTTAGCTTCTGAGATCAGACGAGATTGGGCACGTTAGGGTGGTATGGCCATTGATGAAAATTAATATTCCTAAAAATATGTAAATTTCCAAAAGGCAAAGAAATATCCTGAAATAAAAGGAACAATATTTGAACTATGTATATATTTTCTCAAAGTAATTACTAGAAAAGGAATCCCATTGTTTAGAAGTATAATTTCTGAGTTATTTGTACATATAACACATTAATCACTTGTGTTTATTTTTGTATTCTTTTTTTTTTATTTGACTATAGTTGACATAGTTGACATACAGTATTACTTAGTTTCAGGTATACAGAAGGGTGACTCAGCCTCTCTATACCTTACACTATACTCACCACTAGTGTCTATCACCATGCAATGCTGTCACAATGTCATTGACTATTCCCTCTGCTGTACCCCTTATTGCTGTGACTTACTCATCCATAACTGGAAGACTGTACCTCCCATGCCCCTTCACCCATTTCATTCAACTCCCCACCCTGCTTCCCACTGGCAGCCATCATTTTGTTCTCTATCTTTATAGACCCGGTTCTGCTTTTTGTTTGTTTATTCATTTGTTTTGTTTTTTAGATTCCACATAGGAGTATTTAAACTGGGCACATTTTGCATGTTCTTCCAACACTTTAAAGTGTTATGTTTTTCTTCATGGTATTTTAAGTAGCTGTTTGTGATTTGAAACAGATTTTCTCATTATCACTATAACCATTGCTTATTTTTGTTGTTGCTCCCACAAAGAAAGCTGTGGACATCCCACTCTTTGATATCTTTTGCAAATGAATTGGCCATGCTAGTTAATGGGATTCATCTATGTATATTAACAGTATACATATATATATGTGTGTATATATATACACACATATATATATATACACACACACATTTAAAATTTTATTTATTTATTTACTTGACAGAGAGAGAGAGAGAGAGAGCGAGAGAGCACAAGTAGGCAAAGTGGCAGGCAGAGGGAGAGGGAGAAACAGGTTGTCTGCTGAACGGGGAACCTGATGCGGGGCTCCAACCCAGGACTCTGGGATCATGACCTGAGCCAAAGGCAGCTGCCAAACTGACTGAGCCACCCACGCACCCCTGAGCAGTATATTTTCAAGGAGCTAAAACAAAAGTTGTATTATGATGACTTTTTTACTTTACAGAGAAAGGGGAAATAGTTAATATTCCTTATTTTAAATATTCCTTGATTCAGTCACTTTTAAAAATAATTTTTTAACTTTTTATTTCAATTCCAGTTAGCTAACATACAATGTAATATTAGTTTTAGGTATACAATATAGTGATTCAGTACCTCCATACAATATCATCGATTAATGAATGGACAAAAATAATTTTTTTGCTAATAAAAAATACACTGACTCCTTTCTTCATTTTGACTTCAGACTTGAAAGTTACATATGATATACTATATGTTGGCCAACTGAACAAAATAAAGAAAAAATTTAAAAAAAAGAATTGAAAATCACTAGCATTTGACTACAGTAATAATTTTTAAAATTAGCAGGCTGATTCCTCCCTAGAAAATGCTTTTGCTAATGCAGTTCTGGTGACAATGTAGAATACCTATTTCTTTGGGGTATACCTTGGATGACGTGGATTTTGAAAATCCAAGTTACACCCTAGATTCCATTCCCCTGTGGTTACTCATCTGGACCACAGACATGCAGGACCTGTCTGAAAGAGACCTAGGCATCGAGCAGGCTCCACCAGTGAATCATCCCTTTAATGTAGCAAAACCTTAGAGGGAAGAGTAGGGAGGATATATTGGTTGTTGGGAAAATGTAGACTACAGGTAGAAAATGTCATCCTCAATTAATAAGATCTAAGGTCCAACTCACATAATTGTTCTAATTTTTAGGAATTATGAAAAGCATGAACCATCTCTTTAAGTTGGTAAGAGGTCCCAATAAATGCCTAAATTGTATAGATTTGCATATGACTTTAGAATGTGATTTATAAAGAAGGTGGAGATCCCATGTCCCTTGATCATGTCTATATATATGTCCCAGTATGCTTTTTAGTACCCTGGGAAGTGTCTTGACACAGAACCTGAGCTGGACGAAGGAGCCTTGATCTGAGTGAACTAACTGGCACCATGAAAATATTGAATATCTTTCTGCTCCTCTCACTGGCTCTTTTCAGCATTTTCTCAGGTGAGTTATTTTTTTCCTTAAAATTATAATCCAGGGGCGACTGGGTGGCTCAGTGGGTTAAAGCCTCTGCCTTCGGCTCAGGTCATGATCTCAGGGTCCTGAGATCGAGCCCCGCATCGGGCTCTCTGCTCAGCAGGGAGCCTGCTTCCCCCCTCTCTCTCTCTGCCTGCCTCTCTGCCTACTTGTGCTCTCTCTCTCGCTCTCTCTCTGTTACATAAATAAATTTAAAAAAAATAATAATACAAAACAGGATCCTTCACAGACATATCAGTATAGGGGAAGGCATGGTGTGCCCAAGAGCCTTAATGTTGAGACAAAGAGAAAAGAATTTAAGTTCTGCCATTTCCATTTTATAACTGTGAGATAACCTTTTTGCCTTTCATTTTCCATGTCTGTAAAATGGAGGTATAAAAGAACTAGCCCTATATGGGGAAGTTTAAATGAGAAATTGCCTGCAAAGTACTTAACATAGTGGGTGGGACATAGTACGAACTCAACATCTATAACATTGCCATTATTAAAGTTTAATGAAGAATATTAAATTGTACTCAGACTTTGTAGATATTAATTCTGCTTCTGCCCTGACATTTCTTACCTATGGGACTTTGGGCAAAATCCCTCCTCTTCCGATCAAAGATTTATAACGTAGAGACATGACTAAAAGTTGTAACGATGTATTTTCATAAAAATCACTTGATCTGGTTATAGAAATAGAGGCTTCCAGGCCCTGTTTGATCTTTTTCTTTTTTAAAAATGATTTATTTATTTATTTAGAGAGTGTGTACGTGAGAGCATGAGGCAAAGCAGGTGGGTGGGAGGGATGGGTAGAGGGAGAGAATCTCAAGGAAACTTCCCACTGAGTGTGGAGCCCTAGGCGGGGCTCAACCTCATCACCCTGAGATCATGACCTGAGCCCAAACTAAGGGTGGGATGCTTAACTAACTGAGCCACCCAGGCACCCCAGGTCCTATTTGATCTTATAGAATGAAATTTTTGAGTGATTGTCCAAAGAATCTGTATTTTTTGGTTGTTGTTGAAATTGTGATTTTTTTCTTTTTTAGTGGAGAAATCCTCTTTTTTTGTTGAACTATAGTTGACCCGGAGTGTTACATTAGTTTCAGGTGTACAACATAGTGATTCACCAAGTGTATATGTTCTGCTGTGATCACCACACATGTAGCTCCCATGTAATAACCCACATGGCTGCAGTAAGTTTGGGAATCACTACAGCAGATAACTTCCTTTTAAATTCAAAAGCCTTGTCTCTCCTTTCCCCTTGAATAGAGAGTGCAGTTGAGGTATTTCCAGGTATTCTCCCTCAAGTGCAGGCCAGCACGAGAGAAGGATGGCACCCGTGCAATTCTGTCATCAAAGCATCCTTGGGCTTACACGTGAGAAGTGCTGTTGGCACTAGGTGTTCCGCAGTCATGGCCATGTCATGAGACAGTCATGACATGTCAGTCATGAGATTCAACAGCTCATACCAGAATTCAACCCGAGACTTTTATTATCAGTATTTTAAACCACTGAGCTAATTAATCACAACTTAATATCACATACATAATCCTAAAGATGGAGGGAGAGAACCAAGACTCTATTTATGGACTTTTTTCTCTTTCAGCAATTTAGAAAGATGTAGCAGGAGAAATAAGTCACAGAAAAGAGAAAGAGTTTGTCCTTATGAGTCAGTATTTGGGCCAAGTCTTTAAAGCTGGTTGAGTATAAAGGGCAGAAGAGCACTTTGTAGTGTCTTCCCCAGCTGGCCGGGACAAAGGCTTTGGGGAGGGTCTGCACGTGCTGAATCATGAACACCAAAGTGAGAGGAAAGTTTCCGACCCAACTTCTCTATTGCAAAGCTAGAGATGACCTGGTCATTCTCATGGTAAATTCGTGACTCAACCAGGACTATCACATGAATCTCCAGATCCTTAAACTATTTCCTCTAGCTTCTCCCCAAACTGCCAAGAAATATTACGCATCATGGCCCATGTCCTTATATCACTTTAGAAGTTTCTGCTGCACCCTGAGAAGTGAACAGGTGTAAACAATAAAACTACCACACCATGACTTACTTGTTCAGGCAACCAAGAACCAAGAAAAGGTATCATTCCCAGCTTGGGGCGGGGGGGTGGGGGGATGGGGGGGGTTGTCGTAATTTTGCAAATCCTGCTTTTTGCACATCCAAGGACTACATTGTTTAGATTTTGTGCCTTTTTTTTTTTTTCAGGTGTCTCCAGTCAAGGAGTACAGGTCAGTATATATTTTTTATCTATTCTTCAGACCCGGGTGGCATTTGGCACAGAAGTTTGCCTATGGGTGAAAGAGCAAAAACAATGAACAAGGGGCCCAAATGCAGAAATCAGAAGTAATTCATTTTCTTAACTACAATATCTACTTGAGTACACTGTTTTCAGTTTTAAAGAGCCTAAGTGCCCATTCTCAGATTTTGTTAAAGTGAAATGAGTATAAACAAAAATCAGGCAAATCTATGATAGTGCTAATGCTTGGACACTGATTCCACTGTGTGATCTTGGGCGAGTTACTCAGCTTTTCCGAGCCGTCATTTCCACAACTATAGAAAAGGAATAATATTATTCACCTCATAGAATTAGATTTAAGTTATATAAACTATGTGGGAGCATTTGGTAATTATAGGAGGATGACTTAGTGATCAATCATGAGCAGCTTCTACAGGAGATAGTAAGCCAGAGGCTCTTACTTCTTGCTTAGAGAGCAAGCTTGTTCATTGTCTTGGGCTGAGTATATGCAAACAGGTTCACTCAAGCTTAAATACACTTGGGGTTGAAAATTGGAAAAAGCAGAAGTTATCTTCTTTATTTAGCTGATTTCTTTTCCCAAATTAATCCACCATCTTTTCTCCAGTTTTCTCGTTCTATTAAAAGACAACACAAATAAGTGGGGTTTGTTCTACCAGTCTTGCCCCTGTGTCCATATCAAACGTGTTTACTTGACTTTGGCCTTGGTTCTTGGTTAACCTCATTGTGCTAAAGAACTCTTGGCATCAAAATTTCCCAGACACTACTGCCAACTAATTGGAGGTGGCAAAGCAGCTGAAAAATATTTTCCAGCCATAGTATACAGACCACTTGCATAAGACTTTTCTTTTTCCAAATTTTAACATCTTGGAAATTGAGATGCATTCTCCCAATGAATGATACCTTAGAATTAACTATCAATGTTTTGTGTGCATGCACACACGTGGGCACACACGTGCACTTGTGTCCTAGTACATGCACACGTGTCTGTATTGCTATATGTAATTATACATATTAAAATTGATTTATTCTTATGTTTAAATGTATATGGTAGCCTAGTCGATGTTAAATATCAAAACAAACAGAGAAAGGACATAAGATCCAAACAAACATTCCATATTCCATTAAGTAGTAAAATACGATAAGGCCATCACACAGAGATTTAAAACAAAAGGAATTTAACCCCAGTTTTCTCATTAACACACAAGTTCCTTTTCTTCCTTCAGCTTGGGATTTCAGATTGGACTTTTAGTGTTTCCTAGGGTTCATTGAATATCTGCTGTTTACTGATTCTGCTCCTATAGATGGACCCAAGCCATAGAGTCTGCTTGCCTGAGGATCCTGTGGGCTGCTTCCTCAATATGCAGAGCCCCAGGCACCATGCCAGGCTTACTGAGTAATAATCACACAGCTGGGGAATTTTGAATCTACATTCTAGGTAATTCTCTGATGCTGGGAAGCACTGACTTTGGAACGCTCCAGCACCCTGGAGATAGTACAGATGAGTCCTTGTTTGAATCTTTGCTGGCTGTGTGTTCTGATGGGTTTCTCTTCCTTTCTCCTTGCCTCTGTTTCCACATTTCTAAAATGAAAATATGGATTCACGGATCTCCAGAGCTCCTTTCTGGCCTTAGGTATCTAGATTCTTATGAACCACGCCTGCCTGGCGAAGACTGCTGTCTCTTTGCACCCAAATATCAAGGGCCAGGAGGATACCTCCCATCTTTCAGATGGCACAAAGCCTACATTTCTCTTCTGTGTGTCTGGAAGGTTGATGGCAGTCCCAACGAGAGGCAGAAGTTGAAACTATCCTTGGAAACATGCCTGCTCAAGTCTGATCCAGCCAGTACAAAAGAGAGAGAGTTTTCTCTAACACCAAAGTCAACATTCTCATGCCAGGAAGTCTCTCCATGATGGAGCTGAGGGGAGACTAGAGTGAACAGTTTAAATTATTGATTTGTAAAAGTTCCACATTCTTTCAAAAAGAGTGTTCAAACTAAATAAAAAGCATGTTTCTGGACTTTAGGGATTCATAGTCCTGTAAAAATTTCCCTGTAAATGTAAGTGACTAGTAAGCTGCCAACTCTTTAATTTGCCAAGTTGGAACATTAAGTAACATAAAAATTAAGATATAATAACAATAATTAAAAATGAAACTACTATTTACCATCATCAGTCTTTATTAAAGAAATTATAGTATAATACCAAAATGCTTGAAAGATATAATCTCAAAACAAGGATAGTTTTTTGATCAGAATACTCACTACTTTGTCTTTCTTTTTCTTATTTCCCTATCAGGCTGGGTATTTGGAAACCATACCCTTAAGGAGCTGTTTAAACTAATATTCCAGTTTGGAATTAATGTAACCAACTGCTCAAAAATAAATAATTGTCAGTGGTTTTCTTTTACAATAATTTTGAGATATCTAAGTTTATTTTTATTAGTATTTTAAGATAAAGGCATGGTAGATTATAGTATAGTTAGTAAAATAATGCTCCATGGCTAAAACATGTTTGGGGCTGTTCATTTTTCCTAATTAGCTTGCATTAACTTATAATCAAGGCACTGACAGGATACCTAAATACAACTTGGCCATGTTAACCAACATCTACACTTTAACTACAGATAGGAAAACTCAAGCTTCAGAAAGAGGACCTACCTCACTCAAGCTTTACAGCAATAAAACTATGTAGTCACCACCTCAGGACGCCTGACTCCATGTTGAGTGACCACATGTGGCTCCATGCATCTTCTTTTCTTTTTTTAAAAATATTGGGGGGGGGGACAGAAGGAGAGGGAGAGTGAATCTTTTTTTTCTTTTTTTTTTCATTATTTTATTAACATATAATGTATTATTTGCCCCAGGTGTACAGGTCTGTGAGTCATCAGGCTTACACATCTCACAACACTCACCATAGCATATACCCTCCCCAATGTCCATAACCTGATCACCCTATCCCTACCTCCCACCCCCCAGCAACCCTCAGTTTGTTTCGCGAGATTAAGAGTCTCTTATGGATTATCTCCCTCTGGATCCCATCCTGCTTCATTTTTCCCTTCCCGACCCCCCAAAACCCCCTTCCACCCTGTCTCTCAAATTCCTCATTTCAGAGAGATTCATGATAATTGTTTTTCTCGGATTGACTTCTTTCACTCAGCCTAATACCCTCTAGTTCCATCCATATCGTTGCAAATGGCAAGATTTCATTTCTTTGGTGGCTGTGTGTATATCTATCTACCTGTCTATCTATCTATCTATATTCCATATATATGGTATATATACCACATCTTCTTTAACCATTCATCTGTTGATGGACATTTAGGTTCTTTCCATATTTGGCTATTGTGGACATTGCTGCTGTAAACATTCGGGTGCACGTGCTCCTTCAGATCACTACATTTGTATCTTTAGGGTAAATACCAGTAGTGCGATTGCTGGGTTGTAGGGTAGCTCTATTTCCAACTTTTTGAGGAACCTCCATCCTGTTTTCCAGAGTGAATGCATCAGCTTGCATTCCCACCAACAGTGTAGGAGGGTTCCCCTTTCTCTGCATCCTTGCCAGCATCTGTCGTTCCCTGACTTGTATATTTTAGCCGTTTTGACTGGTGTGAGGTGGTATCTCATTGTGGTTTTGATTTGTATTTCCCTGATGCCGAGTGATGTTGAGCACTTTTTAATGAGTCTGTTGGCTATCTGGATGTCTTCTTTGCCGGAATGACTGTTCATGTCTTCTGCCCCTTTCATGATTAGAGTCTTTGTTCATTGGGTATTGAGTTTGATAAGTTCTCTATAGATTTTGGATACCAGCCCTTTATCTGATAAGACATTTGCAAATATCTTCTCCCATTCTTTGGGTTGTCTTTTGGTCTTGTCGACTGTTTCCTTTGTTGCGCAAAGGCTTTTAATCTTACTGAAGTCCCAATAGTTCATTTTTGCCCTTGCTTCCCTTGCCCTTGGCGATGTTTCTAGGAAGAAGTTGCTGCAGCTGAGGTGGAAGACGTTGCTGCCTGTGTTCTCCTCAAGGATTCTGATGGATTCCTGTCTCACATTGTGGTCTTTCATCCATTTTGAGACTATTCATGTGTGTGGTGTAAGGAAATGATCCAGTTTCATTCTTCTGTATGTGGCTGTCCAGTTTTCCCATTTGTTGAAGAGACTGTCTTTTTTCCATTGGATATTCTTTCCTGCTTTGTCAAAGATTAGTCGACCACAGAGTTGAGGGACTATTTCTGTGCTCTCTATTCTGTTCCATAGATCTATGTGTCTTTTTGTGTGTGTGCCAATACCATACTGTCTTGATGATGACAGCTTTGTAATAGAGCTTGAAGTCTGGAATTGTGATGCCACCGACTTTGGTTTTCTTTTTCAACATTCCTCTTGCTATTTGAGGTCTTTTCTGGTTCCATATAAATTTTAGGATTATTTGTTCTATTTCTTTGGGAAAAAATTCATGGTATTTTGATAGGGATTGCATTAAATATGTAGATGGCTTTAGATAGCATAGACATTTTCACAATATTTGTTCTTCCAATCCATGAGCATGGAATGTTTTTCCATTTCTTTGTGTCTTCTTCAATTTCTTTCATGAGTACTCTATAGTTTTCTGAGTACAGATTCTTTGCCTCTTTGGTTAGGTTTATTCCTAGGTATCTTATGGTTTTGGGTGCAATTGTAAATGGGATTGACTCCTTAATTTCTCTTTCTTCTGTATTGCTGTTGATGTTTAGAAATGCAACTGATTTCTGTGCATTGATTTTTATATCCTGACACTTTACAGAATTCTATGAATTCTATGTATGAGCTCTAGCAGATTTGGAGTGGAGTCTTTTGGGTTTTCCACATAAAGTATCATATCATCTGCAAAGAGTGAGAGTTTTACTTCTTTGCTGATTCGGATGCCTTTTATTTCTTTTTGTTGTTTGATTGCTGAGGCTAGGACCTCTGCTACTATGTTGAATAGCAGTGGTGTTAGTAGACATCCCTGCCATGTTCCTGACCTTAGGGGAAAAGTTCTCAGTTTTTCCCCATTGAGAATGATACTCGCCGTGGGTTTTTCATAGATGGCTTTGATGATATTGAGGTATGTACCCTCTATGAGGGAGAGTGAATCTTAAGCAGGCTTCACACCTACCACGGTGCCCGGTGCGGAACTCCATCTCAAAACCCTGAGATCAAGACCTGAGCTGAAATCAAGAGTCTGACAGGTAACCCACTGAGTCGTCCAGGTGCCCCTCCATGCTACTTCTGATCAGCAACAGAAAGCCACTGGGCAGGACATGTGAATGCATATTGAGCGGCATGATTTTCTGAGCAAATAAATACACGTTAGTGTTTACTATCCTCACTTCTTAAGCAAATAAGTACTATAATGAAAACAGTAGTTTAGGGACACCTAAACTAGTTTTTTTTAGTAAAGGGGAGAATAGGTGAAGTATTACACTCTAGGGTATTTTTGTATGATTGTGTGTGTGTTTGCAAATTTTCATTGGCTTTATTTGTAGAACTAAAGTGTAGACTAAAATATCAATGATCCTGACTCTTTAGTCAATTGAGTTACTGTACAAGCTCATTTTCCAGACAAGTTAAATAATTTGTTAGTCCCTGTTAGCAAAAAAAAAAAAAAAAAAAACAACAACAAAAAACAAAAACCACTGATTTGGGTACTAAGTGTCCCTCTATTCCAGAATATTTCAGAAGGCACAGTTCTTTGAGGAACCACAAGAGGTCAGGCTGATACCAAACACTGGCACCCAAGTGCCTAGACATGGTCTTCAGAAGCTGAACTCAGGAAATAAATGGAAGTGCTTGTTAAACCCAACAACAATTGTAAAAAATCAAAAAATTGACTAAAATCGGATAATAAATAATGGGCTCCAAGAATTGTAGATTGTGATATAATTTCCATTGTTACTATTCATAGTAGCAATCTTGCACATACTTGGAGCTTTACAGAGTGTTTGCAAAGGATTTATCACTACGATAACCTCACAAGATAGGCATGGCTAGCCCCGTTAAAGATGAAGAAACTTAATCTTGCAGCAGTCAAGTTTTTGCACAAGGTAATGAGCTAATCAGTGAAAGAAGCAAAATTCAGATGCAGGTCTGTCTAATTCCATCTACAGGACAGTCCCCAACATGACAGAGCAGTAGGGGATTCTAAACGATTGGAGGAGGGGAGAATTTCAGCTCTCCTTGGTGTCCTAAAGCCCTCACAGGGGAAAATTTCAAGGAGGAAAACACAATCCCACCATCCCCTTAGTCTAGACCTGCTTTGACCTCCACCGAGAAGCCAGTGGTTTGGATGCCATGTATAGAAGTCTAAAATAAAAACACAAAAGGGGAGAGGAAATTTAGGCCTAAGAAAGGCATGACACTCAGAAATCTTAGCCCACTTCTCTTCCAATTGTGAGAGCCCTGGCCTCTTTCTAGTCCCAGCCCTGCTATGCCTGTGCCTTGCTCTTTGCCTCACAGAAGGGATTTCTGGCTGTCCCTGCAAAAGCTCCCTTCACCTTCCCTGTCCTCCAGGGCTCTCAGAGAGTGGTCCTTTTCTGTCCTCAGTCACCATGCTAAAATTTCACACACACTGAGTGAAGAGGGTCCTCAAGATACAAAAGAGGAAGCATTTGGGCATAAGTTGTTGTTTCTCCCACCCAATGGAAGAACTAAGGACTTGGCTTTATTTAAGCCACTTTATTGAGAGAGGTCACTGCTCAAACTTAAACCATCCAAGGTGGAAGGGTCTTCAGAGACCGTCTAGTCCGATGGTACAGTTCAAGCAGGCCTGTAATCGGAAGCTTATTTTCCACACTCCTTGCCCAGGACTGTTCAAATATTCTACCCTGACTTTCTGCAATTCTTCTATGACCACCTTTGATCCTCGTAACAATGCTCGGAATGAAGCATGGGAAGTGTTATTTTTTCCAAGTCTCTAGTGAGCAAATTGAGGCTTTGAGTACTTTGTCCAAGATGACACAGCTAGTTAATGGTGTATGGCAGAACAAATTCCCTAACAGGATTCCTCAGCTCCCTTCAGGGATCCCCGGAGGCCCAGACAATGGAAGAATGTAAAGTATGTCTCTGATCTGAAGGAGTCCGTTCCTAGGCCATTTGACTGTTTGGGTTTTCACTGTTGAAATCTTATATTCTGCCTAGTCATTCCCAGGGGAGCAGAGGAAGGGACAAGTCGGCTTGGGGAGGGAAGTGGTGTCTAAACACTCTCAACAGTGAACCATCCCCAACAGCCTCTTTCAGATCTGCTTTCGCGAGGGCAAAAGAGGCTGGATGGCAAGATCAGAGGGCCAGCTGCCAGGGAAAGGTGTCTTAAGGAGGTGTCTCTCTCATGTAAGAGACTTTGTTTTTTCTTTTCCTCACTGACCAAGATGCCCTGTCCTCTGCTTCCACACTGCCTGTGCCTGGCCGGCTGTGGCCTCGATCACACATTGTGCTATGGCTATCTGCATCTTCTTTTTTGAAGATTTTACTTATTTATTTGTGAGAGAGAAAGAGAGAGCAAGAGGACACATGCAGGAGGAGCAGCAGGCAGAGGGAGAAGTAGGCTCCCCGCTGACCAGGGAGCCCGATGCAGGACTCGATCCCAAGACCCTGGGATCATGACTTGAGCTGAAGGCAGAGGCTTTAACCCTCTGAGCCACCCAGGCACCCATTATCTGCATCTTCTCTGCTTCCCTAATGCAGATGAGATAGTGAGCTTATTGAGACAGTGTTTATAACTGATTTCTCTCTGTATCACCAGCACCCAGCACTGTGTCCTCCAAATACTAGTTACCCATTGGCTCTTTGTGGAATACATGAAAATATCAGTGATGATTCTGGAGTCTGCAGTCCTTTCTTGACTCAAGCACAAAGCTGCAAATGTGTACATCCATGACTTAAGTGTAAAATACATTAGCTTTTGAGAAAATTATCCTGTGATTTAAAAGACCCCAAAGATTCTCCAGCCTGTTTTCTGTTTGGAGACCTAAAGGAAAGAGTACTGTCTGGGAGGCAGGAGATAACCTGAAGAGCTGTGGGGAAAAGTAGAGCTTTGGCTGGAACTATGAGAAGCCTATCTTCTCACAGCCAGGCCCTAAGATCTCTGGTAAGTACCACACCGCCCAACCTCAACAGTACAAGTGCCAAATTTCAATAAGAATCCATATTTAATAGTCTCAGGTGCCTTAAACCTGATATATGTGATCATATTTTTAAACTCAGCTGTGTGATTCTTTTGCTGAGGCTTTCTTCATGCAAACCGTCGGAGGACTTTGTCAATATATAATCATTTACTAATATCTTGAACAAATGATTCACCTCACCTATGCCCATGCATGTCTCTAATAAGGTATTTTAATGAAGTCTACATGTCGTGACTGTAAGTGTGGTCAAGAGTGCATGGTGACCATTGATCTTTATTTCTCTCAAGGAGGATGTGTTGGAAATCAACCATCGTAGATTGTGAGATATTCCAGACCAGCAATGAGGAGGAATATGTTCAAGCACTGGTTTCAGTGGTGTCTGCCCTTGCAGCATTGATAAGCCACATAAATTTCCCGAGGATCACTATTCACATCTATAAACTAGTAAATATAACATCGTTCACTGTATGTCTCAGGGTTATTGTGAGTCTCAACTCAGCTAATCCATATAAGAGTAGTTTAAATATTGTGAATCAGTTCATAAACATGAGCCAGTGTTGTTTGAATGGAACTGGGATGGAGTGAAGTGTGGTCTCTATGCTTATGTTTAAATGTTACTTTATCTTACACAGCTGGCATCTGAAGGAGTTCAGGTTTACCTATCACATATTGCCTGTACTCTGGAATAAAATGCCTCAAATGTCATTTGCACACCAAGTATTTACTCAGCTGACACTGAATTGAAAAGAATCTTAAAACTCCAGGCTACTCCTGAGAGACCACTAAAACTAAGGGGAAATATTAGTGCATAGGTGCTACCTTCCCTTCTACAGGACCTGTGATGATAATTACTAATTAGACATAGCATGTGTTCTTACCAACGCTGGATGCACCCTCAGGATCCTTCTAAATAGAGCAGCTTAGGCAACCATTACTACGTTTTTATAGTACATGCAAAAGTTCGAATTCTACAAATAGACCCTGAGACAGAGTAAGTTAATAATAAAAACATTAGACCTTTGTTTTCAAGAGATAGTAAATAGATGTTGCAGCCAACAGGGAAAACTAACAAGCCATCAGATAACATATGGGAACTCCTTGCAAGAATCTTCTGTATCTTTATAGCAATGCAGAAGGAGTGCTGTTAGAGTTAAATTAAGAAGAGAGAGAGAAAGGAAGAAAGGGAGAGAGGGAGGGAGGAAGGGAGAGGGAGGAGGAAAGGAAGGAAGAAAAGAAAAAGCAAGCAGCCTTTAAAGTTGAAAAACTACTCTCTGAATAATTAGGTGTTGGAGCAAAAAATCATACCTATAGCATTTGCCTCACTCCTTATATAAGGAGTAAGCATCTGCCTTCCATCATTAACTTACTCCTGAATGCCATAACTACAGAAATGGGTTTCCTGTGTCTCAAAGAAAAAGTCTCATTTACATTTAATAAGTTCTAGTTAAGCAGATAAAGAAAGCTATGTTTCTATTTCAGAAAGCTTTACATCCAGAGGGCATGTGTGTGTGTGTGTTTAAGCTTGCTGCCCGAAGCTTCTGTTCTGAGGGACAGTCCCTGTAGACTAGGATGCACTAATGTTGATGTCGCCATGCTTATGTTGGTAGATTGACTGTGGTGAGTTCCAGGATCCCAAGGTCTACTGCACTCGGGAATCTAACCCCCACTGTGGCTCTGACGGCCAGACGTACGGCAATAAATGTGCCTTTTGTAAGGCAATGGTGTAAGTATCATACTCATCAAAACATGAAAAAGCTGGGAGAAAATTTATCATCAATAATAGTATTATTTCCAGACATTTTCTTTTATACCAAATTACATGTTACTAAGGTACCAATTTCCATTCATTCCTCTTTTTTTTTTTTAAGATTTTATTTATTCATTTGAGAGAGAGAGAGCACAAGTAGGGGGAGAGGCAGAGGGAGAAGAAGCAGACTCCCTGCTGAGCTGGGAGCCTGACTCATCTCAGGAACTTCTCGGGAGACCTGAGCTGAAAAGGCAGATGCTTAACAATCTGAGCCATCCAACCCCCCCCCCATTCATTCCTCTTTTATTTTGATGAAAATGAGCCAGTGCAAAAGAGCCCTTTATCAAAGAATAGCGGAAAAGATTATCCTTTAGAATGCAGACTAGTCAAACTTTACATAGGATCCTAGGAAGATTCCATCAAAGACCATATGTATTGATTGAATTTACACGTTTGTAAGGAGCAGAACAGATGCTGCAGATTTTAGACACTAAACTGGGACCTTCCCAAGGGATCAGTCTGTAATTAATAAAAATTTATCCAATCAAGCAATCTTTTAGTCTAATTGATTGCCCTAAAACCAAGGATTTTAACCCTTGTTTAAGCCAGAAAAAAGTCTCGTACTCCTCACCACTGTCTTCATTTTCCGATATTAGAGTTTCTTCCATGAATGTCTTAATTTCACTCAACTTTGCTGTAAAATGGATAAACACAGGGATTATATAACTCCCTATTAATAATAACAGGGCCAAGCACATAGAATGAAATTAATACATTAATATGGGCCTACTTGCTTATGTAACATATCTGATTAACACCAAACTTTCCCAGAAGAAAGGCAGAAGGGTAAACAGAGATTTGATTTAATGGACACTTATTGCTGAGGAGGACTGAACACATGGCCTGCTATAAAGTACCAAATGGCTGAATATCTGGTTCAACCTCTTACATCTTCTCATGAGGACTATGACACTGGAGTCCCTTTGCCATTATCTCTCTGTCACTTTAACCTTTTCTGGTTGTATGCATATTTCCTCTCAGAGAATGAACAATTGAAACCAGGAGGTCAAGCCTGGGTAAAACGCTGAAATTTGTTTAAGATTCATGTTTTCTATAATTTGTCCAGATGCCATCTCTGAGTATATTCAATTAACCACTGCCAAATCATAAACGTGGATACGTGTAGAATCAAAGGATTGCAGGGAACTTGCACTGTCAAAGCTTTCTCCAACCTTTGTAATGAATACTAATGATATTGCACTGAGCATACATTTGTCTTTCTCTTTTATAGGAAAAGTGGTGGGAAGATCAACCTAAAGCATCAAGGAAAATGCTGAATTTTGTGCAGTGTTTGTGCTGACTTCCAGCCACTTCCTTTCTCATTTCTATTTTTCTCTAATGGATCCTTTAAATTTATAAAGATGTGCCTTCTACTCTGCCTGGCTCTTGGGTAGTTCAGTATGTATCAATTTCCCTGGATTTGCTTACCATTAAAGTAAATTCTGTAGAAGCATTGCTTGGGTTTCTACTTTGAGATCAAGAAGATACACAGATGCATTATGGAACAATTGACCTGGCAGAAACTTGGATAAAAAGACTTGTTTTTTGGATCTAAATCAACCAAGCAGTCGCTGTGGGATCTTGGGAAAATCCCTTCCCCTTTCCTGTTCTTGGAGTTGCCATATAGATGATGAGAGATTTTTTAACAATGTGACAGTACATTATGTTTATAAATATTTTACAATACCTATTATTTAGGTGGTAGATCCCATGATACCACTTCTTCCTAAATTCAGGAAAAGTGCTTTATATAAAAATAAAACATTCGTCCTCCCTAGACCACAGTTTTCTCATCTCTTTGGAATGGTAGAGTTTTGTACATAGCTGTTTCCCTTTGTGTATACAATGGAATGGGACCTAACCAAACTGGGGATGCATCTGAACTTTAGCTCAAGAGCCAGGGAGATCAGGTTACACTAGGCAAAACATACATCTTCTATTCTTTGAAGTGTGGGATTTGTGCTCTTCCATGTGTAAAGACTATTCCTCTTACTGGAGAAAAATGCCCACAAGATACATAGTTCAGGTAAGGCAATTAGAAGAGGGTGGATCATTGAGTCACACAGACCAGAATGCGAGTCGCGGGCTCTCACATAAGCTGTGTGTCTTTGAACAAGTCATTTGAATTCTTTCCTTTACAATGTACTAATCTGTAAAATGGGGATACTAGTATCTACCTCCTAAATTTATCGTGACGATTAAGAAAATGATATATGTAAGCAGTTAAACAATCTCTGATGAGTAAAGAGAGCTCAAAAATCAGTAGCTTACCCCACTATGTTCCATCATCGGTTTCAGCATGATACAGTCTTCACCATCCAGGATATTTTTGTTCTTTTTCTCAGTATTTAAATAGTTTGTTTTTTTTTTTAATGTCTACCTTCCGTTCTTTCAACATTTTTGAAAATTCTTGTCATGTGGGGTTTTTCTCCGTCCTGTTTTTATCTGTATACTAAGTGCCCTGCTCATAAGCAAAATTACGCTCTTTTCTCCTCTTCAGTTTCTACTCCCTGGTATAATTTAGTTACTTCTTATGTAGACATGTAGGCACTACGTGTACTTTGGAAACTGAGTCATTGTGAGTCTTTGAACATATTGTCTCCTGATGTGGCCCGCTCATCCTCTCTCCTATTGGAACTGTCCCCTCCAGCCCAGGCCAGGTTCCTGTTGGCTGTCCCAACAAAGTATCTGTTTCCACCACTGTTCCCTGCCCTGCCTGGAAGGCCTCTTGTGCCGCCTTGGGTCCCTCCAGCTACCCTTCCTTCCTCATACAAATCTCTTGCCTACCTTACCTCTTAAGACTACCATTTATTTCAAGGCTTATTTCAGGTGCCATAATGGGTAAATAATTCAATTATTATCTCTTGAATAGTTCTGAACTATTCTTTGGGGGTAGAAGGGAAACACCTAAAAAATAAACCACAGAAGGCCAGAAATCCTGTATTTCTTAGAAAGAAGAGGCAAGTCACATAGAAAATAATCAATGACCAGAATATAGGAGTTTGGGTTCAGAGATGTATGTGTTTGTCAAACCTTGGTGAATACACACTTAAGATTTCATATCATAGTTTGCAAATTTGACATCCAAAGAAAATAATGTAAACATGTTGTGTAGTCTTTTCTTTACATGTAGTGTGGTCTTAATTGCAATATGCATAGTGAAGTTTTTCAGACAATGATACCGAGGTCTGCAATTTACTTTGAATTGCATCAAGGATGGATTAATGAACAGATACATGACAGAACTAGCATAGTAAAAGAGCAATGGTATAATCTAGCACGTAGGTTTCAAGGGGTTCACTTTAAAATTATTTTAATGTATGTTTAAAATTTTTTCAGTAAAAATGTTTCTTTAATGATTTTTAAAAACACAGAGTTTCTTCCAACAGAAGCAAATATTCATAATTCTGTTTCTGTTTCTCATTATGGTGAGACCCAGTACAGAACACACTGTATTAAGTATGGCTTGTACTCTTCTCTTGAAAGCATAAGAAAATAATTCATTTGATCTAAACACTCCTATCTGTCATTAAACCTTCAAACGACCATGGGAACATTGTCAAAACCGGGCCATACCAAATTCTTAAGCACCGACTATCCTCAGGCGTTTTTCTTTCCCCGCCAAGCATTGCCAAGTCACATTTCTCTCATCTGTTTGCCTCTTCCTGGTTTTTGGAACCCAAATTCACTGCAGAAATGCTGTTCTGTGTCCGTGAGTAGGCTGAGTGAGGGGGCCTTGTCTACAGGCTTGCCTGTGCCTATGTAAAGTTTTCTTGAAGTAGTATACATAAACATATGCACCCCCACATACATCCTCTAAAACTGAGAGGGAAGCAACAGGGGGGAAAAAAGGCCAGAGAAAATAGTAACTAAGATAAAAGACTAAAATAACTCCCCACAACAAATTAGGTAAAGCAGTCTACCACTGATTGCCCAGGCTCCCATTGATCAGCACCCAAACATGATCACCTTTAAATTTAGCTATGGTCATGAAGTTGCAGCTCCATTGTCTGAAAGAGGAGGCTGAGGTGGAGGGATATAAAAGATTCATCCACAATCTCGTAGCCAGAGAACTGCGGAGTCTCTACTCGAGATGGTCACTTCCATCCCATATTCCTAAACTACTTTTCACATGATCTAGGTAATTTAAGTGACTTGGATATAAGTGTTGAATTGGAGGGATTAGTCGTATATATTTGGAGACACCAGAATTGCAAGTATTCATAAACTTAACAAAGGCTTAAAAGAACATGCAAAGAGGGTGACAGTATCTACCATAATTCCTAACATATGAACACTGATGTTAATTTCATGATGGGGCTGGAGTTGTAGCCTGAGAAGTCCTGGTTCAAAGGGGTTACTAACTCTGAACCAGGCATTCTCCGAAATGTTCTTGGTCTTTCTCTGACTTTCTTCTTTTCTTCCTCAGAGCTGGTATCTGTGACTTTACAGAACTTGAGTGCATTTCAGTTCTGTAGTTTGACCTAAGGGGAAATAAGCAGAACACATGTCTTCTGCTTTCGTGTGAGAAGATTTAGACCTAACCTAATAAGGGAAGGGAATCCTTGCACGGCCCCCATTTAGCTCACTAGTTACCCTTTAGATTTGATAAGACATGTGCACTAAAAGAAAGCACATCATAAAGCACAATTCCATAAGTTTTGGTATGTTGTATTTCCATTTTCATTTGTCTCAAGTGGTTTTTGTTTTTGTTTTTGTTGTTGATTAATTTCCCTGTTGATTTCTCCTTTGTCTGCTGAGTTGTTGTTGTTGTTGTTGTTGTTGTTTTGTGGGAACGTGTTGTTTAATTTCCACATATTTGTGAGTCTTCCCATTGTCCTCTTCTTATTGATTTCCAGCTTCATAAGTTTGTAATCTAAAAAGATATTGATATGACTTCAATTTCCTTGAATTTGGTAAGACTCATAGGACCTAACAAATGATCTGCGCTAGAGAATGTTCTGTTTGCACCCAAGAAGAATGTGTGTTCTGTTGCTGTTGGATGCTCTGTTCTGTTCCACTTCATCCATCTGGCCTAAAAGTAGTTCAAATTCAACAATTCCTTTTTAATGTTATGTCCAGATGACTTATCCCCTGTTGAAAAGGGGATTTGCCTTATATATTTAGATGCTCCATTATTGGGTGCATATATATATTCACAATTGTTTTATCCTCATGATGAAATAACATTTTATCATTACATAATGACCTTCTTTGGCTCTCGGTAAAGTGTTCAAAAAAAATGTAGAAGGTAGAAATAAATGGGAAGATATCCTCTGTTCATAAGCTGGGAAGAATTAAAATGGTTAAATATCCATAGAACCTAAATTGTTCTGCAGATTCAATGCAATTTCTATCAAAATTCCAATGGTATTTTTCACAGAAATAGAAAAAATAATCCTAAAATTCATTTGGAACCACAAAAGACCTTAAATAGATAAACCATTGAGAAAGTCTTGAGAAAGAAGAGCAAAGCTGGAGACATCACTCACACTGATTTCAGATCATATTATACAGCTAAAGGAATCAAAGCAGTATGGTAGTGGCTTGAAAATGGACACATGAACCAATGGAACAGAATAGAGAACCCAGAAATAAATTCACACACAAATGGCTAACTAATCTTCAAGGAAGCTGCCAAGAATACAAAGTAGGAAAGGTAGTCTTGTCAATAGATGGCCTTGGGAAAACTGGTTATTCCTATGCAAGAGAATGAAGTTTAGCTTATACCATATACAAATCCAGCTTGAAATGGATTAAGGACTTAAATATAAGACCTGAAGTTGTAAAACTGCTAGAAGAAAACAAAAGGAAAATCTCATTACTTTGATTTTGACAGTGACTTTCTGGATATGGCATCAAAACACAAGCAATAGGTGCAAAACTAAACAAGTGTGACTACATCACACTAAAAAGGCTTCTGCACAGCAAAAGAAATGGTCAACCAAATGAAAAGGCAACCTACAGAATGGGAGAAAATATTTGCAAACCATGTATCTGATAAGGGGTTAATATCCAAAATACATAAGGAACTCACACAAACCAAAATGTTAAAAAAATGGCTAACGAATGGGTAGAGGAACTGAATAGATATTTTTCCAAAGAAGATGTGTAAATGGCCCATAGGTACATAGAAAGAAGCTTGACATCATTGACCATTAGGAAAATGCAAATCGAAACCACAAAGAGGTATCAGTTTACAACTGTTAGGATGCTATTTTCAAAAATTCAAAAGGTAACAAGTTTTGGTGAGGTTGTGGAGAAAAAAGAAATTTTATACATTGTTGGTGGGATTGTAAATAAGTCTAGCCATTATGGAAAATAATTAAAAATTAAAAATTAAAAATCAAAAAATTAAAAATAAAACTACCATGTGCTTCAGCAATCCCACTGCTAGGTATGTCTCTAAAAGTAAAAGATCCTGATGTCAAAGAGATTTCTGTGCTCCCATGTTCACAGCAGCCTTACTCACAATAGTCCAGATATGGAAACAACCTAAGTGGCTATTGACAGAGGAATAAAGAAAATTTTGTGTTTGCTGTTAAAGGATAAACTGAGGATCACTAAAATTTACACGTTTATTTGGGTAAACGTTGATTCAAATCAGGCAACACCAAAGTTAAAATGGTTAGGAGCACAGATAGAAGCTAGAGGAAAGGCTTTTACACAGCTGTGGAAGCAAAGCAAAGCAATTACTTGGTTGGCCCTACCTGTAGCACTTGGCTTGCTTGGGAGAACCTAGTTGGCTATTTGCAATTGGTTTTGCCTACATTCCATTTCCTCTGATTCAAGCGTGTTGACTTTGGTTTAGTTTGGTTTTGCTTACTACATAGTCTACCAAGACATTAGAGCCACTTCAGTCCAGTGTCCTCCTACCTTAATTACTTTAACAGTACATACAGTTGAATGTTACTCAGCCAAAACCAAACAAACAAACAAACAAAAACAGAGGAAATCCTGCTTTTTGCAATAGCAAGGATGAACCTAGAGGACATTATGCTAAATGTAACAGCCAGACACAGAAACACAAATGCTGCATAATGTCATATATATGTGGAATCAAAAAAAGTTCAAGTCACAGAACCAGAAAGAAGAATGGTGGTTGCCAGGGGTGGGAAAGGTAAGGGAGAATAGGAGGATGTTGGTCAAAAGGCACATAAGATGAATAAGTTCTGGTGATCCACTGACAGCCTGGTGACTATAGTTAATAACACAGTATTGAGAAATTATGAAAGACCATCAGCTGGGAAGAGGAAGAAGTAGTGGGAAAGGAAACCACACAATTCTCAGGTTAGAATGACAATGGCAGTTACCTGAATTATTCTACTTTTTAGACAAATAGTTTGACATCATAAATACAGTCCTTGAGTTCTCATTACACAGAAAACTGTTCACTTAATAAAATCTAACCCATTTTGTGGTCATAATTTTGTTAGATGTGCAATGCTTTGAGAACAGTTTTATAGATTTAAGCAGACACCATTAAATATTTTCATACTGAGTATTTCAAGAGACACTGAGCCGCTCCTACAGGTGTCATAACTAATTATAGGTTAATTTCTCAGACTTACTGAGAACCTTCATACTCTTTTATGTAAGTGAAATCGGTATGATCTCAAGAACACATCACCACATAAGACTTCATGCCCGCCTCCCTAAGGACACCAACTTTCTGTTTCTCAAATCCTAGAATCCAGGAAGAGATTTGCCTCTTGCTAATACACTTTACCTGGCTCATTTCAAGGGAACTGTTGAGTTTTAAGAGATTTTTTTGGTATATTTTAAATATGGCAAATATTTTCTCTCAGTTAGTGGCTTACAGCAAAGAAATTTTGGATTTTAGTGAAGTCTTGAGACAAGGAAAGTGAAGCCCTCCATTAAAAAATCTGCTTTTTGCTCCTTTTCCTGCTTCTATTCTTGCCAGGACCTGTACCCCCAGCCATTTTACATAGCATATGTCTTCCTTGCAAGGGACAAGGAGTTAATGATTCTCTAGGATAAATAATATCTAAAGAAGGACCAAGTGAGAATGAAAACAGGATGCAAAAAAACCTGAAAATAGAAGGCAGAAGCAAGGAAATATGACCTTAAATCTGGAAAGATATCAATCATATAAACAGATCCAGCAATAACATAAATGGTATAATTGACAGATGAGGCTATCAAATCAGTTATCTCTTCAAGAAAGTAGAAGAGCATGTTCAGTAAGGTAAATGGAAGATAAAAGAAAGAATGATAGAAAAAAGAAGAACCAAAATGTATTATAAAGATGAAAATATCAAATGTCTGAGGAAAATAAACCATATGGTATTAATAGCAGATTAACTAGTACAGAAGAAAAGACTAGCAAACTTGAAGACAAGCATTAGAAGTGAGCAAAAATAAAGCAAAGGAAAAATTTTATATTGAAAAGAATACCTGTAAGTTGTAGGACAACTTCATGCAGTGTGGGAGAAGGATGATGAGGGAATGAAAAAATATTTTAAAAAATAATGGTTAACAAAATTTCTAAATTTGATGAAAGCTATAAACTCAAAGATCCAGGGATCTTAACGAACCTCAAGCACAAGAGTTATGACAAAACTCAGCATCACCTATAAACCTTTCAGCTTAAGGCCTGTCTCTTCATTTGAATCTACCTATTTCTCAAAATATATCTTAGTTCTTTTTTGTATTAGTTTTTTATTTTGTATTGCATTAATCTTTATTTTTAGAATGCTGGTTATCACTTTATGTGCCTCCAACTTTCTTATGTCTGAAGGTCAAATCCTCTGTGATGGCTGGTCCTGACCACCCTTCTCAGCCTTTCCCCCACCACCCCCCACTGCTCCCCAAATGTGCTGTCCTCAGGGGTCCCCTACTTATTTGTATATAACATTAACCAAATTGCTTTCCTCTCCTCCTACCTGTGAACCTCTCTTACTCATCTTTACTTTTTTTTTTTAGATTTTATTATTTATTTGAGAGAGAGAGAGAGAGAATGAGAGGGGAGAAGGTCAGAGGGAGAAGCAGACTCCCTGTGGAGCTGGGAACCCAATGTGGGACTTGATCCCAGGACTCCGGGATCATGACCTGAGCCGAAGGCAGTCGCCTAACCAACTGAGCCACCCAGGTGGCCCTCTTACTCATCTTTAAATTTGCAGAATCTAATAAATTTCCTGGAATCAGTAGGTTCCACCCAGCAAGTGTCTGAGAAAAAAATGAAAGTAAGCTCTAGGAATCTTTGTTTTCACTACATTTTCAGCATCTGGTAATACTTGGAATAATGGGTGCTCAATTATTATTTTTGAAGGAAGGAAGGCATTTTTATTAGTTAGCATTCGTAAAACTAGTATCATTCTATAGTCTTCTATGGGCAAGACCTTATTCTATGCATGGAGACATGGAGACACAATAGTGGAAAAGATCCATGAGCTCATATCCTAGCATGTAGGTGTGTACATTTGTGTGTATGATTGTGTGTAGGTATGTATTTACTTGGTGTGAAAATATACAAGTAAATACTTAAATGAGGAAGATGATTATAGATATTAAAAAGAACTAAGAAAGTGGTAAGCACAATTAATCTGATGAGGGGTGGGTGTACTTTGAATTGTCAGGGAAATCTTCACTGATGAGCAAGTAATATGTAAACTGATATTTCTAGAAAAACGAACTATTCAAATCGCTCAACCGAGATTTTTCCTAGCAGAGGAAAGAGTGAGTACAAGAGCCCTAAGGTGAAGGGTACATTGTGTATTTGCGAAGGAGGAAGAAGGTAAGTGTGGATGGCATTTATGAACAATGACTAAAATCCACCTGTGAAAAACTTGCTAGAATAAAAATATTGAATAGGAACCAACTCACACGTGCTGCCTAAAAGCAAGGGGTTGAAAGACAAAGTCTCCAATTCACATTCACCTTGCATGTCTGGATCTTTAATGTAATGACCATTAGGGTTATGTCCTTAGTCGGCCTAGTGAATTCCTCCGCCTCAAAATCCCTCACATCAGCATTTTCACTGTCCTAGTACCCATGACACAAAACATTATTAATGTTGTACATATCTTATACAGACCATCCTACAGGTTACTGCCAGATGGAAGCTTTCTGGCCCAAAGTTCTGCTGGGGGCAGATAGATCAAAATAAGCAAATTAGAACAAAATGACTTGATTGCAATTATCACCGTGTGCTGCTGATGGGAGCCAACTGTGTGTGTTATATGGAATTCATCTCATTCTGTCCAAACAGCACTTTTGGCCATTATCCCTGATTGTTTGCAAAAAGCATGAAATAATCTTCTTTGGTTTCTGGTGTCTTTAATTGCTGGGAAAGTAGATTACACAATCAGGGTGAAGAATCTGGCTGGTTGACAAATGTATATACTTCGATGCATACATATGAATCCACTTAAAAATACAGCCCATAGAACATCCATGGTGGTGGACTCTATTAACACTTTCCCTACAGACCTTGCAGACCTTACCGACCATGAAGCCATCAGGCGGCTTTCTGCTTTTGGTCAGCATGGCCTACCTGTTCATCTTCGCAGGTGAGTACTATATATATGAGAAAAGACATTCTGGACCAGACCATTTAGTGTCAGCAGTCTTGATGTGATGTGATGTTGTTAATGATGACATTAATAATGATGATACTTAGGATGGTTAATGATGGTAACTGCCCATCACATTTTTAAGTGAGAAGGCACTTTTATTTACAAATTAACTACTTTAATTATCAGTACAATGCTACACAAGAGATGGTTTTATCCTATTGTTAAAACAGTGTTACATCTCGTAGGATGAGATGGTCTGTCCTGGGTCACGTGGGCCCCAAGTGGGTAATCTAGAAGTTCCAGGCCAATTAATCGTGTTCCCCTCAGCAGAGCACAATTAACAGCAGAAGCTTCATTCCTCGAGGAAACAATTTATAGTGAAATCAGAAATTTTCATTTAAAGTCACCTTTAAGAAATTCTTATCTAAGGAGTTCAACTGCCAGAATTTTCCTGAGACACTTCATTTTACAGAAAGCTGAGTCATTCTTACTCACCCTGTAGGTAAGCAAAGTAAAGAGATAATTAGAAAGAGAGACTCCTGGAGAGAGAAGTAGAAAGTGCCCACAACTGGGATGCTAAGATTTCACTTCTAATCCTCATTATGTTCCTATCTTTTTTTTTTTTTTTTTTTTTTAATGAGGAGAACTTACTCCTTTTCTCTGGCTGCTATCTCATCACATAAAAATAGTGAGTGTGAACCTGCTCTAAGACTTCTTTCAATAAAAGATTATGCTTAACTACCTTTGCTCTAAAGTCTGGGAGACCTGGGTTTGAATGCTGGCTCAGCCATTTACAAAGTGTATGTCCTTAGACAAGTTATTTGCCCCAGAACTCAACTTCCTTCTTTCTGGGATTATTGGAATGACTTAATGTATATAAGATTTAATATAGTGCTTGAAACATAGAAATCTTCCAAGTACATGGTAGATATTGTTAGTGTTAATGGGAATGCTGGTGAATCATATGGCTTTTTTAAGTGTTCTTGAAATTCTTTTATATTCTATTATTATGTTACCACTTGTTTGCCAGTTATCTTGGTTATCCCTTAACCAAATGACTTCAGAATTTTGGAATTCTCAACTTCTATCCTGGTTAAATATATGCCTCTTTGATAAAGAATAGATCTAGACTGTGCCTTCCTCTCTTCAGGAATAGCTCAGGTTTTTTGTTGTTGTTGTTGTTGAAGATTTTTTATTTATTTCACAGAGAGAGAGAGGTCACAAGTAGGCAGAGAGAGAGGGGGAAGCAGGCTCCCCATGGAGCAGAGAGCCTGACGCGGGGCTCGATCCCAGGACCTTGGGATCATGACCTGAGCCGAAGGCAGAGGCTTTAACCCACTGAGCCACCCAGGCGCCCCAGAATAGCTCAGTTTTAAGATAAACCTTAAGGAAGTGAGCCACATGTTTGGATAAAAGTCACAGAAATCATAAATAGCAAATGTACGGGAAAGAGCTTTGTACTGGACATTTGTAATCTGGCCTCCAGTTCCGTTGTGTGGCTAACAGGCTGTGTGTCCTGAGCAATCTTCCCTTCTCTGGGCCTCAGTTTTTCCTCCATAAAATAAGATAGTTGTAAGGGACAATCACCAAGGATAATTTTAGCTGTTAAATTCTGGGATTCTTCTGAGCTGCTGTGATTTATCAGTGTGTGTTCTCTCATTGCAGAGGCTGTAAGCCAAGGAGGTGCTCGGGTATGTACTCTCCCAAGGGTCCTCTTCAATCATAAGAAGTTGCCTTACAACAATAGCAGATCTTGAGCTGAAGGGTACATGGCTGTTCTGTTAAGATCTTCAGAGTTCATTTGGCTAGCTTGGAGAGAAGACAGCCTGGTGGCCTGACACACTGACATAGACAAAGGATCATCACTGGTGCAGATCCACCAAAGGACTTGAAACTCACCTCCCATCCTCCTTAAATTAGTCAGGTGTCACATTTCCATAGAAGGCAGTTATAGGCAGTGTTTACTAAACTGTGGGGTGGATATCATTTATTTTCCAAATCAGGATAATTTTGGAAGTGGAAGTACTGTGTATAATAGTTCTAGCAAGAAGATAATAAAAAAACGGAGAGCATCCCAGGCAACTCAGGACATCCAGTAACTCTGGATCTGTGTACCTTGTTCATAACATCCCTACAAATCCTTCATAAAAATTCACATTCCTGCTTCTTACACATCCATATTACACTATCAATTGAATTAGGACATATAGGGATTTTGAGGCCGCGGAATCTTCATTTTAAGAAGTCCCCTGCCATTTTGGCACATTAAAATTGGAGAACCACAGCTCTAAATTTCAGTATTTCAGTAAGCATGCTTGAGTATACACAGTGAGTCTATGCCAGACTCATAAATAGGGAATCTGCTGGCAGTTTGTGTTAGCAAATAATAATTACAGGATCAACATTCTTGAGAAGGTCTATCTACAATAAAAATAATAGTAACAATAATAATAAGACCTACATTAAAAAAGAGATATATACCTTCAAATACAAAAAAATACAGTGGAGCAGTTTAGCTTATTTACTGAAGTATGACCTTTGAGAAAGAGAACATGTAGGCTCCTATTCCAGCCCTATAACTCCCTAAATGTTTGATTTGAGGTAACTTATGTCAGTGTTCTGTGCCTCAGTTTCTTTATCAATAAAATTCAGCTAATAACAGCACTTACTTCAGTATTATGAGTTATTTGTATATAGCCCATGAGAGTGTTTAGCACATAATAAATGCTAAATACAAATTAGTTATTAAATGATGTTTTATAATTACATTTTAATAACTAAGTTACATTTATAATTTTGCCTTTCTAATTGAATATTAAATATTTTTCACAAAAGGATTATAAAGGAATATGAGGAAGAACAACTTCAGTGCTTTTGAAACTTTAATCCACTCAACAAATATCCTGCACACTGATACCAAAGAATATTCTAATGTTTAACTTCTGTCACTTGATCCTCTATTTTAAAATCATAGATACTTTTCACCTGCTCAGAAGGTAATATCTAAATTCTTTAGCTTTGCATTTGAGTCCATTTCCAATCTGTGGGCAGTGTGGGCAACCAGGGCATTGCCCATACCAGATGACCCACAGTCTCTCCCTGGCCAAGACCTCTCAGATGCCTTTGCTGATGCTACTCTTTATCCGAAAGACAACTGCCAGCTACTGTCTGCGCCATCATTAAAGTGTGTCTGTTCTCTCAGTCCAAAGGACTCTTACACCCCCTCTCATGTGCCCTGCATATGTAGAAATCTTCCAACATTTCTACATTTCTATCTATTGTTCCCACCAAGGATTCATTGCTTTCTCACCTGTATTTCTATTGGATTTTATTAATATACTCAGTTCAACATTTATCTTATTTTATTACTCTTCACAATAGTCTTCTCTACTAGGGCATGAGCTCTTTAAGGTCAGAAAAATGTTTTCTCTCCTTTGTGAACCCTAGCTTAAAAATGAATGAAAGATTCAGCAAATAATAGAGACTATGTAAGAAGACTATCCAATGTGAAATGTGATGTAATGTGAATGTAATGCAAAATGTAAGACTATCCCATGTGAAATTTCTACTTTCCAAAAATTAGCCTATTACCAAAATTCTGAGATGTGCCTTTTTTCATCTACATATCTAACCTAAAGACTTAGTTTAAAATATGCTGATGGAGTGGTCTAAATAGATTTCTTTGTACTTATTTTTTAAAGTTTTTTTTGACCTTTTCATTTTGAAATAATTTGATTTAAAGAAAAAACAGTAAAAATAGTTTGAAGAAATACCATCTTAACATTTTACATAACTTTAGCACAGTCATCAAAATCAGGATCTTAACATTGACATGTAACTGTTAACTAATCTAGCATCTTATCCAAATTTCACCAGTTCTCCCCAAAATACCATCGTTCTAGTATGGGATGTAATCTAAAATCACATGTACTTGTCTTATCTCCAAATCTCAACTCTTTTTAAGCAACAGTTACTTTCTTGAGGAAAAATTTGATTGTAAAATTTTCACTAGAAATTTAGACGACCTTGGAAATTCAACTCACTGGCACAAGGTTGGCACTCAATCAATGTTTGTTGAGTACACAGTAAAGAAATTAAATTGATATCCTTATGGAATCATGCAAAAGGTAATTAAAAGGGAAGCTAAATAGTAAAAAGAGAGAAATCTTTTAAAACAAAATCATGATAAATAAGAAGGAAAATAAAAGGGGAATTTGATTATTTAAAAAATATATATATAACAATGGGGAATTAGTAAAATAAATCATTTCACATCTTTACAATGGAGTATTACACCACAAAAATTGTGCTTTCTGGGATGTGCATAATGGTACAGAAAAGGTAAAGTGATAAAGAATGAATGGGGCATATTTACATTGAAATTCTATTTTTTTTTAAGATTTTATTTATTTATTTGACAGACAGATCACAAGTAGGCAGAGAGGCAGGCAGAGAGAGAGCGGGGAAGGCAGGCTCCCCGCCAAGCAGAGAGCCCGCTGTGGGGCTCGATCCCAGGACCCTGAGATCATGACCTGAGCCGAAGGCAGAGGCTTAACCCACTGAGCCACCCAGGCACCCCTGTGATTCTATTTTTAATATAAAACTGGAAATGCAATGCATACAGAAGAAATGGCAAGAACAACAAATGCTTGGGGCACCTGGGTGGTGCCTGAAGCCTCTGCCTCCAGCTCAGGTCCTGATCCCAGGGTCCTGGAATCGAGCCCCGAGTCGGGCTCTCTGCTCAGCAGGGAGCCTTGTTCCACCTCTCTCTCTGCCTGCCTCTCTGCCTGCTTGTGATCTCTGCCTGTCATATAAATGAACAAAATCTTTAAAAAAAAAAAAAAAACATGAACAACAAATGCTTGCAAAGGACATCTCTGGGTGCTCAGACAGCATGTAACTTTTATTACTTTTTATTTTCAACATATATCTTCATTGGAATAATAAAATATGTGCTTTTTCAAAGAATGTCTAAGCATAAATTTAGCCTATCTTTTCGTTCCGTGAGCGAACTAATGATGTCAATGGCATTATTCATGAAGTAAAAAAAGCATTTCATTTAAATTACAGGCTTTTTGCAGCAACTATGAGAAACCAGCTACAGGGAGAAAACCCTGTCTCAAGATCCAAAAAACAGTGTGTGGTTCTGATGGGCAAACTTAACCTCAATGGCTGTGAATTCTGCAAGGCAGCTACGTAAGCACATAGAAGTGGCTTCTAGAAATGCACGCTTAGTTTGGGCCAGTGGGGAATAGGCCTGGGAAGGTACTGGTTAAGCCTTTCCTGTTCTAAGTATTGTACAGACAGCTCTTAATTAGAATTAGACAAACTAATTATCCCCAAGGAGACCTAGAAAGTGTAAGTATCCTTTCCCATTTCCACTACATTTCATTCTGAGCACCATCGTTTTTCTTTCAGGGAAAAAAAATGGAAAGCTTGGTTTCAAACACAACAGGAAATGCTGATTCCTCTGACCCTGCAAGGTAAGAGGAGTGCTCCATTTGTCCTTGGCATCAGAAGATTTGGTCCCTGTTACTCACTACCTCTTGTGGGGTATTTCCCACCTGTTATCATGCATAAAGGACAACAGTTTGAGTAAAGTTACTTGGCAGACTTTCGCCATTGGTGTTCTTTTTAGGTCACAGCGGAGCCACGTGTTTGATTTAGTTAGACCACCTGAGTCTGAAATGCTACCACTTGAAAACAAACACCGGGCGTAAAGTATTACTACACTTTTCGAACCCAGAATTCACCCATCAGCGCTTTGAATCTCGGCTCTTCAGACTTATGCAGATGAACTCAAGGTAACAAAGCTTGGTCCGAAAAAATATATATTATCTGACCCAAATTAGCGTTCTGTAGTATATCGCATAGTTGGGGATGTATTTTGCCCCAAGAGGCACACTGAGTGGCTTTTAGAGCTTCTCAGCTTGTATGAGGAGACAAGAAATAAGTACCATATTGGACAGACTATGTGTCCCTTCGGTCATCGAAGCAGCTGAATAGGTTCAGGAACAGCTGAAGCCCGAGGACAGTTGTCTTGGGTTGTATCAGTTTAATCAGCTTTATCAGTTTACTCCAGTGTTATCTAAAATAGCGTCAGCTTCTATGAGTGGTAGAATGTGAAAAACCTTGAAAGTATACATTTATTGGCATGTTGTAGGTGCTTAGAGATCTAAAGATGGACAGACAAGCTTGGCATCTTCAGACTGTTTGTAGACTACTTAGAGAGACAAATGTATCCCAACTAACTAAAATGTAGTTTGATATGCTTCTGTTTTTTTTTTTTTTTTTTTAGAAAATCGTAGTGAATGAATTACTCCTTTTGTTAATTACCCAAATAATTTTTCAATATTTATGAGATACCAGCTACCATCCCAAGAATGGGGTGAAGTTCTCTATTTTAAAGTGTCATGCTTTAAGATTTAAGTGGGTGCACAAAAATGTTTTAAAAATATTTTTCCAGGGGCTGCCTGAGTGGCTCAGTCGATTGAGCACATGACTCTTGATTTCAGCTCAGGTCGTGATCTCCAGTTGGTGAGATGGAGCCCTGAGGCAGGCTCTGCCCTGGGCGTGGAGCCAGCTGAGTTAGGATTCTCTCTCTCCTCTCCCTCTGCGCCTCCCCCCATCCCTCCCTCCGCCTCTCCCACATGCACGTTCTCTTCCTCTCTCTAAAAAGAAAAAAAGGGATAACAGTAATTTTTCAGTTATCAATAAATTGATAAAGGAAATCAAATTGAGACCTGAGATGGAGAAGGGCGGGTACAGTTTAGAGAGAGGAATTATTTGAAATTGGTTACTCTGAACCGAATCCTGACAGCTTAAAAAGGATTCAGTCCCATGCACATTTGGAGGA
This sequence comes from Martes martes, assembly GCF_963455335.1. Classification (NCBI taxonomy): domain Eukaryota; kingdom Metazoa; phylum Chordata; class Mammalia; order Carnivora; family Mustelidae; genus Martes; species Martes martes. The sequence continues at coordinate 81,779,876 of NC_137892.1, read as the reverse complement.
AGAGTATTCCAAGGAAAGAGAAAAACAAACAGAAAAACAACACAATCTGAAAAATAAAAATTAAAAATAATGACAATTAAAAATAACAACACACAATTCAAAAATCAAAACTCAGAAATGGAAATGGAAGATTGGTGTGATCAATGATAAAAAGCATCAGTTCATAAAGAGCCTTGGGAGCCAAGCTAAAGCAATTCATAGCCTAAGAATTATAGGAAACTACTGCAGTGCATTAATAGAAAACCTCATTGCAGGGATGGCATTTTTAGCTGATCTATGACATACAAGAAATTCGCTGGGTTGAAAAGAACGGAATACGTAGGTGATGGATCACTAAATTCTACACAGGAAATCAATTTTACCATTTATGTTAACTAACTAGAATTTAAATTTTTTTTTTAAAGATTTTATTTATTTATTTGTCAGAGAGAGTGAGCACAGGCAGACAGAGAGGCAGGCAGAGGCAGAGGGAGAAGCAGGCTCCCTGCTGAGCAAGGAGCCCGATGTGGGACTCGATCCCAGGACGCTGGGATCATGACCTGAGCCGAAGGCAGCCGCTTAACCAACTGAGCCACCCAGGCGTCCCTAGAATTTAAATTTTTAAAAAAACCTCTCACGTTAAACCTGTAGCAGGCGTATTAATGGGGTAATTCGTGTATAAAGATAGTTTTGAAACATGAGTTTCTTGTGAAAGAAGTATTTTTTAACTACAAGCAGGAAGGATTTTCCAACAAGTCTTTTTTTTCAGAGTCACGTTGCATACAAACTGAAGATTGCCTCTTGTATTGAATTGTGTAATGAAAAATCAGTCAATTTAATGGTTGACAAACATTGGCATTCAAATAAAGATGCTGCTGGTATTTTGGAAGGAAGGAAGGAGAAAAAGGAGGGGAAAGCAGAAGAAAAAATCCAGAAACATTGTGAAAAATGATATCTTAGAGAAGGTTGTTTCCAAAGTCTCAAATTGAGTATGCGGAAAAACTAAGATCAGCACTCAGAGAATGCCAGTATCACATACTTTTCAGCACATTGTTGCTAAAGCAAAAAGGTCTCCAACAAATGGAAAACAAGGCTTCAGGGTTTTCTTAACCCACACACAGTCACTTCTTTTCGTAGATATCAATATTTGAATACTAAAGAAGTGCACATTAAAAAACTGGATTTCTAGAAACTCTGGAAAAGTGAAAGGACCTTCTGACATGGTGCCCGTGCTCCTTAGTAACAACAATGATTAACTTCTGACTTCTTTGGATGAGTTATTCCCACAGGGCCCCACAACTCGTTCTCATTAGCTCCTGGCTCCTGATGGCATATGAGCTCTGTATCTCACTTTAATTCACAACAGTTTCAAGCACCTCATCCAGTACTCTTGGTTTCTGAAAATTCACAATAAAGAAGCAGCACATTCTATCAATAGAGAACAATTTGGGTTTTTTGTTGTTGTTGTTTTGTTTTTTTTTTTTAGATTTTAGTATTATTTGAGAGGAAGGCAGGGGGCAACCGATCTAGATGAAAGGGTCGGTCATATTGTTTGAGTTTTAACCCAGGCAGAAGATATTTTATAGCAATTAAGAGAGATAATTTAGAAGATGGGCTCTGTCACAAAATTCCATAACAATCTCTGTTTTTTCATCGGAATAATGAAGACAATATCTATAAAAGAGGTTGCTTTAAGAATTGAATGAGATAATTCATATAAAGTTCTTGGCACAGAGTCTGGTCCTGGGTGTTTACTAAATATTTGTTATTCTTAATATAGGGCATACAAGTTGGAAGTCAAATATTTTGAAAAGACCAGTGAATCAGTATACTTGTGTGACAGAGATGGTATGTGAACAAATGAATTTATGTCCTTGGCCAATCTGTTTTCTCTCCTGTGGGAAATTATGGGGGTGCACATAGCCTGGGCTCACAATTTCAAGGTTTCTGAGTCTTTTCACAAAATGTCTAGAAAGCAGCCGTAAGTATGTTATGGTCTAAGATGTCACAGGCTGTCTGTATCTGATTGGGCCACAGACAATAAATGGCCACATATGCTCATAATATATGTACACATAAACGTGGCCAGTTATATCTGTATGTAACTGTATATAATGTGAAATTAACAAATACATGAAAGAGTCATGGTTCTAATCCCAAAGACTCCCACAGGTATAACAATAGGTGCCATTAATGGCATATTTTAGTGTGGGTATCAGATATATGCATCATCTCAATAAATAATGACAAAATTAAATATATCTGAATTTCAGTTTGTATCAAACTGATGAGCACTATGTGCTGAGTGCAGAACTTGACACCCAAAGCAGAGAAGTTACCCAAGATTCTATCTCAAGCATCTGCTACCTTGCAGGACTCTGTGTTCTGAAACTAATGCCTCTACGTGGGCGAAGATTGGGTGAAATGACCAATTAATAAGTCAACCAAGAAATGGCAAAGGGCCTTCAGTTAGTGATTACCTAGTGCCTGAGCTTTTGCCTCTTTCTTAATATTGTGAACTATTTAATGAGACTTGGTAACCGGATGGCAAGCCTCCCTCTGACTCTGAATTTAAGAGGTGTTATGTCTTCTATGCAATATGAATTATACTTCAAAAACCAGACCAAATATTCTGCTTTTCTGCTGAATTCAGTTCAACCTATTTGCATCCATGTCTGAATATTCTAGTGAATGCTATGTAGCTGCTGCCTTCCATCTTATACTGTGCTCAATCTTTACACATGTGAGGTTCAAAGAACAAAACCTGCCATGTGCTATTCCCCCGAAGGAAGAATTGAAAGGAAATACAGTGGCTAAAGTATTCCTCAGAAGAGAGCTAATAAGGATCTCAAAGCTTCCTTCCCTTTAGCTGCATGACAGATGACTTCATGGGTCTGAATCAGGTAACTAGACACGGGATGCTAGAAGACAGCTTACAATCAGAAACCGAGATCACTAAACTTCAGGAATGAACTTTCTCCTTCCAAACCACAACAAAATACTTTGCAAAATTGGACTCCTTCAATAGGGTATTATTATCATGACTTTTGACATAAGAGGAAAGGGAGATAGGAAAAGAGACAGATGGAGAGACAAAGAGACAGACAGATTAACTTGCATAAGATTACACAGCTAAAATGAGGAGTGACAGACACCTCAGTTCATCTGACCCTAATGCTCTTGTTATTTCCACCCAAACACGAAGAACACTACAAAAGTAGCCTCGACCTAGAATCCCACTCCAAGATATGTGGGACACCCCTTCGCCTTCACTGGTAAATGGTCATGCCCTCATTTCGTGAGCCTACTCCAAGACAAAATTTTGACATGACTCCCAACTGTAAAGGAAGATGACAATGGTAGACAATTCTAAAGGTGGGAGGAGTCCCATCATTAAAGAAGAAATTAAATGTTCCATTTAAGAAAATTAGAGGATTAAAAGCAATTATCCAAAACACCCTTTGGCATGGCTTGGAGAACAATGACATAGAGAAAGCACTGCCTTACTCAGCGCAACCAGCAATAGCTTCTACTAATTAGTGAGAGGGTCTCCAAGACCTTGGAGCAGAGGTTTCATGAGACTTCATCTTCTTGCTGCAGTATCCGCACATGATATTTGTTTTTTACATATACTATTCTGAAGTGTGGTAACACCGGAGCTAGGAGAAAAGCATGGGTAGACCAGCCAATGGCACTAAGTATGTACAAAGCAATTGTTTAGGTAAAAATGCAAATGCAGCTCTTTGGGAATTCACTGAATTGAGGTCTCTAATGAGTATCTGGATATGAAAAAAACTTGTATCAGATTTATCCATTTTGATCAATATATCGTACAGCAAATGTACTAAAATATTAATTGAAGAGTCCTAGTAGTGTTATATGGATTTTCACTGCATAATTCCTTCAACTTGTCTGTGTTTTGGAACTTGCCATAATGAAATTTTGGTTAAATTTTTCTGGTCTTCAAATATGTATATTAATAATATGGGGTATATTATATGGAGATAGATATCTATCTATCTATATATCTATATCTGTATATATATCCACACATATATATAACCAGGCCTTCTGATTCACTGAGCCTGTTCTGACATTCAACTGAATCTCAGTACAGAATTATTATTGTGGAGAGGGAAAACAAACTTGCCTTTTTACTATAGAAAAATTTAAAACTTGTCCTTTTTGATGCCCTAACATTGCTGGCTTGGTTAAAAGAAATCACTCATCATTTTCAAAATTGCCCTTGTAAAGAAGCTGAAATGAAAATCAAACGCAATCCAGAACCACTAAATCTGAAGACTTTTTAGAATGAGAAGGAATTGTAAGACTCACCTATCTCACCTCCCTTCCCAAAGCTGAAATTTTCTTTAGAATTCAAAAATATTTATCCTGCACTTCCTTATATTGGGATGAGTTCTGCCATCTGGAACTACACAGATCACATAGTACCTTCCTCCTCCATGCTAATGTCCTTCACATGATGAATCCAATGGCAACATCACTCCTAAGTCTGTCTTTACTCAAGCTTACATTTTCTGCTACAATTAACCAACCTTCTGCTATGTGTTTTTTAGATCCCATTTTATCAAGGTCATTCTGCTTTAGCCAGGCCTCAATTAATTCAAATTTCTCCTATATATGGCAGCCAACGTTGAACATAGTATTTCACTGTTTCATAATATTGACTTTATGACTAACTAAAAATCTCACGGTGATTTTCGCATGAGCTTCTGTTTGGCGTAATAGCTTAAGGCAAGGTCAATGGTGTAATGTTATTCTCAAACAGAAGATCTCTTGTTTTTTGTTTCCTCATAAAAATACATTATACATCATCATTCCCACTGGAAACGTTCATCACTTCTTAATGACCAATACCTGATGCATTTTTACTGGCTTTTAAAATATAATTTGAGGTAAATAATTGGCACATAATTTACCTGTGGGAAAATGTCATGGGAATGTCTGTTGTGGATTTACAAACTTACAAGGTCAGTAACAGTACTGACTGAAGATCAGTCATCTCTTAACAATTAAAAAAAAAATTGAGCACTGAATTTACCAGTCTCCCAGATGGATTTCACCATTTTTATTCCTTTCTGTAAGATAGGTTTCTGATAGAACCATATTACATTTTGGATATTTATGGGAGTTGGAGTGTAAAGCTAATTTTAAAAATGGCAATCCACTCAAGAAGCAACACCTTCCAGTTTGTGAGAGTTACTCTATTATTTTTTTATACAAAGTGACAGTGTTTAGCAACTAGGGTGGAGGATTTTTCAAATATATAACATGATGGTGATCAGGATGGTTTATTCAGAAAGCATCTACTGAAGAGTTACCCTTCCCTCATCCAACGAAGACTTCGGAAACAGCGGACTCTAACATGAAGGCTTTCATTTTCCTCCCCTTCATGTTCGTGGCCATGTTCTCAGGTAAGAAAAGTTTCATTCGAAGACTTTCCTTCAACTCTCAAAGAATTAGAAACGTTGAGTGACTTAGCAATACTTTGTCGGAAAATGTTAAAGTGACAAATGTCCATCAGACAGAGAAAAGGGAGAGGGTCATTTCTGACAGCATAAATACAGACCAAAGGCATATAAGTAAGGACAAGGTAAGACAACAGAGTCTTGTGCGGCTGAAGAGAAGCAGAGGCAGGGGAATGGGAAAAGCGATACATTACACTAGAAAGAAAATGAAATCTAAAGGGGTTATGAGAGTTTGTGAATACTCTCAAGCTCACGTTCCCTAAAAAATACGGTTTTGTGTGATGATCTAGGGCTATGTCGTCACAGAGAAATGGGTTCTAACCCTGGCTTTTCCGTTTTCTATGTATGTCATTTGGGGCAACTCACATAATTTTTTAATCTCCGTTTTCTCATTTATAAAATGAAAGTAAATTTGCATTCCTAGAGGCTGTCATAAGGATCACATTTGCACTGATATTAGCTACCATCACTTGAGCTCTTTGGTGCCTGTCGTTGAGCTCCATTCCTTACCTCAATCCAGTTACGTGGTCTGTTTTCAAAGATGCAATTTCCAGCTAGGGTTGGTAAATTTCTCGAGATAATAAATGACACAGACATTCTATATTTTTATAATATATGTGTCAGAGAAAAAGAGGTATATTATACATGCATTTATTAGGATTATATACATTTTAGAGGAAAAAAGCACATCGATAAAATCCCTTCTAGAGCATACATGTTCCTTAATGGCAGGTACCATATCTCTTTTGAACTTCAGTGCCTTGCCCGGTGACATTTCATAGGTACTGAGTAGGCATTTGTTGATGGAAGAAAGTACACGAATACCAGATGCGGTGGTTCTGTGGATTTGGAGGGTGAAGAAAAGAGAGGGGTCAGGAATATGACTGTTACAATATAAAGCAATGCCTAGAGTGTATTTAGTTTGTAAAATCAGAAGAGATAAATACAAAACAATAAGTGAGGATAATTGTTTTGTGAAAGTTTAACTTAAAAAAAAAAAACCGTGGTTAAGCCACATTCTGGTATTTGAGTTCTGTTTTTTACTCAAAAATTCTACCCTCGGTTTTTACTTTACAAATTTAGCCATGTGAGCAAGGATATTTTAACTGGATTTTCATTAGATCATTGTTTGTACTAGGAAAAGAGAGAAATACCATAGCTACTCATTGCCAGAAGACCATTTATTTTTTTTTAATTTTTTTATTTTAATAAACATATAATGTATTTTTATCCCCAGGCCAGAAGACCATTTAAATAAATTATAGTAAATTGAACAAATGAAATAATATGCAGCCCTTAGAGAAAATAATAAAATTGCTCTATTCGTACTGATACAGAGAAACCTCACTGTACTGCCAAGGAAGACAATAAGTGTACAATGTGCTAGTAAGTGTGTGGAAAAATATATCCTCAATATGTTTGTAAATATGTAAAACATCTCTGGAATAATACAAAAGAACCTAATAAATGTAATTTTGTCCAAGGTGCTTTGGGACAGGAAAGGAAGGGAAAGTTATTTTTAACTATTTACCTTTTTATATCTTGGAAATTAAACATATTTGCTTGTATGACCTTTTAAAAAACCAAACATAAGTAACAAAGAAAATAGGTCAGCTGATCTAGTTTTTACCATTTCATCCACTTCTTTATCCTAGTTGATTTCTTCTTAAAGTCAGTGCCTGTTAAGGAACACTGTTTGGTTCTTATAACTCATGCCTATACTCATCTCATTGCTGAAAATAATTATTTTCTTATCCATTTTTCTGGCTATAGCCTATCCTTCTTTTTTATTATTATTATGTTATGTTAGTCCCCATACAGTACATCATAGCCTATCCTTCTCATGTGTCACCTCTTCCAGGAAGGAGAGATGATGCCCTACTATCACCAATCTTAACTCTGGGTCTATTGTCTAATTTACTTCTCACCTTAGAGCATTGATCATACTACTGTAAATGTCTGTTTGTTTGTACCCACTGTTAGACTTCCCAGCTTCTTTGGGGCAAAATAACAATGTCTTATTTGGGCGCCTGGGTGGCTAAGTGGGTTGAGCCTCTGCCTTCAGCTCAGGTCATGATCTCAGGGTCCTGGGATCTGGGCCCGCATGGGGCTCTCTGCTCAGCAGGGAGCCTGCTTCCCCCCGCCCCGCCCCGTCTCTCTACCTGTCTCTATGCCTACTTGTGATCTCTCTCTGTCAAATAAATAACTAAAATCTTTAAAACAACAACAACAATGTCTTATTCATGGCTGTGTGTCTAGATCTTACTATAGTTCCAGCATAGTAATGGACTCTTCAAATATACTTTTTGATAGATTGAAAGAATGGCTGTATCATACCCACATACTCCAGCCCACACTACACCAACCAGTTAGTAAGCCAGGTTCCTGAGTGCCAAGCTCCTGACCTGGGTAAGACCTGGGGAAGACCTTAACCACCAACAATATGGTATACCATTGCATGCTCAATGGATGATAATCACCAAGGCATTTGATTTTAGTCAAGTTTACCTGAAAGTACAAGTGTGTATGCTTGTGGAAATATAAATTGAAAAAATTACCAAGGAAGGGGCACCTGGGTGGCTCAGTGGGTTAAAGCCTCTGCTTTCGGCTCAGGTCATGATCTCAGGGTCCTGGGATCGAGCCCCACATCGGGCTCTCTGCTCAGCAGGGAGCCTGCTTCCCCCTCTCTCTCTGCCTGCCTCTCTGCCTGCTTGTGATCTCTGTCTGTCAAATAAATAAATAAAATATTAAAAAAAAAAGAAGAAGAAAAGAAAAAATTACCAAGGAAGCCTGTGAAGAAAAACAATGCAAGCCTGAAGACAGCTTTTGAGGAAACCCCAGTTGAGAAAGGAAGGGGGAACAGAGAGCCATTAAACAGAAAAGGTGAGGAAGCCAAAAAGAAACACTCTTGTACCAAATCAAGGACAAGAAACATAAGACCCAACAGAATTCCATTGCACTCAACAACTAGAAAGCCATTCCACTCATTTATGGATTGCTTATGGATCGTTGTCTAATCCTTGCTTATTTTGGAATAGAATTTGAATAAATTTTATAAATATATAAATATATTATATATTTAATATACATATTATATAATGTAATATATAATATGTATTATATATTATATGTAATATATTTTATATTTTAATATATACCATATAATATATGCTATATATTATATCATATATTACATTATATAATATGTATATTAAATATATATACTATATTTATATATAATTTATTCAAATTCTATTCCAAACATACATCTATTTATCTAATATACATATATATGTTTTTATCTTACATATATATATGATGTGTATATGTGTGTATGCATATATATGTATAAGATATATATATATGTATGTAGTGATGGATAAACTTCCAAAATCAATTTGAAAGATGGAGTAGAAGAGCTAAGATACTTAGGTATTAAGAAATAGTCACAAAAAATAAAAAAGAAATAGTCACGTAATATCTACCACCTCCTCCAGTAGTTTGAGCACAAAAGAAAGAAACAAATAACCACCAGGGAGTAGGCTGACTGATTGATGCTATGGCCCTTGTGGGAAATGGTGGACATAAAGCTGATGTTCTGAAGAAGAAGGGAATCACTGCCTTCGGAACAGGGGCAAGCGGGGAAGAAAACAGTACAGAAAGCAGATATGGAGATGGAGAAAAGAACATGCAAAGAGGGCTCATGCCTGCCTGGCAGGACTTATGCCTGGAAAATTGTTGATAGCATCTTCTGTAGCATGAGGCTGGGAATACAGGAAAGGGTTCTGTGATGGAGAGAAAGTTTGTAATGGTCATAACTCAGAGTCTGTTTGATTAATCAGGAAATCATTAAAAGGAATGTGTAGTATGAAACATGGATAATTCAGCTCAAGTAATTCAGACTGATTTAGAAATGGGACAGACTGGTTTGGGCCCATGATTTTTAGGAACCATGTAATACGGTTAAGAAAAAAATGGAGGAATCAAAACATTAAGGTTATGAGAAGTTATGCAAAGCTTCTGTCTTGAGGTTTGGTTAAAAACAATCAAAGAGGCATGAAATACTTACTACCTCTGGGGATGAATGCTGTTGATTTTGAATTCTTGAAGTTAAATAACATTATTTTACTTTTGTGCTTATGGTATCATTCCAGTGTCTTCAACCCAGATTTTGAAAACAAATGTTTTTAAGCCACAGGAGGGTCCAGAACCTGCATTTATTCTTGAAAGAAAAAATGAAGCTAACCATCGAGGAGAGCAACAGGAATCTAATCAGCAAGGAGATAGCAACACACAAGGAAAACAAGCAACATTTAGCCTGCAAGGACAAACAGGGTATTCTAACCAGCCAGGGAAACCAGGGAATTTTAATCAGCAAGAAAGGCCAGGAATTCTCAATCAGCCTGGGAGTCTGCAAGGGAATTCAGGAGGCTCTAATCCAAAAGGGAATGCTGAAGCTTCTAATGAACAAGGAAAACCAGGATCTTCTAGCCAGCAAGGGCATCCAGGGTCATCCAACCAGCAAGGGTGTCCAGGGTCATCTGGCCAGCAAGGGAAGCTGGGATTATCCAGCCAGCAGGGGGGTACAGGGTCATCTAGCCAGCAAGGGGGTGCAGGCTCATCTAGCCAGCAAGGGGGTTCAATGTCATCTGACCCACAAAGAAGACCAGGATGGTCTAGCCAACAAGGGAAATCAAGGTCTTTTTACAATCAAGAAGAAAGAAAAAACGTAGGCAACCCTTTGAATGCCAGTATAATGGAGATTCAGGTTAGTGTTCATCTCTCTGTTTTTTTCCCTCTCTTAACTTACCACAGCCATTCTATTTTCCAAGACTTGAAATAGTTAACAAAATATCCTGTACTAATAACAGATATTTTGTGGTGATAGTGATTCAACAAAATGAGGAGGAATCTGGAGGTGGCCATTTCCATATACATCTATGATCATTGATGAGTCATCCTTCTCCATTTCTCATTCCCTTCTACTTCCACACCAGGCTTTCTACCTATACTGGACAAGAACAAGTTCAGGCCTCCGTGAACTGAGTCCCTATCCCCACCAGATTTAACGTTCATGCCTTTCTCCGTCCCATCCATAATCTACAAGCCACTCAAGGTTCATTTCTAAATCAGAAATCTCATCTGTCCTATCACTGCCCAGCTGGAGATTCTTCTTCTGCCTAGAAGATAAGACCCAAACTCCTGAGCATGGCATTTAGGATTTTTTAATGATTGGAACCCATGTCATGATTGGTTATGATTGGACATTACATGTCACTCTTGGTCACACATCATCCACATTTTACAGAACCCTTTGATGTTCTTTAGTTGTATTCCAAATATTGATGATATCCTTTCTCATAGAATGTACCATATTGCTTTGTAATTGATTGTCTGTATGTTCAGTTGGAACATGAACCCTTCTAAAGAAAGTACCATTTCTTTTTATATCTGTGTCCCTAAATTCTAGAACAAGACAGGCATACAATATGTTCTCTTGGACTGCTTGTCAGATGAGTGAATGATGATGTTTGCGAGACATCATTGCAAACAGCTGTACATCCATGACTCCTGTGTTGTCTCCGAGTCCTGCTGTGCTTCGGGTTTACTTGCCAGTTTCTCTCTCTCCCAACTGCCAGCCTCCTATTTCCATTCAGCAATGATCCTGGGCACTCCCTTACTCCATCCAAAAGTTGGGTAGAGCACTCCCTCAATCTCGTGATCTTAATGGGAATTTCATTTTTTACCTCAGATTCGTCATTCCTCACTAGGCACCCTTTCTAATGAAAATTGCCTGTCCCTCTCGGTCCTTATGTCTAGGCTGGCATGAAGTAGTGATCTTCCATGGACGCTCCCACCATCCAGAACTTACTGCCACCACCAGCGTGTTTCTGAGTGTTTACAGTGTCACTTAAGCTTTCCCAGTGTCACATTCTTTTTGGAAACCAGTGTGCTAACCCTGTCCATTTCAGAGCATGTGTGAAGGAAAGAGATGGATTGAAACGAAAATGGGGGTTGAGTCAGAAAAGACTGAGCTACATGTTCACCTTCCTTGGTCCTAAGAAGATGAAGCCTCCTGCTGAAGATCCTTACAATTTCATTTAGTGCCTCTCCTCTCATCTGCTTGCAGAGCTCCTTTCTGTTCACAGTCTTCTGTCACTCTGTAACTCCCTTCTAAGCTAGTGCCTCAGGTAGTACTTAACTCTGCACAATCCTACCTCCTGCCTCATTTTCTTTCATGCGATAAGACAAGACGAAAGAAAGTTTCAGTAAATTAAGACCACATGTGGAATGCCTATGTGTCAGTCAGTTAAGTGTCTGACTCTATCTCAGTTCAGTCCATGATCGCAGGGTCTGTGAGATGGAGCCCTGCTCACAGGGAAGTCTGCTTGAGATTCTCTCCCTCTGCCCCTCCCCACACTCTTGTGCACGCTCTTTCTCTCTCTCAAATAAATAAATAAACCCCTAAAAAATATATACAACCACATATGTTATTTGCCAGTATGACTTTTCCATAATTATTGTTTTCTCAGGCAAGGGAAGACTTGCCTACAAAGAATTAAAGTGGGGCAGTCTGATGTGTAATAAGAGGAGGGGCTCTGGAGCTGCATTAATTCAGGGTTTGCTCCCCAACTTGGGTATTCAATCCATATCTGGTTTGGGGCTTGCCAATTAAATATACTGTATGCCTGTGATTATACAACAGAGCAAAATCTACTCTTTTTTCAGCTTTGTTGTGTAATTTAAATTAAAATAAAAGGATTAACAAAATAATTGGTTTAGCACAATGCTTAATCAATAATTAATTAGCAAGAATTCCTGGTTTAACTCCAATATCAGAATTAAATTGAGCTCCCTTTATTTGTCTATTGGTCTTTCACATCACTGCAGACTGGAAAAACCAGCATCAAGAACCCAGCTGGAAATACAAAATGTCCATCTGTCTACAAGCCAGTCTGTGGTTCTGATGGAAAAACCTATGGGAACCGCTGTGTATTCAATGAAGCCAAAAGGTAAGATGACTCTTTGTGTCTTTGTATCAGAAAGTATTATTCTGATCGAAAGGGGTTAAAGAACATTTTTCTCTGTGTCTCTATAGTTTTCTCTCAATAGTGCCTTGGGTGTTTGTCCAAGGAAACATGAAAGGTACTGAACCCTGAAACAGTAAATTCAGGCATTTTCTGAGAGAATGTGCTACCTTCAGCTTTTGAAGTAGGAATAAATTGATTATTGAGTCATTCATTTACCAAATATTTATTAAACTTCCACTATATACCAGGCATTGCTCGTGTGGAGGGAAGGTGGTGAGCAAAACACACAGAATTACTTCCTGCTTCCATGGAGCTTTTCTTGTAGATGAAAACAGCAAACACAATGTATCAGAGGATAAACAGGACTGTGAATCCCATGGATTACTTAATCTTGACTATTAAAACGTATTTTTAGTTTAAATAACAGTATTAGAGAATGTATTTGGTGATCCAGGCAAACATTTAAGGGTCGCACGCTTGTCCATCCACACAAAACGTGATGATTATAAGGCTGCTTAAAATGAGAACATGTGGCTAAGAAAGAGTTACATGACTCAGCTTTCAAAATCAATGAAGGTTCAGCCATAAAGATAGTGATGAGGTAAAAATTATACCTCTCTTGTTTTTGATAGTTGATGTATTAAAGGCTGAATAAATCATTCCTGCAGAAATAAATAAATGTTAAAGGTAAGTATGCCCTAGAGCCATAAAAGTTAGAGCAGGAAGAAACACGAGACACTTGTTCTCTCATTTTATACATAAGACACATGGCCCAGGGTCAAGGAAGGACTGGCACAAAGTCACAATTTCTCAGAGCACTCAGTGTGAAACAGGGGAGCCAAAGCTTAGACCTGCTCTTTCCCATGTGATTTTTAAATAATCTCATTTGCTCTCTGTGTTGGTGCCACAACTTCTTGATCCTTAATTTCTTTCATTAATTTGATTGCAGGATGAGTAATGGAAAACTGAATCTGAATCATGAAGGGAAATGCTAAGCATTGACAGCAACCAAATTACCTGGAACCTCAAAATTTACTTTCATTTCTTTTAAGCAATGGATTTCCTCAGGCGTTCCACTGAGGTCAGCAAGAGTCTTACTGATATGATGGATCTTACATTATTTTCAAATTTGTTCCACTACAAATAAAGTCGGTTCCAGAGTTGCTTCTGATTTCTGGGATTATTTGCTTTCTAGACTTTCCCCAAACTTGCGGACATAGACCACAATAGGTTTTTTGCCTAACATGGGGGACTAGGGTGAGAAAAGTAGGTGAAAAGTTTTTTAAAAAATAATAATTAGTTTTATTTTAAGTTCAGTGTTTATGAACACTTCAGAAAATTAAAGACATTGATTTTCAAGGGATAGAGATAGAAACTTTAGCTAACGAGTCCTCTTAGATAAGAAATTGTCCAGGATTAGGTAAATATATTTAGCTGCCTAGGATATATCCCCCTGACTTATTTATAAATGGTACCGTCTTCCCTATGACATCACTACTCCCTGATTAAGTCTCTTGAGGATAGCTAGAGAAATCCCAAAGACTGGAAGAGACTTCAGTGTGATCCATTGTTCTACATTATCCCTATCACTATTGTCCTGAAGAGTCCCAGTCCCTAGACTGTCATCTGAAGATTACCTTGTACAGTATCAACTCTACCACTTCCAACAATCTGAAGCTCTCTATTTCTCAGGGCTGTTTGATAAGAGCTATCTGGGAGCAAATGACAGTCCAGGCTGGGTAGGGTAAAGAGGCAACCTCTTGTACAAGGCCTACAGTCTTGCCACAGCTGGTGAGAAATGAATGAACCAGCTCCATAAAAGTTTACTTCCTAGTAAGAGGACATAGGAAGATACAGTCAGAAAGACACAGGAGTAGGGAAGGGAAGGAGAGTAGGAAAAATCCTTCTTTACCATATACAGAAGAAAGGGGACAAAAATTTTCAGGCAAGTAAATAATATGAACAAAGCCCTTGACCCAGAAGGGGCATGGGTTCTGTGATATGGTACATCTTTTCTGGGATCTGACAGTAATTACAGAAGCACCAAAAAATTCAGGCCAGAGCCACTTGTATGACCAATTTTCATGATATTTAAATGATTTTTATTTCCTTCTAGAGGTCATGGAAAAATTAGATCATTCTGAGCAGGAGTGAAATAAATAAATTCCCATTAATAAATATGCTTAAGTTAGTACTTAACATAATGCTAGAAGCATCATACAGTGTTTTTCAAAAGAATAAACTAATTTATATAAAATGACATTAAAATAAGCTCCACAATATTAAGATAAAACTCATGGCAGAGCAGTTTATAAGATGTTTTTATTAAATACAAAAGATCTGGTTTGGAACAGTGGGAAATGGTTGGAATGAAGTCCCAGAGGTAATTCTACATCCCTTGTTCTGTTACCGGCCCCCCCCAACTGGAGCTGCACATTTATCTTGGTTACTTCTAAAAATGTTCCCCCCTCCAAAATACCAATGCCCAGGGTCTAATGTAGAACAATTGAATCACCAACTCAGGGAATGAACCCAGATATTATTATAAAGCTCCTCAGTGATTCTCATATCTAGCAATCATTTAAAATACTGAGGCTCTGGTCATATTTAGCAATTACAGATTCCAAAGTCTTGGTTTCTTATACTAGTTTCTTGGAGCCTGTAAAACTCCCTTGCTTGAACAGATTGTACATAGCTATAACTAACTACACATCATTTTCTCCCCTCTCCATTCATGTGTGCCTATTGGATCAAAAACATTCCCCTACTCTATGCTGCTTGAATAGCTTTGATGCCATCTGTAGAAGGCAAGTTCTCAAAATCTGGGCAGGACAAAAGGAACTCCAGTGCCTATCGTTAGCATTTCTCTTACATCTAGTTTCTTACACAAATATCTTTAGAGGAGATTTCTCAACATAGTGCAGCTAGCTGAGGTGGCAAGAGCAAACAAGATGGTCACAGCTGTCCTTTGCCCTTACTTCCTTTTTTTTTAAGATTTTATTTATTTATTTGACAGAGATCACAAGTAGGCGGAGAGGCAGGCAGAGAGAGAGAGAGGAGGAAGCAGGCTCCCTGCTGAGCAGAGACCTCAATGTGGGGCTCGATCCCAGGACCCTGGAATCATGACCTGAGCCGAAGGCAGAGGCTTTAACCCACTGAGCCACCCAGGCGCCCCTGCCCTCACTTCTTCTTTTTTTTTTTTTTTCCCTGCCCTTATTTCTTGAAGGGACAATCTGTGTTAGGTTTTGGTGGCTTTCATGTATAAGATGGCTTTCCTTATCAACAATAGAAAAATTATGGAAAGAGCCCAAATGTCCATCAATAGATGAATGGAGAAAGAAGTTGGGGGGTATGTATACAATGGAATATTACTCAGCCATCAAAAAGAATGAAATCTTGCCATTTGCAACAACGTGGATGGATCTACAGTGTATTGAGCTAAGCAAAATCAGTCAGTCAGAAAAAAAGACAAATACCATATGATTTCATTCATATGTGAAATTTAAGAAACAAACACATGAACATAGGAGGAAAAAAGAGAGAGGGAGGCAAACCATAAAAGAGACTCTTAACTAGAGTGAACAAAACTGAGGGTTGCTGGAAGGGAAGTGGGTGAGGGATGGGTTAAATGGATGATGGGGTTAAGGAGGGCACTTGTGATGAACACCAGGTGTTATATCAGCAAATTCTGCTCCTTGGTTATTGCCTGAGACATCTTCCCTCTCCCACCCCATCACTTTAGGAGAGAGAGAGAGAGAGAAAGAGTAAGTGAGGGCAAGGAGGGACAGAGGGAAAAAGGGAGAGGATCCCAAGCAAGCTCCAAGCTCAGAGCAGAGCCCAATGTGGGGCTTGATCTCACAATCCTGATATCATGACCTGAGCCAAAATCAAGAGCCAAACACTTAACCAAGTGAGCCTCCCAGGTACCCTCTGAGACATCTTTCAAAAGCATGGCATATGGCATCAAATCCCTTTGGTTTCTTCTGAAACAGGTGGTGAACTGGAAGAATTCAGTCTTTCATGAAACACTGGTAAATGTGGACTTCTCTTATTCTCTTTTCAACAGTATGAAGTTTAAAAAAACATACACATTTTTTTTCCTTCCTTCTCTCGTAATATCGCTATTATTTGAAAGATACAGTCTTCTTATCTTTCCTCTGAGGCAAGTTGAATAATACCTTCATTTCTTTATTCATGAAACTTTCAACTCACACATGTAAACATCCCTTGTGCCGAATAATTTAAAAAACAGAAAACAAAAATGCATGTGGCCAGCTGGGATTCATAGGTTGCCTCTCCTGCTTATAGTCTTTACTGGTGAGAACATACAAGAGGAAAAATCTAGGGTGGGAGCTATGGAGGGCTTCTCAGTAATTTCAACTCGAGACTTCAGTTTCCTTTTTCCTCAATTGTCCTGCATCAGAAGAACAGATCTGCTACAGAAGCCTCTGATGGTGTCTGTCAATAATTCAAAGAGTTCCTCTAAGAATAATATTCACTGAACTAGAATAATGGAACACTTTCTGCACTCACCAGATTTTGTATTCTTCCATTAAATTGGAGTTGAACGGTGCTACCCTCCAAGTTTCCTGCCTGAGTGCTAGCTATTCCCACTGCTGGAAAAAGGCAAGTTACATTAGGGCGGCAAAGGTGAGCCCAACACTCAACTGTGAATGCAAACTGCTTTTCTATTTTATCCCTGACATCTAAGACACAGGAATTGTTATGCCCACATTTAAAATAAAGAAGTTATATATTAGAATATCAAAACATTGTGTCAATGTGTCACTCAGTGGTAGATGAGACTCAAAATCAAGTCTTTCAATTGCCCAAACTCCAGATATCAGACTGTGAAGGAGGTTAGTTAATTAGGGAGACAATGACTGATGATACCTTACCCTTCCTCAAAGCCTCTAATGTCACCCACTTATTTAACTTAAGACATTGCCCCATGTGGTCTCAGTCTTGTTTCTGTGAGTCTCCTTTAGTTTTTTCCAGGTTTATTGAGATGGAATTGACATATAACATTCTGTAAATTACAGCCGTACGGCGTGATGATTGGATGCACATACGTATCAAGGAAGGATTAACACCGTGAGTTGGTCTCTCTCGTGCCTACTATCCTTTAGGCTAGGTTCCAAAGCTGGCTATGCTGATACCCACCTGGGAGTTTTTCCAACATACCAATACCCAGGCTTCGTGTACAAACAACTGATACACAATCTTGGTAGTGAGAGCGGACATGGACCAGAGGTCTCCTGCTCATAGCAATTCCTGGCTGGGAATTTGCCCTCTAGTTTTACAAGATGCTGCCAGTGGGAGAAACTGGCTCAGGGATGCCGGAGGGCTCTGTGTCATTTCTTACAACTACATTGAACCTATAAATATCTCAAAACAAAAAGTTGACATTGAAACTGTAAGGAGAGTTTCAGTCTAAAACAAATCTCCGATTGAGTCTCTGCTCCGGCGTTGTGAAGCCCAGGGTCTAGGCCTGTATCTAATTACACTTCAGCCAACTGCTCTTCTTGACTGGCTTTGATTCTCTTGTCCTTTCCAACTCAATAGCTTGGAAAGCTTACCTACATTTTCCCTATCTTAGGATCTGTAGTTACCCTGATTTCGCTCTCCCATCTCATTCTTCTGTACTCATCAGATCAAATTGTCCCCAGCCTCCCCCTGAGAGAAAAACCAGGACATCTTTTCCACACATAGCACACGATACTGCAGCTTCTTGTCTGCTGCCGATTGCCTGTTTTGTGCTCCCCACTGATAGGCCAATAAAGGAGGCGCCTCTGCTGGGTGGGAGTGACCAAGAGAGACAGATGAGCAAAACAGACAGAGTCGGTCCCTAAAGCTGAAGGCCTCACTCTCTCCATTGCCATCTCTGTCTCAGGTCAGTGAGGAGGACTGTCACAAAGGTGGCCTTGGCACAGAGCATCACTGTGAGGACTGCTCCAGGTCATTCCTTCCAGAAATAACCATTTCTGTGTTCTGTGGCAAAACGGGGCCACCAAAGGGCCTATTTCCTTCTGTGCAGCCAGGCTCCTTGTGAGCTGTGCCAAGTCTGGGAGAGTGAGCAGCTCCTTCTTGAATGTGCTGAGAGGACTTATCTTGGGATTACTCTCACATCTCTAGGAGCCCTTTTGTTCACATATATGTCCTATTGAATCTGAGAGCTGAGGGAAGAAAAATAAGAATACATGGTCTACCTTAATTAGTAATCTATTAAGAAGTACTCTAGGAGTTTGGACTTTGCCAGTCAAAAACCCTCATCTGGAAATAGAAAATTTGTCCATGTGCCATGTGTTCTAAACACACCAAAATTTCTTTCCACAGACTTGATAAAATGTCTCTCCTCTCATCGTGGATCAAAGCTATTTTCATCATTGCCTTGGTGTTTCCTCCTTATTCTGGTGAGTAAGTTTTCCAGTTCAAGGTGAGATATTTCCTGTCCAAGATGAAATATATCTTAGAACATGCAGGAAGCCACTGCAACAATGCAGGAGGGAGAAACTCCTTTGCAGCCTCTAAACTGGTAAAGTGATAAGAGGCATAGTATGGGTATCTTTAAGATTTATTTGTTTGTTTTAAGGGAGAGAGAACAAATGAGCATGCCTGAGCTGGGAGAGAGGGGAACAGGACGGGGGCTGGGGGGGATCTTAAGCAGACTCCCAGCTGAATGGGGAGTCTAACACAGGGCTCAATCCCAGGACCCTAAGATCTGACCTGAGCTGAAATCAAGAGTCAGTTGCTTAACTGACTGAGCCACTCAGGTGCCCCACAAATGTCTTTTTAAAATTGCATCAGTGGATTGCTTTTTCTCATTTCCTTTTTTTGGACAAGTGGAGACAGAGTAGTGGGTTAGAATGGGCAGCGGAACTTCGATGTTTGTCCATCTGTGACTAAAGAACATTACTTAAATCCCCCACCCTTTTTTTTTTCCTTTTTGGGGGTCAAATCCACTGTTGTTAAATACAAACCATGGGAAGGAATGATCTCTTCTGGGTCTGCTGTTGGTTAATATTCTGGCTTCTTGATCACCCAGTGAGATCCCAAAAACAGGCCTCGAAGGAGAGACATGTTGACTCTTCTGGCAAAAGTTATCTTTCTTAGAGCTGAAGGGGACCATGAACTACAGAATAAGTCATCTGCATTGTATTGGATAGATGTTCCCATTTAGATCAGGGAACTGATTCTTTAAGTGCTAATTGATTTCTTCATATGTAAGCGACATGCTCTAAAGCATGGTCTTCTCAGTTTTAGATGTCTCATCTACAAAGAGAAGGAGAAAAAAGAGCCTATCTTCAAAGAAGGGCATTAGGGATGATTAAAAATTATACATCAAATTATATTTCACAGAGTGAGAATAATTGAGATTTCAAAATATTTCCAAATTTCTTTTTTTTTTTTTTAAAGATTTTATTTATTTGACAGACAGATTACAAGTAGGCAAGAGAGGCAGGCAGGGAGAGAGAGGAGGAAGCAGGCTCTCCACAGAGCAGAGAGCCCGATGTGAGGCTCGATCCCAGGACCCTGGGATCATGACCTGAGCCGAAGGCAGAGGCTTTAACCCACTGAGCCACCCAGGCGCCCCAAAATATTTCCAAATTTGATAGCATTCAATGAATGTTTAGTTTTGTTAATGACACAAAGCCCCATCTCATTACTTGCCAAGTGTTGAGGAACAATTCCCATAGGTTTATTAAGAGATGGGTTCTATTTAATAAAAAGACCATTCTTCCTACTCCTCCCTATCCTACTCCTTCTCTTCGTCTCTCATCTCCTCCCCCATCTCTCCCCCTCCTCCTCTTCCTCCTCCTTCTTTCTTCCTTTCTCTCCTTCTCCTCCTCCTCTTCCTCATCTTCACTTTTAATGATTACATAATTTGTTGGTTGCAGAGACATCTTTCGGACCTCTGACTACAGCCGAACCTACAGTAAGTCAATAATGATGGAAGTTGGAAAAAACAAAATACGTAGCTTATTTTATTGTAAATTTTAACAGTGAAATTTATCAAACAAATGTACAACAGAGAAATCTTTCAAAAATTACAACAAAACAGTGGTATTCTTACACTAAAGTCAAGGAATAGAAACATAGCAGCCTTAAAAAACCATTTGTCATTATCTAGACAACATAAAAATGTACATATCGCATTACAAAAAACGCAGTTGAAGGGCACAAATATGCCATACAAGCATCTGAGAGAGGTCAAATGATGTTTATAGTGTAAGTGTTCATTTTAGCAAAACAAAAGGAAAAGTGGACCAACAAAAATACACACTTCAAGGATGGATGGAATATGATAATTTCCATATAGACACAGAGAAGTGAAAATTAAAGTACCTATTTGAGTACCTGAATAAACAGAGTCACAGGGAAATTTCAGAAGCAGATAATATAAGCATGCACACATATGTTTATTTATGGAGATTACCAACACTGTCAACACCAAACAAATTGCATTTATATCTATATATTTATACACAGACACACACACATATACATTGTGAAATTATCAGGAAAACTAAGGGAACGACAAACAGAAAAACTTCAGCTTTATAATTTCTTCTCGAATTTGGAAGTAGAAAGATGTGAAGGGAAGTGAGGATGGTGGTCATCAAATTAGAAAAACACAGCCAGTGCTGTGACCTTTTTACAAAGTAATAGCAGATTGGTAAAGATATTTTTATAATATCTTTATGCGTTCGTTTTCTAGGTGTTAGTGTTATAGATGTTACCTTTTACAACTACATATAGACTATATTTTTCCAGTGTGACACGTAGCATTTCAGAGGGAGATTCAAGAAAATTCTAGAGTTTCATTCCCTGACGAATTTTGTTGTCTCTCTGTTGAGATGGTGGACTGTACACGATTTCCATCTGGGAATAAGCACTGCACCAGAGAATGGGATCCAGTCTGTGCAAGCAATGGAAGAACTTATAGCAACCCGTGTACTTTCTGCAGGGGAAGGGGGTAAGCACACAATAGTCCATTTTTATTCTTCAAAATTATGAAGAAACTATCACAGAGTGATGGCAAAATCTGTGTTACAGATAACCTCAGCACAATAGATGGTAATGGTAAGATGTCTGTAAAAAATTAGGGGCCACGCTTGCACCTTTCCCCAAAGTTCCTGTTTCTGAAAGTCGTTTTGTGTTTGAGCTCTCACTATAATTTTGCTTGATACTGTGCAAAGGCAGAAATCAATTCATTGAACTTAATTGTGAAATACAAGGGCAGACTAGCAACCAGTGTGACATAATGCCTAAGCCCTGATGCAGAATGATAGTTCTCCATGGTGGCCATGATCCTGACCCCTGCAGACCTCTGCAGAGGGCCTACTCGTGCATGAACCTGAACTGACCTTTCCAATTTGAAATCCATCATAATGGGCCCATTCATGCTAGAAAGGAACTCCTCTGATGGTCCAGTTTGTCTCATAACCTCCATGACAGTCTCCAGATATCCTCCGTGGGCAGCAGGGCATTCTTGAGTACTCCCATCAAATCTCCCTTCCCGTCCCCTTCACTCTGAAGGAGTTTGCAGTCTAACTCTCTGGCCAGCCTTCCCACCTCCTTCCTCATTTTCTCTCACAGGTGTTTCCTTTCACAAATCCTTGCACATTGAATCCCCCAAATTGGCCTCTCTTTCCAGAGAGCCATTAAGACCATCTCCAATAACTCTCAGACTGGGGTGCGTCCCAAGACTGAGTCAGAACTGAGTCATGTAGCCCGATAGGGGACAAGTAGGGCACAAGGACATGAGCCACACCCGAGGAGCAAACTGAGCCCAACTGCTTCCACAGTGGAGGACAGCCTCCCCATCGTGTGCCACCTTCAGATCCTCCCTGTTGAGAAGCGCTTTCATATCATCATGTATCCATCCAAACTATATTCTCCATGCATACTATCTACATTTCTGCACCACAGAAATGTATCCAATTTGTGCAGCCAACGATCAAATTTATAGCAGTGAATTTACTGTCTACAGTGAGATGAGCCAGGGGCTTAAAAGATCACGTTTTTTGTTTTGTTTTGTTTTGTTTTGTTTTAATTTATTTATTTTAATAAACATATAATGTATTTTTATCCCCAGGGGTACAGGTCTGTGAATCACCAGGTTTACACCTTTCACAGCACTCATCATAGCCCATACCCTTCCCAATGTCCATATCCTCATCACCCTCTCCCATCCCCCCTCCCCCCAGCAATCCTCAGTCTGTTTTTTGAGATTGAGTCTAAAAGATCACGTTTTTAAATAAAATTTTTATTTTAGAATAACTTTTGACTTTCAGAAAAACTTAAGAGAGAGTACCAATTTTCCATGTCTTTTATCCAGTTTCCGCTAAGGTTACCACCTTATAGTACCCTGGCACATATCTCAAACCTAAGAAATTAACATTAGTATACCACTATTAACTAACCTATAGAATTCATTTGGATTTCACTGGGTTTTCAACTAACATCTTTCTTAACTTTTTTTAAATGTAGCACACTTTATTTCTTCCCTATAACTCTTTAATTTCCTTTCCTCTCTCTCTCTCTTGCTTTCTCTACAGGACTGATATATATTTTTCACATTTTGGTGCTTGTTGAATATTGATCGAACAGCCCTTCAATGAATGTGTCATCACATTTTGTGGTATAGTCCACAGATAATTAGAATATTCTCGATCAGAGCCTGAAATTCATAGATGGCCAGGTACATCCTATGAACAGAAGGCAAAATACAGGGAATTTGAAAATTTTTTTCCAACTCGAAGTTCCTGTGATTTCAGGTTTTTTAATTCTCTATGTTCAATTATGCAATGGTAATTTGAAACACTAATGTCTTGATTGCATGTTTGATAACATGAAAAGTAATGTGACTTAAAATAATAAATATTTCATTCATTAAAATGTTAAATTGTTGTCATCTTTATCAAAATACCCTTTCTTTAACTGGGTAGTGAGTTAAGAGATGTGCATACTTTGGGCAGGGATAATCAAAGCAATATATTCAGAGGCAAACAACTAATATGTTACTGGGGTGTTTAACAAAAGTACTTGGGTCTGTTCCATCCTAAACAATCAAATTTTCCAAGAAAAGGGGTGCGGGAAACTGAATATTGGAAGTACCCAAGACTAATGTGATAATCATGAAAGCTAGGCAATAAGAACTTCATGAAGTAGTTTATTGGTAAGAGCTTAAATTTTGTAATGGAACGAATTAAAGAATGTATTCAAAGATACTGTAAGATTTCAAAGGCTTCGGAAATATTTATTGTATTATTTACTTCCTCACAAATAAGTCGAGAGGTAAATGAGTGATCTAATGGCAGGTGACAGACAGTAGGATATCTATTTGTGGTGAAAGTCTGATGCTCTTCCATTTCTTTCAATCTCCCAACTAACAAGAAGCAGCTTTTAGCTGAGTGGCCAAATGTTCATTTAAAGCTCAATTTTTAATGAGAGAAACGTAGATTGTCTACTGGAAGGTAAGTATAAATCTGCCATATATGATATATCAAACATGCTCCTTTTTGGTTAAAAAAATTTTCCCCCATTTTTATGGAAGTGTGGGATCGATGTAGGGACTGTTTCTTTGTATAAAATTTCCACTCTTGATTCTTAATGAAAATATCCATTGGATTATACATTTCTTTGAGTCATACTGTAAAAAAGCATTCAGCCTGTGTCATGACCTTTATCCTTATAGAAATGTTATATAAAAAATGTTCTCAAAAAGCAGATAAAAATCAAAATGAGATATCACCTCACACCCATTCAGATGTCTACTATCAAAGCAGAAAGTAACAAGTTTTAGCAAAGATGTGCAGAAATCGGAAGTCTAATGCTCTGTTGCTGGAATACAAAATGGTAGGCCAGTGTGGAAAACACTATGGTGATTCCTCAAAAAGCGAAGAATAGAATTACCATAGGATCCAGCAATTCCACTTCTGGGTATACACACAAAAGAACTGAAAACAGGGACTCAAACAAATACTTGCTTACCCGTGTTCGCAGTAGCATCGGTTCACAGGAGCCAAAAGGTAGAAGCAACCCAAGGAAACACCAATGGGTGAAATGAGAAGGGACATGTGGTATAAACATATCAAGGGATATTATTGAGGATGAAAAGTCTGACAGCAGCTACCAAATGGATAATCACTGAAAACAGTATGCTGAGTGAAATGAGCCAGTCATGATGGAACAAATACTGTGTGATTCCACTTATATGAAGTACCTAGAGTAATCAGATTCATCAAGACAGAAGGTAGAATGCTCTTTTCCAGAGGCTGAGTGAGAGAGGAATGGGGACTCATTGCTTAATGAGTATGGAGTTTCAGTTTGGAAAGACAGAAGAAGTCCTGAAGATGGATGTTCGTGAAGGTTGCACAACAATGTGTATGTATTTATTACCGCTGAACTGTACGCTTAAAAATGGTTGTAATGGCCAACTTTACGCTATATATATTTTCATTTACTGCAATGAAAAAAATCCTGCAGCATTTTTCAAATTTTTAAAAATAAAGGAAAGAAATCCTGTCACATGCAACAACATGGATGAATTTTTTCTGAAAAATGTTGTCCATTACATTGCTCAACGTCTGCCCTGCTGTGCAGACTTTGTTACTGGAAAGTAGCATCTAGAACTTGTGAAAACATTTTAGCAATAGCCATCTGGGGATGCCAGTGTTCCCCCCATCCTTCCTCTAAGCTGGCCCACACCCAAGGTCTTCCTCATGCCAGAAGAAAGGCAGTGTTAGAGTCAAAGAATGGAAAGCTTTTGCTTCAGTCCTTCCTCTAAGAAACAGTTCACTTGCTGTTACTTGTTTTTTGTGTTTGTTAAAGGAGTTCACTTAAGAAACCAGGCCTTTAAATGTCCAGAAAGAGTTGGCAGCCTAGGTTTGCCAAAGGTGTCTGTGTTGAGAGTTGGTTCGCCAGCCCTTTTCAGAGTGATTATCAGAATCCATTCAGGAAACCATCAAGGAAGGGAGTCTTCAAGTTGGTCTTTTGTTTTGTTTTTTTTTGTTTTTAATTTTATTTTAATAAACATATAATGTATTTTTATCCCCAGGGGTACAGGTCTGTGAATCGCCAGGTTTACACATTTCACAGCACTCATGATAGCACATACCCTCCCCAATGTCCATTTCCCCACCACCCTCTCCCGTCCCCCCTCCCCCCAGCAACCCTCAGTCTGTTTTTTGAGATTGAGTCTTTTATGGTTTGTCTCCCTCCCAATCCCATCTTTTCATTTTCTCTTTTCCTACCTCCCCCCAACCCCCCCCACCTTGCATCTCCACTTCCTCGTATCAAAGAGATCATATGATAGTTGTCTTTCTCCGATTGACTTATTTCGCTAAGCATGATACCCTCTAGTTCCATCCATGTCGTCGCAAATGGCAAGATTTCATGTCTTTTGATGGCTGCATAGTATTCCATTGTGTATATATACCACATCTTCTTTATCCATTCATCTGTTGATGGACATCTACGTTCTTTCCACAGTTTGGCTATTGTGGACATTGCTGCTATAAACATTCAGGTGCACGTGTCCCTTCGGAGCACCACATTTGTATCTTTAGGATATATATCCAGTAGTGCAATTGCTGGGTCGTAGGGTAGCTCTATTTTCAGTTTTTTGAGGAACCTCCACACTGTTTTCCAGAGTGGTTGCACCAGCTTGCATTCCCACCAGCAGTGTAGGAGGGTTCCCCTCTCTCTGCATCCTCGCCAGCATCTGTCATTTCTTGACTTGTTAATTTTAGCCATTCTGACTGGTGTGAGGTGGTATCTCATTGTGGTTTTGATTTGTATTTCCCTGATGCCGAGTGATGTGGGGCATTTTTTCATGTGTCTGTTGGCCATCTGGATGTCTTCTTTGCAGAAATGTCTGTTCATGTCCTCTGCCCATTTCTTGATTGGATTATTTGTTCTTTGGGTGTTGAGTTTGCTAAGTTCTTTATAAATTTTGTATACTAGCCCTTTATCTGATATGTCATTTGCAAATATCTTCTCCCATTCTGTCAGTTGTCTTTTGGTTTTGTTGACTGTTTCCTTTGCTGTGCAAAAGCTTTTGATCTTGATGAAATCCCAATAGTTCATTTTTGCCCTTGCTTCTGTTGCCTTTGGCGATGTTCATAGGAAGAAGTTGCTGCAGTTGAGGTCAAAGAAGTTGCTGCCTGCATTCTCCTCAAGGATTTTGATAGATTCCTTTCTCACATTGAGGTCCTTCATTCATTTTGAGTCTATTTTCGTGTGTGGTGTAAGGAAATGGTCCAATTTCATTTTTCTGCATGTGGCTGTCCAATTTTCCCAGCACCATTTGTTGAAGAGGCTGTCTTTTTTCCATTGGATATTCTTTCCTGCTCTGTCGAAGATTAGTTGACCATAGAGCTGAGGGTCTATTTCTGGGCTCTCTATTCTATTCCATTGATCTATATGTCTGTTTTTGTGCCGGTACCATACTGTCTTGATGATGACAGCTTTGTAATAGAGCTTGAAGTCTGGAATTGTGATGCCACCGGCTTTGGCTTTCTTTTTCAATATTCCTTTGGCTATTCGAGATCTTTTCTGGTTCCATATAAATTTTAGGATTATTTGTTCTATTTCTTTAAAAAAAATGGGTGGGATTTTGATAGGGATTGCATTAAATGTGTAGATTGCTTTAGGTAGAATAGACATTTTCACAATATTTGTTCTTCTAATCCATGAGCATGGAATATTTTTCCATTTCTTTGTGTCTTCCTCAATTTCTTTCATGAGTACTTTATAGTTTTCTGAGTATAGATTCTTTGCCTCTTTGGTTAGATTTATTCCTAGGTATTTTATGGTTTTGGGTGCGATTGTAAATGGGACTGACTCCTCAATTTCTCTTTCTTCTGTCTTGTTGTTAGTGTAAAGAAATGCGACTGATTTCTGTGCATTGACTTTATATCCTGACACTTTACTGAATTCCTGTACAAGTCTAGCAGTTTTGGAGTGGAGGCTTTTGGGTTTTCCACATATAGTATCATATCCTCTGCAAAGAGTGATAGTTTGACTTCTTCTTTGCCAATTTGGATGCCTTTAATTTCTTTTTGTTGTCTTATTGCTGAGGCTAGGACTTCTAGTACAATGTTGAACAGCAGTGGTGAAAACGGACATCCTTGCTGTGTTCCTGACCTTAGCGGAAAAGCTTTCAGTTTTTCTCCATTGAGCATGATATTCACGGTGGGTTTTTCATAGATGGCTTTGATAATATTGAGGTATGTGCCTTCTATCCCTACACTTTGAAGAGTTTTAATCAGGAAGGGATGCTGCACTTTGTCAAATGCTTTTTCAGCATCTATTGAGAGTATCATATGGTTCTTACTCTTTCTTTTATTAATGTATTGTATCACATTGATGGATTTGCGGATGTTGAACCAACCTTGCAGCCCTGGAATAAATCCCACTTGGTCGTGGTGAATAATCCTTTTAATGTACTGTTGGATCCTATTGGCCAGTATTTTGGTGAGAATTTTCGCATCTGTGTTCATCAAGGATATTGGTCTGTAATTCTCTTTTTTGGTGGAATCCTTTTCTGGTTTTGGGATCAAGGTGATGCTGGCCTCACCTAGAATGAGTTTGGAAGTTTCCCTTCCATTTCTATTTTTTTGGAACAGTTTCAGGAGAATAGGAATTAATTCTTCTTTAAATGTTTGGTAGAATTCCCCTGGGAAGCCATCTGGTCCTGGACTTCTGTTTGTTTGGAGATTTTTGATGACTGTTTCAATCTCCTTACCGGTTAGGGGTCTGTTCAGGTTATCTATTTCTTCCTGGTTCAGTCGTGGTAGTTTATATGTCTCTAGAAATGTATCCATTTCTTCCAGGTTGTCAAATTTGTTGGCGTAGAGTTGCTTGTAGTATGTTCTTATAATTGTTTGTATTTCTTTGGTGTTGGTTGTGATCTCTCCTCTTTCATTCATGATTTCATTTATTTGGGTCCTTTCTCTTTTCTTTTTGATAAGTCTGGCCAGGGGTTTGTCAATCTTATTAATTCTTTCAAAGAACGAGCTCCTAGTTTCGTTGATTTGTTCTATTGTTTTTTTAGTTTCTATTTCATTGATTTCTTCTCTGATCTTTATGATTTCTCTTCTCCTGCTGGGTTTAGGCTTTCTTTGTTGTTCTTTCTCCAGCTCCTTTAGGTGTAGGGCTAGGTTGTGTATTTGAGACCTTTCTTGTTTCTTGAGAAAGGCTTGTACCGCTATATATTTTCCTCTCAGGACTGCCTTTGTTGTGTCCCATAGATTTTGAACCATTGTGTTTTCATTATCATTTGTTTCCATGAATTTTTTCAACTCTTCTTTAATTTCCTGGTTGACCCATTCATTTTTTAGAAGGATGCTGTTTAGTCTCCATGTATTTGCGTTTTTTCCCAATTTCCTCTTGTGATTGAGTTCTAGCTTCAGAGCATTGTGGTCTGTACATATGCAGGGAATGATCTCAATCTTTTGATACCGGTTGAGACCTGATTTATGACCCAGGATGTGGTCTATTCTGGAGAATGTTCCATGTGCACTAGAGAAGAATGTACATTCTGTTGCTTTGGGATGGAATGTTCTGAATATATCTGTGATGTCCATCTGGTCCAGTGTGTCATTTAAGGCCTTTATTTCCTTGTTGATCTTTTGCTTAGATGATCTGTCCATTTCAGTGAGGGGAGTGTTAAAGTCCCCTGCTATTATTGTGTTACTGTCGATGTGTTTCTTTGATTTTGTTATTAATTGGTTTATATAGTTGGCTGCTCCCATGTTAGGGGCATAGATATTTAAGATTGTTAGGTCTTCTTGTTGGACAGACCCTTTGAGTATGATAGTGTCCTTCCTCGTCTCTTATTCTAGTCTTTGGCTTAAAATCTAATTGATCTGATCTAAGGATTGCCACCCCAGCTTTCTTCTGATGTCCATTAGCATGGTACATTGTCTTCCACCCCCTCACTTTAAATCTGGAGGTGTCTTCGGGTCTAAAATGAGTTTCTTGTAGGCAGCATATTGATGGGTTTTGGTTTTTTATCCATTCTGATACCCTGTGTCTTTTGATTGGGGCATTTAGCCCATTAACATTCAGGGTAACTATTGAGAGATATGAATTCAGTGCCATTGTATTGCCTGTAAGGTGACTGTTACTGTATATTGTCTCTGTTTCTTTCTGATCTACTACTTTTAGGGTCTCTCTTTGCTTAGAGGACCCCTTTCAATATTTCCTGTAGAGCTGGTTTGGTGTTTGCAAATTCTTTCAGCTTTTGTTTGTCCTGGAAGCTCTTTATCTCTCCTTCTATTTTCAGTGATAGCCTAGCCGGATATAGTATTCTTGGCTGCATGTTTTTCCCGTTTAGTGCTCTGAATATATCACGCCAGTTCTTTCTGGCCTGCCAGGTCTCTGTGGATAGGTCCACTGCCAATCTAATGTTTTTACCCTTGTATGTTACAGACTTCTTTTCCCGGGCTGCATTCAGGATTTTCTCTTTGTCGCTGAGACTTGTAAATTTTACTATCAGGTGACGAGGTGTGGACCTATTTTTATTGATTTTGAGGGGCGTTCTTAGCATCTCCTGGATTTTGATGTTTGTTCCCTTTGCCATGTTAGGGAAATTCTCTCCAATAATTGTCTCCAATATACCTTCTGCTCCCCTCTCTCTTTCTTCTTCTCCTGGAATCCCAATTATTCTAATGTTGTCATCTTATGGTGTCGCTTATCTCTCAAATTCTCTCCTCGTGGTCCAGTATTTGTTTGTCTCTCTTTTGCTCAGCTTCTTTATTCTCTGTCATTTGGTCTTCTATGTCACTAATTCTTTCTTCTGCCTCATTCATCCTAGCAGTGAGAGCTTCCATTTTTGATTGCACCTCATTAATAGCTTTTTTTTATTTCAACTTGGTTAGATTTTAGTTCTTTTATTTCTCCAGAAAGGGCTTTTATCTCTCCGGAGGGGGTTTCTCTAATATCTTCTATGCCTTTTTGGAGCTCAGCTAGAACCTTGAGAATTGTCATTCTGAACTCTAGATCTCTCATGTTACCAATGTCCGTATTGATTAGGTCTCCAGCCTTCAGTATGGCCTCTTGTTCTTTTTTTTGAGGTGAGTTTTTCCGCCTTGTCATTTTGTCCAGATAAGATTTGCTTTCTCCTGCTGTGGAATTCCACTGTTCTTGGTGAGTAAAGTTGGTCTTGGCTGGGTTTCTTGTTGTTCTTCTGAGGGAGGGGCCTGTTGTAGTGATTCTCAAGTGTCTTTGCCGCAGGCGGAATTGCACTGCCCTTACCAGGGGCCAGGCTAAGTAATCCGCTCGGGTTCGCTTTCGGGAGCTTTTGTTCCCTGAGCACTTTCCATAGAGTTCCGGAGGATGGGAATGAAGATGGCGGCCTCCCAATCTCTCGGCCCGGAGGAGCCGAGAGCTTGTGGTTCTGCTCCTCAGTGTGCCCTCAGAGAAAAGCGCCCAACTGCCCCACCTCCCTGGCCTGTGGTCGCACCTTGAGGAAAGCAGTCAATTGCTGGAACCTGGAGAAAAGCGCCTGGTCACTTCTGTCTCCATGGCCTCTGGCCGTGCTGCGAGCCCACCCAGGCTACGACCAGCTCAAGGTAACCCCGGGCTGAGAGCTCACTCCTCGGCTTTGTTGCTGTAGCTGGCTTCCCCGCTCTAATACCTGCGAGCTCTGTGGCACTCAGAAACCCCCGGTCCTTCTGTGACCCCGCGGGACCTGGGGTTATGCTGACCCCGCCTGGGCTTCCCCCCGGTTTAGCCTCTGGAGCGATGTCTCCCAGTGGAGCAGACCTTTTAAAGTCCCGATTTTGTGCTCCATTGCTCCGCCGCTTGCCGGGAGCCGGCCCCTCCCCCCGCGGTCTGTCTTCCCGTCGCTTTGGATTCACTTCTCCGCAGGTCCTACCTTTCAGAAAGTGATCAATTTTCTGTTTCTAGAATTGTTGCTCTTCTTCTCTTAGATTTCCCGTTGGATTTATAAGTGTTCACAATGGTTAGATAAGCTGTCTAGCTGATCTCCTGCTACCTGATGTCATCTCAGCCTGCTACTTCTCCGCCATCTTGACTCCTCCCCCAAGTTGGTCTTTTGACTGACTTCTCTCCTTGGCAGGGTCCCAGGGACTCCAGAACCAGAGGTGGTTTGGATCCCTAACTCCTTTTCTCAGTAGTACTAATTGAGGCAAGATTTAGGCCTGATGCTGTCTTCCATATGCCTTATTCTTGAAGGTGTGGAGGTGGGGGTGAGAGGCAACTCTTCCATTTGTACCCAGTAACCTCATGCTCCTGCCAAACCAAACAGCTTGCTATTCTCCCAAACACTTTCCCACCTCCCCACTTTTGTGCTGGAGCCTTCCTTCAGCAGGAGCACCCCTTCGTGCTCTCTCTCCAATCCCCACACATCCAAATCCAACCCTCTCCCCCATGTTTCCTTACCTGACCCTTACAGTTGCAGGTACTTTCTTCCTCTTCCAGAAACCCATAGTGTTTAGTAAATGCCATTTTTTGCATTTAGCATTTCCTACCTTGTATTTTAGGTATTGACATTTCTATCTTATCTCCTTTTGTAAACTCCTTCCAAACAAGGTCTCTTTCTGATATACTTTGGTACCCACTCCAGCCCCATAGAATGTGAGCTCGGTGTCTTTCTCATCATGGGAAAGTCAGTAAATAGCTCACAAACAAATGAATACATGAATAAACCAATGAATGGTTGCGTGAAATCCTGCAAGAGAAGCCCAGAAAGACTGGGAAAAAACTGTGCCTCCAACCATTCGTTTTCAAATGCTTCTGGCCCTGCACCTGTCACCTCTGTGGGAAAGAGAGGCTATCATGGGAGGATATGTC
This sequence comes from Martes martes, assembly GCF_963455335.1. Lineage (NCBI taxonomy): Eukaryota > Metazoa > Chordata > Mammalia > Carnivora > Mustelidae > Martes > Martes martes. The sequence goes on along the minus strand of NC_137892.1, from coordinate 81,747,550 downwards.
GTCAACTTTAAATCCCTGTCTCTACCCCTTGAGCCTTGGAAGCAATAAGAAGGTCCATGGCCCCTCTCTGAACATCCATCCCCATGCCTTCCAGTCACTTCAAACATGAAAGTCCGGATTCCACCAGTGAAGGAGCCTGAATATGGATCACAACTTTTCCAGGTCCCTGGAGCCCTGTGGTTCCAGAAGGTGAAGGGACTATGAAGAGGAAACTGGGATGGCAAGGTCTTGAAATGACACATGCACACAGGCACGCACGCACGCACGCATGCCACAGACGCTTGAATCCAAAGGACTAAAGTTCTGTGTCTTTCTCAAAACAAACACTAGATGTCTCCATTACCCAGAGCCATCAGCCACACCCAGCCTCAGAAGCTCTGTCAGTGTGCCCTCCCTCAGCGTAATTAGCCCAGGAGGTCCATCGTTGTCACCCTGCATGAAACTCTCCTACAGACCAGTCTACTGGCCAGTTTCCCCACAAGGCAGAAAGTCAGGCTACTCACGGCTCTCCAACCTCAGGCAGCTGCTAGCCAGTTGCCTCAAGCAGTTCCTCCCTGTCCCTGTGCCCAGGATCCTCTCCACACTTTCTCAGAGATCCCTTCACTATGACCAGAACAAAGTCCCCAAGAAAATGGTGGTCAGTATATTTTGCCCAAAACTACATTTCACAAGTGAGTTTTGCAAGGCATTCTCCTAGCCTCTGAGGTGGTACAAGTACTTTAAGTCTAACTATCCTCCTACCTAAGAGACAGAAATAGTAGCTGCCAAGGAAAATAAATGCATCACAGGGGACAATCCCCAGGGACTGGGAGAGTCAGGGCTGGAATCCAGACTCTGCAGCTCTCCGCCCACCAAACTTGGCTAACAGTGGCTAACCATATCTTTCGTTTCAGGGACAGAGTTTCTGACATCACTGCTGTGTGGACAGGCACTCCCTTATGGACATCACCTGGCCCAGACTCCACTGTCACATATCCGTCAGCTTTGCACACACCTCTCTGTGGCATGGACATCCCTGCTGCCCCATGGAGAAGAAAATGGGCTCTGGAGTCCATCTGGATTTGCATTCCAGGTGCACAATTAACTAGCTTTGTCCAGTTCCTTAACCTCCCTAATTATCAGTCTCCCCATGTATAAAACTGGTAGTTGAGAAAACACTAAGAGATCATCATAGCGGTAGCCTTCTACACATAGAGAAGCTTTATTTATTTATTTATTTATTTATTTATTTTTACGATTGATTGATTTCAGAGAGAGAAAGAGCACTAGCAGGAGGGGCAGGGAGAGAGAGAGAGAGACAATCTTAAGCAGACTCCGCCCTGAGCTGGATGGGAGGCTTGATCTCACAACCCTGAGATCATGACCCTGAGCTCATGACCCTGAGATCACGACCTGAGCAGAAACCAAGAGTCCAACGCTTAACTGACTGAGCCACCAAGGTGCCTCCATATAGTAGCTCTTGTTAAAGGTGAGTTTTTTCTTACAGCTCAGCTATATGGTAACTGCTGTTCCATCTTACTCTTAACAAATAGTGCGACCTTAGAAATGTGCCCATTTCACATCCAAGTAAAACTACCTCATTGGTTATTTTCTCAGCTTCACTGACATTTTTCATTTTAATCATCTTAATCCATCTTAATCAAGGCTTTGCATTCATACTTGGTCAGCTTATTGCACACACATACATGTACTCACACTCTTCTCCTCCTACCGTGCCCCTGCCCCCTCTGCCCTGAGCACTCATTCCAGATGTCAATTCAGGAGAGAAAGAAGTCTCATCCTCCACCCACCCTCAAATACCTCTGGAGAGATAACTAAATCTAACCTAATAAAGTAGCCTGGTAGACAAAAAACTATCACCCAAACTGCTTAATGCCCACAGGAGCCCTGCCCCCCAGTAATTAGCTCTATTCCCCACAACAGAAGATGTGGTTTTCAGCCTCCAAACACCTACTCTAGTAAAGTGAGGTATGTCTCACTCAAAAAGCTGGGGAGCCACCACTTTCTGCCCAGCAGCTGTGCTTTCAAACAGGCCAGTACACAACCACAGAACTGTGTCTGTCTTGCTCTCTGTGATGCTATAAAAAGTTGAACATACATATAGATTCCGTCAAATTCACCCAGACCAAAACAAAACATAACAAAAAACCAGCTATCTCACAGGCTATCGGTAAAACAAATCAAAAAAGGCCAAAGAAAAACCATAAGCATTTAAAATATACTAAAATGAAATTTAAAAATTTGTTTTTTACATTATAACTCATTGTGATTAGCCAAATCCTTTTGCGGTGTTCATATGTGCTAGTCGTTCGCTGTTCAAGTTCAACAATCTGATGGTAAGAATACACCACCAGGTCACTCTTCTGCCAAGGTACAAGTAACACAGACAGCACAGGAAAGCCATCAAGGACTCTAGTTTTCAAAGTCCCCAGGTGCAGAGAATAATAGGCTGAATGTATACTCTGGGAACGGGTCCGTCACCCAGCCCCCTTCACCAATTATCAAATTTTGCTAATTCAAGGACTTTTGCAGAGTAGATTTATGTCTTATACCATCACCTACAGTGTGTATTCACAAAAACAACAGCAACAACATGGCACTTGGCAGTCATGAGGCAGAGGAAAGACAGGACTGGGTCTCAGAGGACTGAGAGGAGGGCACTCTCTGATCAGGCCAAGTGTAAACTGCAGGAAATGTTTTGTCTAGAGCTGAAGTTGCTAGTGTCTGGGAGCTGAGAGAAGCTGGTGAGAAAGGATTCTCCAGTTCTACTCTTCAACCTACACTCCCCAGAATAAGCCTGGGGCAGCTGTAGCCTATCCCGCCTCCCCTCAGGGGATTTTTTTCCTCCTGTCAACACCCACTCTCCCCTCTCCCTCCCCAATTCTAATAAAGAGGAAATCAGCCTTCCCTTTAGGGCAGCATCTGCCAAGATTGTGATTTGGAGGCGATTCCAGGTAGGTACAGGGGGCCTACAAACATTTGCTGAGTGCCTGCTATGTGGGGGGTGGGGGGGTCCACTTCAAAGTGGCACTTCTCTGTCCTCTTAGGGTTTTATAACTAACTGAGAAGCTGGGGGAGAAATGCCTGCCATCACCTCAGACCGAGTAGTTCAGTTGTTCATAGAAGCAACCCCTTACAGCAGTCCTTTCGACAGACCCCCACACCACTGTGCTCAGATACTGTGCACGTGGTCAGTGTCAGGCACAGGATTTAGAGGCAGGGCTGTCGCACTTCCAAAGCCCTGTCTGTCTTCCCACTGGCCAGAGCCCCAGCATCTCCCGGGTCTATTTAGGCCGCTAGATCCCTTGTGGCCCTGCCTCCCAGATCTAGCCCATAGTGGGTAATTTCTAAGTATCTTAAGTTGAATGAATAAGGGGAGGAATATAGCAGCTTCCAGAAATTGAATTAGAGAGGTAAATATGTCCAGGTAGCTCAGATTAGTGAAATAATCAGACTGCAAATGTCATCTCAGGCTGCTGAAGAAAAGAGCAGTCTTACATGCTTTCAGGAGGGATAAAAGGCTCACCCTATTATCGTTGCCAATGTTTCTTCTGCCACCTTGTCCCTCTCTTCTAACGGAGATTCCATTTTATGACGGTGAGTTCAGTATTGTCCCATAGCTCTTGGATGATCTGCTCTGGCTTTCTTCCTTCCATCCTTCCTTCCTTCCATCTTTTCTTCTTTGTCTTTGTGCTTCAGTCTGGACAATTACTACTGACCCATCTCTAAGTTTCCTGTTGAATAAAGTCTCCTAATGAGCCATTCAAGTTATTAGTCTTTCACTATGGTTTTCATCTCTAGCATTTCTGTTTGGTCCCTTCTAGTAGTTTCTGTATATCTGCTGATATCCTTCATAGGGTCATGCCTGTTGTCTGTCTTTTCCACTAGAGATTTTAACATAGTCATAATTATTTAAGTTCTCTTTCTGAGGATTCTAACATTTTAGGCATCTGTGAGCTCAAGTCTATTGAGTGCTTTGTCTCTTGACTGTGTGATGTTTTTCTTTGCTTCTTGGTGAGCATCATAATTTTCAAGACAGTAGACATTGAGGTAAATAGTTTCATGTCTGGCTGTGTGAATAACTCTTCATTATCTAGACTTCTACTGGGAGGAATTGAGTCAACCTACTCAGGAGTTAACCTGGTTTTGTATTTATTGTTGCTAGTTACTGTCAATATACCTCAGGCTTTAAATTCCCCTGGCATTACCTTGTACTTAGGGCTGGGGTTGGGTTAGCACAAAGGGTTTCTCAGTGTTCCGACCCATTTCAGCCTTTGGCTTTGCCTGTGAGCCTGAACCTCAATGAGATTCTCTCCCCTCACTTTTGTCTCCTCCTGCCAGCAGGAGACTGCTGTTATTTATTACTCCATTCTTGCTATCCCAGAGTGGGAAAGTAAAGAGACACTTTCCGTTGTCCATTTTCAGCCCCATCTTAAGGGGGCATTGTAGCCCATTGATCTCAGGTGTGGGGCCATGGCAGTGACCCTGCCCACAATCCTGGGGATTGTGGAATTGTTGCTTAATGATTACAAAGTTTCTATTTAAGGCAACTGAAAAATTTTGGAAATAGATACTAGCACAAAACTGTGAATGTGATTGATGCCACTGAACTATGCACCACAAACAGCTAAAAAGGCAAATTTTATGTGATGTACGTTTTACCACAATTTTAAAAATTAGTAGTTTTATATCAAAAACCACTGAATTGTACACTTTTTATTTTCATTTTTTATTTTCATCATTGGTATCTCATAAGTGACTTACTTATCTTATAACTGGAGCTTGTACCTCTTTTTTTTTTAAGATTTTATTTATTTATTTGACAGACAGAGATCACAAGTAGGCAGAGAGGCAGGCAGAGAGAGAGGAGGAAGCAGGCTCCCTGCCGAGCAGAGAGCCCGATGTAGGGCTCGATCTCAGGACACTGGGATCATGACCCGAGCCGAAGGCAGAGGCCTCAACCCACTGAGCCACCCAGGCGCCCCGAGCTTGTACCTCTTAATCCCCTCCACCTATTCACTCATCCTCCTGGTTCCCTCCCCTCTGACAACCATCAATTGTTCCCCACATTTATGATCCTTTTTAGTTTTTTGTTTGTCTAGAATAAAGGTGTGTGAGATATGCACACACACACACACACACACACACACACACATCACATATATACAGTGGGATATTCTGCCATCAAAAAGAATGCAATCGGGGGCGCCTGGGTGGCTCAGTGGGTTAAGCCGCTGCCTTCGGCTCAGGTCATGATCTCAGGGTCCTGGGATCGAGCCCCGCATCGGGCTCTCTGCTCAGCAGGGAACCTGCTTCCCCCTCCCTCTCTCTGCCTGCCTCTCTGCCTACTTGTGATCTCTCTCTGTCAAATAAATAAATAAAATCTTTAAAATATATATAAAAAAAAAAGAATGCAATCATGCTATTTGTGACAACATGAATTGTACATTTTGAATGGGTGAATTGCATGTTATGTAAATTATGTATCTCCGTAAAGTGATTGTAAAGAAGACAGAAAGAAAATGAGCGGGACTGTCCTAGTGGTAGCTCTAAATGTAATGGCAGTGAGGTAGTCAGTGACTTAGCAGGGTGACATGAGATGCAGAGCCAGGGGTTGGGGAAGTGGGGGAGGACAGTGGTCTGGTAGTTTCATTGCCTAGAAAACCCACCACATAGAAAGCTCTGTCCCTCAACCATAACGAACTGAATTACGACCAGAAATCCCTAAATCTTTCTGCATCTCCACAACTTTTTTAAATTTATAGAAATCATTTGTTGGGTCAAAGATCATGCATAATTTAATAACCCTTAAGTATTGCCCTCCAAAAAGATAGTAACAATTTGAAATAACTGTCAACACATGAGAATTCCCAACAAGAGAGAATACTCTTTCTGTTTTTTAATTTTTATCTGAATAGTACCTAAATGTTTTAAATTGCATTTTTATTATCAATAATTTGTGCTGCGTGCTTATGCATTCCTCCATAATCTAGGAATATAGCAGCCATCCTTATATTTTCTTTGGAAATTACTTGTTCAGATTCTCCAATCATTTTTTTTTCAGGTGTTCATTCTCCCTTCAGATTTTCCTTGATGATCACCCAACAATCTCAACAATGAATGCATCATGTATCTATCCTTTCACCACCAGAATAGGTTTAAAGATGTTATTTCCAAACAATTTCTAATAGACACTTGAGTGCTTGGCTTTTTAAAGTAAACTCGTATTTGAAAGTGAAAAAGTTGTCAAAAGAAGAGCAGTTTTCTCTCACATGCTCTTAATTTGTCACAGTCTCCATGGCTTCACATTTACCCTTAAAGGTAGGAGAGGTTTAAGCCCAAAGGAAATGATCTTACCTGTGAGACAAATAAGTAACCACACCATCGCTAAAATTAGGTTATGGTTCCTAGTAATAAGACACCGAGATCTTCAGCAGCATTGCAGAGAAAGAAAAAGAAAGAAAGAAACCCACACATTTTGTGTTTCATTATGTATCACAAGTCAAAACCTGAAATGAAATGGTCTCCCTACGTGGGTAACAGCACCATGAAAATTCCTTTCCTTTCTCTTCCTACTTCCATAGATTTCCAAATTCCTTGAAGAAACACATACTCTCATATGCTTTTAGTTTTACTCAGAGAAAATAAAATTCTATATTGTTTTCATTTATGTTTAACATAGTATAAAAGAAAGAAAGAAAGAAAGAAACCATAACTTAATTTCTGATAGTTTTGGGTTTGAGGGGTTCTTCTGCTTGTTAGTATACAATGAACCTCCCTCCACATGGCTTCAAGCTACCAGGCCACAGGCCCCCACACGCCCTTAATCCTCTCCTCAGCTCTTCTACTGAAAAATCTGGCCTTCATGATGCCAGGCTGTTTGGGGAGCGCTCCCTCTCCCAGAACTCTGTAGTAGTTTATTATACCCCATCAATGACAGGAGCAGCTCCAGTCCTGTTTTTGGCGGCATGTCCCTGGGTCTGCTCACTGACTGACTAGGGACTGCAGTATAACAAGGTTGACAGTTGGACAGAAGATCTAGTTCCTCTTTAAGTGGTAATGGCTTGTACTGGTTTTTCCAAAGTCACCTGAGTGATCTTTGTCGAAGTTGATCCTGTGGTGATGCATGCCACCAGCATTACCCTGGCCTCTGGGGTGTGGCCTTGGCCATGGCTCACGTGGCCCCAAAGTTTACAGGTCATCCTCAGTCTAGAGTGCCTGCTGGCCATCCAGATGAAAGAGAGCTGATTTCCAGTAGTTTCTAATGTGACCATTTCTCTTTGCTATCGAAAAGGCATATTGACTTTTTAAGATGAAAATGTGCCCTTCTTGTCTACAGTAAAATATGAACGCATTAACTCTATCTGGTGACTCTCCTAAATTCAGGCCAGATCTACGGAGCAAAACCTTTCAGGGAACAATCAACAAAGCCACTAAGTTGAAGATGGATAGATGACTTACTAAATGGACCTCTCAGTTATACAAATACAACTGAATCGTCAGAGCTCTCAGGTAAATCTTTAAACTTTTGGTTTCAGAATGTGTTTGTGTCTGTTTCCAGTAATAGGGGTGGTGAAGAAAGTAGTAATATCAGTGATAAATAATCCAGTCCAAATATCCATATATTTGCCAATATTTAATAAAACTTACAATTAGCATGGCAGTATTCTAAATGACTTATATATGTTAATATTTAATCTTGTTAAGTACCCTTGTTATCAGCTTCATTTTACACATGAGGAAACTAAGAGGCCTAGAGAAGTTAATTAAATTTACTGAAGTCATCTACTTGTAGGGCTGGGATTTGAACCCAGAGTTAATGTTCTTGACCACACACTATGCTCTCTTATAGCTCAATGATATCTTCAGAGCTGGAATTCTTAATGTGGGATCCATGAGCTCCGTCAAGGCCATGGATGGACATCAGGAAGTCTGTGAATTTGCCAAAAATAGTATGCAAGTGTTTGGGTGCATATGTGTGTCTCTACTTCATCAAATTCTCAAATGGCTCTACACTTCAAAAAGAAAAAAAGAAAGAAAAATGGTAAAGGGCCACTACTTTCAGAAAACAGTGTTATTGTGAACATTGTGAAGCCATGCTTCACAATGAAAAGTTGGTGGTTTTTACATGATGTGGAATTGGGTTAGAACCTTGTGTTGCCATCTGTTTGTCGTATGAACTTGGGCACTTTAATTGCCCAATCTAAATTCCATGGTCCTTATCTCTCCATGGGAATTATAACACCTACCTTGCATTATAGTTAATATCAAAACCAATGTCTGGAACTCACCAGTGCCTGGAAAATCATAGACAGTGTTATTACTATTGTTACTGTAGTGGTTGATTTTTGTTCTTTAATATGACTTACTAAATTATCAGTCCAAATTATAATCTTGCCATGAAATACTGCGAGATTTTTAACATCAATAACATAGTGTTCAACCTGAGACAATGCAGCCCTGTAGTAGGAAATGAACAGACTAGGAATGGCCACAGCAGGAGAATGGGATCTTGCCCCACTCTGCTCTGTGTGATGTAGTCTTTAATCTTCTTGTTTTGTGAGCTTTAAGAAAAGAGATTCTATTGTCTGACGCTTCCTTCTTCCCATGGGTAAGAAGCAGATAGATATTACATTGAAGGTGCTTTGAATTCTTGGTGAGGAGAAGCACTGCTTAAATTCAAGATTCTGTTATCCAGAGCTATCATGGAAAATTGTAAAAGAAAAAAGTGTACCTGAACGATTAAAAGAATAATAGCAACTCAAGTCGGAGCTTTAAAAAAGAGCATTTTGCGAACAGTTTTCATTTTAAGGAATAGTTGAGTGTCAAGTCTGGATTCCAAAGGCACTGAAACGGGATGAATCATTAAGCTCTGTTTACCATTTCTCAGTGAGCCACCTGTGTCAGTCTCATAATCCTCAGCTGTCTGCCTTTGACTTACATCTACCTGAACCTGAAGTCTTCTCCCGCCCGGTCTCATCCTTTCAGTCTCTTTCAGAAGGAAATAAGCAAATAAATCTGCATTCTTTGTGAAGACCTCCCAGGCTCCCTACTGACAGTATCTGCTGTCTCTGAATTCTTTCTGTTCCTCATTTCTATTCCCCAGGCACTCAGCACACTGTCTAGCGCTGTGATCGTTTGCATGTTTGTCCACAGTGTTCTTTTGTGTCTTCCTACTACTCAGGGCTTTAAAGGTAAGAACTATGTTTTATTCATCTTTGCAGAACTCCTCCAAAAACATCTATGGAGTAATAGCACAGATAGGAAATTAATGAATGTGTAAATTGCTCAGGAAAAAGGTACTGCCATGACTTCAGCCTCTGGAATTGGAAGTACAAGCCAAAAAAAAAAAAAGTGTACTTAACGAATTTGCTATGTGCCCTTCCCAGCTGGGGACATTAGTCAACGTGCGGTCCTGGGCTACGACATATATTTTATAGCTGCACCCCTATTTTAGCTCATCTGCCTTGCCTCATTTTCCATACACATAATAACAAATAAAGGGGAAAGAGGAAAATAAATAAAAGCCACTAAAAACCTATAGCTTTATTATATTCAAGGTGTACCATCGTATTCATGCAGAGCCAGATGGTTCCGTGAGCTTGGCTCCCATGAGGCTCAAGAAACCAAGGCAGTGGTTTTTATTTCTTTACAGATCACTCAGGCTCTCCTGGGGGGAAATGTGACCTCTCCAGACATGTTAGCAACCATGCCCAGGAATCACCTAGAAGGAGGGTGGTGGAGGGAGGAAGAAAAAGAAGGGAAACTGAGTCTCCCCATGAGCCTTCTGTTCCCAGGCAGAATACCCAGGATGTAATCAATCGCCCCAAAGACCACTTTTTCTTCTTCCAGGGGTTAAGATGCAAGGGTCTCTTTACTTACACGGGTACCTGTGTAACTAATAAGGCATTTTTTCAACTGGAACAATGGAAGCACGCTCTCCAGGCCCTAGCTGCTGAATCTGAGGATGAAGAATGGTCCTCATGCAAGCCAAGGAGCAGGAGGTTTGTCTGGGACCAGAGCCAAGTTGTGTGTGCCCTGCCAGGAGTGTTGCAACCCTGGGCTATCCCACTCCAGCACTCCAGCTCTGATCACACTGTCCTCCTGGCTATCTCTGCACACCTATGATCAAATGGCGAGCTGGGAAAATGCCCTCTGTTAGGAATGTCAGCACAAAGAGACAAAAGTAGTTTAACTCATTGCTTTCCAAGACTTGGTCACAGCCTTATAAATTCACAACTGCTCTGGGGACCAGCTGCATCAGAATCATCTGAAGTGTTTATTTAAAATGCAGGTTGCCAAGTTCCCCCTCTAGGACTCTGACCCAGTGTCCCTGCAGTGGGCCTGGAAAATCTACCTTTTAAGTAGGCACTCTGAGCGGTTACCTTAACATTAGAGAACCATTCCTTAAAGAAAGGGGGGGGGGGGAAGGAGCATGTCTAGATATTTCTCATTTTTGCTTTAACCATTTCAAAAAAAGATAAATCAATTGAGATGGGTGGCTGAAAAAATAATTTCAAAGCCTAATGTAATAGGAAATTCACTTATAGTAAAACTTACCCGAATACTGAGTACTAAATTCAGCATGAGAAAACACTAACCAGTGTGTGAGTGTCACAGAGGATGGTAATTACTGTCAATAACACCACCACAGAGACAGGTGGGGAAGCCTCAAGCCATCCACACTGCTTTGACCTTCTCTTTCTGACGCAGAGTGCCTGTCTATGTCTTCGAACCATGTCATTAAAGCCAACTTGCTCTGTGCTACATGTGGCAGGGGGATGATGGGACTTCACTCTGGATCACTTTCAGTTTTTCCAGAATCCTGTGCAGGATTATATGAGAAGATGAAATGTCATCTCACCCAAGATGCTACCCAGCTCTAAGCAAAGTGCTGGAAATCTGTGTAGGAGATTTAGTCAAAGGAAACTGGCTGTTGCCCCCTGCTCATTGTGACCTGTAAGTATTCTGAGCTCCTCTCATTCTCAAGATACTTTGGGGACGGGGTTCTGTGAAAAGGACTCTGAAGTCCAAAACCAAAAATAGGCATGGAGAAAAAAGTGAATGAGCACATTCAGTATTATGTTCTATTATAATACTTATTTTCCATATCTCTATTTTTTAATATCTATAATGTAGCATATCTTTTAATATTTATGATACCTATAATATTATAATATTATCTGTATAAGCAAAGACCAGAGTCTACAGAATAAGATTGAAGCGCGTGACCATATCTGCATATTATTTTTAAATGTTTTTTTCACTGTAAATAGCAACATTATTAAATTTTTGAAAAACAAGAAAGGTAAAAATAGCACTCATAATGTTGTCAACCCCACACAAGCACTGTTAAGATTTTGGTATATTTTGTTGCAAGTAGGCTTTTTTCATAAGCATGTTTAACATAGTCAAGCAGATTATGTGTCCTCTGTGATTGCAAGTGATTCACTTAGTATAGAATTAGTCTTATCCCATGTTGCTATATGTTACATTGAACCATTCAAAATTACTGATATTTGACTATTTGACATTAAAAATATAGCCACTTCCTGTGGTCCAAACCAGTGTTTTCCCTAATTGTGATTTGAAAGTCAGAGTGATTATCGTATAGATAGGCTGCTCCGTTCTTCATTGGTACCTGCTGTTGGTAATGAGTACCTGTTATTTCCCTGTTCACCTTAGCATAAATTCCATGCATAGAAGAAGGACATAAAGACTAGCTCTCACAAGGAAGATCCAACAGATTTGCATTACATTGTTGTGCTGAATGAGAATTAATCAAGTAGGAACAATGTACATTGTAAATGATGCTAGCCACTGTACATTGTAAATGAAGCTAGCCACTGGCATGCTTAATTAATAGGCCCACTTGCTTGGAAAGTGTGCCCAGCAAATCAAGAAAAGTTTGTGCCCGCCTTTCCCAGATATCCATTAGTAGGCTCACAAACTAGACTCCCAGCTAGCCCTCTTTGCTTTGTTGACTTCTGCTGTGTCTGTGCATGTGTGCGCACATGCATATGTGGCTGTATGCATGTGTTTGTTTTAGATTTAGCTTTAAAAGGTCACTGTAAAAGCAAAGATGCATTTCCTTAAGTCTACCTATGAAAAGCTTGACTCTTGTCAACCTTTGCCATGTTTAAATGTTAAAGCGAGTTACACTGTTTCCCTGAAGCACAGAAAAGCAAAGCTGTTACTTCCACTCTAGTTCTTGGGTTTTGTCTCTTGGTTTGGGGGTATGGTTTCTTCCTTTAGGCGTTGATTCTGCAAATCCAAAGCAGGCAGAGGTACCCACGGCCTCTCTATCTGGTCCTGTCTGGTCACCACCCAAGCATACCTCTCCAGGCCTTTGCCACTAAATGCTCTTGGCTCTGCCAGAGCCTGGGATTCCGGGATTCCCTTCTGGATGTTTCTTCCTTGAAACAATGGGAAATAGAAGCAATTTGTGGTAACACACATTGTGGGAGTTTTAGGTAAAAGAAACACCAAAAGAAAACCCCATAAATTCTCCAGTCTCTCTGTGCTTGTTTATAAATAGGAAGCTGTCTGAAAGAACTGATCAAATTTGAATAAATTAAGTTCATGACTTCATTTCCTCGTCTCTGACATAAATGATATGTTGTCCTTCTTCCTTCCAAGAAGAGCAAACCTTGAGTTTTCCTTGGGGATCATCCTAATGCCCCATAAAGAGAACATGACCAAGTATTTTCCTTTAAAAAGGCAATTTCTGGGGCACCTGGGTGGCTCAGTGGGTTGAGCCTCTGCCTTCAGCTCCGGTCATGATCTCAGGGTCCTGGGATCGAGCCCCGGGTCGGGCTCTCTGCTCAGCGGGGAGCCTGCTTCCCCTCTCTCTCTGCCTGCCTCTCTGCCTACTTGTGACCTCTGTCTGTCAAATAAATAAATAAATAAAAATCTTTTTTAAAAAGGGGGAGGAGGAGTCAAGATGGTGGAGAAGTAGCAGGCTGAGATGACATCAGGTAGCAGGAGATCAGCTAGACAGCTTGTCTAACCATTGTGAACATCTACAAATCCAACGGGAAATAGAAGAGAAGAAGAGCAACAATTCTAGAAACAGAAAATCGACCACTTTCTGAAAGGTAGGACCTGCGGAGAAGTGAATCCAAAGCGACGGGAAGATAGACCGCAGGGGGAGGGGCCGGCTCCCGGCAAGCGGTGGAGCAACAGAGCACAAAATCGGGACTTTAAAAAGTCTGCTCCAAGGAGGGACACCGTTCCAGAGGCTAAACTGGGGGGAAACCCAGGCGGGGTCAGTGTAACCCCAGGTCCCGTGGGGTCACAGAAGGACCGGGAGTGTCTGAGTGCCACAGAGCTTGCAGGTATTAGAGCAGGGAAGCTGGCTACAGCGACAAAGCCAAGGAGTGAGCTCTCAGCCCGGGGTTACCTTGTGCCCATCACAGACTGGGTGGGCTTGGAGCGCAGCCGGAGGCCACGGAGACAGAAGCGACCAGGCGCTTTTATCCAAGTGCCAGCAATTGATCGCTTTCCTACCGGTGTGACCACAGGCCAGGGAGGTGGGGCAGTTGGGCGCTTTTCTCTGAGGGCACACTGAGGAGAAGAACCACAAGCTCTCGGCTCCTCCGGGCCGAGAGATTGGGAGGCCGCCATCTTCATTCCCATCCTCCAGAACTCTACGGAAAGTACTCAGGGAACAAAAGCTCCCGAAAGCAAACCGGAGTGAATTACTTAGCCCGGCCCGTGGCAAGGGCGGTGCAATTCCGCCTGCGGCAAAGACACTTGAGAATCACTACAACAGGCCCCTCCCCCAGAAGATCAACAAGAAACCCAGCCAAGACCAACTTCACTCACCAAGAACATCATAATTCTATAGGAGGAGAAAGCAAATCTTATCTGGACAAAATGACAAGACAGAAAAACTCACCACAAAAAAAAGAACAAGAGGCCATACCGAAGGCTGGAGACCTAATCAATATGGACATTGGTAACATGAGAGATCTAGAGTTCAGAATGACAATTCTCAAGGTTCTAGCCGGGCTCGAAAAAGACATAGAAGATATTAGAGAAACCCTCTCCAGAGAGATAAAAGCCCTTTCTGGAGAAATAAAAGAACTAAAATCTAACCAAGTTGAAATCAAAAAAGCTATTAATGAGGTGCAATCAAAAATGGAAGCTTTTACTGCTAGGATGAATGAGGCAGAAGAAAGAATTAGTGACATAGAAGACCAAATGACAGAGAATAAAGAAGCTGAGCAAAAGAGAGACAAACAAATACTGGACCATGAGGAGAGAATTCGAGAGATAAGCGACACCATAAGATGACACAACATTAGAATAATTGGGATTCCAGAAGAAGAAGAGAGAGAGAGGGGAGCAGAAGGTATATTGGAGACAATTATTGGAGAGAATTTCCCTAACATGGCAAAGGGAACAAACATCAAAATCCAGGAGATGCTAAGAACGCCCCTCAAAATCAATAAAAATAGGTCCACACCTCGTCACCTGATAGTAAAATTTACAAGTCTCAGCGACAAAGAGAAAATCCTGAATGCAGCCCGGGAAAAGAAGTCTGTAACATACAAGGGTAAAAACATTAGATTGGCAGTGGACCTATCCACAGAGACCTGGCAGGCCAGAAAGAACTGGCGTGATATATTCAGAGCACTAAACGGGAAAAACATGCAGCCAAGAATACTATATCCGGCTAGGCTATCACTGAAAATAGAAGGAGAGATAAAGAGCTTCCAGGACAAACAAAAGCTGAAAGAATTTGCAAACACCAAACCAGCTCTACAGGAAATATTGAAAGGGGTCCTCTAAGCAAAGAGAGACCCTAAAAGTAGTAGATCAGAAAGAAACAGAGACAATATACAGTAACAGTCACCTTACAGGCAATACAATGGCACTGAATTCATATCTCTCAATAGTTACCCTGAATGTTAATGGGCTAAATGCCCCAATCAAAAGACACAGGGTATCAGAATGGATAAAAAACCAAAACCCATCAATATGCTGCCTACAAGAAACTCATTTTAGACCCGAAGACACCTCCAGATTTAAAGTGAGGGGGTGGAAGACAATGTACCATGCTAATGGACATCAGAAGAAAGCTGGGGTGGCAATCCTTAGATCAGATCAATTAGATTTTAAGCCAAAGACTAGAATAAGAGACGAGGAAGGACACTATCATACTCAAAGGGTCTGTCCAACAAGAAGACCTAACAATCTTAAATATCTATGCCCCTAACATGGGAGCAGCCAACTATATAAACCAATTAATAACAAAATCAAAGAAACACATCGACAGTAACACAATAATAGCAGGGGACTTTAACACTCCCCTCACTGAAATGGACAGATCATCTAAGCAAAAGATCAACAAGGAAATAAAGGCCTTAAATGACACACTGGACCAGATGGACATCACAGATATATTCAGAACATTCCATCCCAAAGCAACAGAATGTACATTCTTCTCTAGTGCACATGGAACATTCTCCAGAATAGACCACATCCTGGGTCATAAATCAGGTCTCAACCGGTATCAAAAGATTGAGATCATTCCCTGCATATGTACAGACCACAATGCTCTGAAGCTAGAACTCAATCACAAGAGGAAATTGGGAAAAAACGCAAATACATGGAGACTAAACAGCATCCTTCTAAAAAATGAATGGGTCAACCAGGAAATTAAAGAAGAGTTGAAAAAATTCATGGAAACAAATGATAATGAAAACACAATGGTTCAAAATCTATGGGACACAACAAAGGCAGTCCTGAGAGGAAAATATATAGCGGTACAAGCCTTTCTCAAGAAACAAGAAAGGTCTCAAATACACAACCTAGCCCTACACCTAAAGGAGCTGGAGAAAGAACAACAAAGAAAGCCTAAACCCAGCAGGAGAAGAGAAATCATAAAGATCAGAGAAGAAATCAATGAAATAGAAACTAAAAAAACAATAGAACAAATCAACGAAACTAGGAGCTGGTTCTTTGAAAGAATTAATAAGATTGACAAACTCCTGGCCAGACTTATCAAAAAGAAAAGAGAAAGGACCCAAATAAATGAAATCATGAATGAAAGAGGAGAGATCACAACCAACACCAAAGAAATACAAACAATTATAAGAACATACTACAAGCAACTCTACGCCAACAAATTTGACAACCTGGAAGAAATGGATACATTTCTAGAGACATATAAACTACCACGACTGAACCAGGAAGAAATAGATAACCTGAACAGACCCCTAACCGGTAAGGAGATTGAAACAGTCATCAAAAATCTCCAAACAAACAGAAGTCCAGGACCAGATGGCTTCCCAGGGGAATTCTACCAAACATTTAAAGAAGAATTAATTCCTATTCTCCTGAAACTGTTCCAAAAAAATAGAAATGGAAGGGAAACTTCCAAACTCATTCTAGGTGAGGCCAGCATCACCTTGATCCCAAAACCAGAAAAGGATTCCACCAAAAAAGAGAATTACAGACCAATATCCTTGATGAACACGGATGCGAAAATTCTCACCAAAATACTGGCCAATAGGATCCAACAGTACATTAAAAGGATTATTCACCACGACCAAGTGGGATTTATTCCAGGGCTGCAAGGTTGGTTCAACATCCGCAAATCCATCAATGTGATACAATACATTAATAAAAGAAAGAGTAAGAACCATATGATACTCTCAATAGATGCTGAAAAAGCATTTGACAAAGTGCAGCATCCCTTCCTGATTAAAACTCTTCAAAGTGTAGGGATAGAAGGCACATACCTCAATATTATCAAAGCCATCTATGAAAAACCCACCGTGAATATCATGCTCAATGGAGAAAAACTGAAAGCTTTTCCGCTAAGGTCAGGAACACAGCAAGGATGTCCGTTATCACCACTGCTGTTCAACATTGTACTAGAAGTCCTAGCCTCAGCAATAAGACAACAAAAAGAAATTAAAGGCATCCAAATTGGCAAAGAAGAAGTCAAACTATCACTCTTTGCAGAGGATATGATACTATATGTGGAAAACCCAAAAGCCTCCACTCCAAAACTGCTAGAACTTGTACAGGAATTCAGTAAAGTGTCAGGATACAAAGTCAATGCACAGAAATCAGTCGCATTTCTTTACACTAACAACAAGACAGAAGAAAGAGAAATTGAGGAGTCAGTCCCATTTACAATCGCACCCAAAACCATAAGATACCTAGGAATAAATCTAACCAAAGAGGCAAAGAATCTATACTCAGAAAACTATAAAGTACTCATGAAAGAAATTGAGGAAGACACAAAGAAATGGAAAAATATTCCATGCTCATGGATTAGAAGAACAAATATTGTGAAAATGTCTATTCTACCTAAAGCAATCTACACATTTAATGCAATCCCTATCAAAATCCCACCCATTTTTTTTAAAGAAATAGAACAAATAATCCTAAAATTTATATGGAACCAGAAAAGACCTCGAATAGCCAAAGGAATATTGAAAAAGAAAGCCAAAGTTGGTGGCATCACAATTCCAGACTTCAAGCTCTATTACAAAGCTGTCATCATCAAGACAGTATGGTACCGGCACAAAAACAGACATATAGATCAATGGAACAGAATAGAGAGCCCAGAAATAGACCCTCAACTCTATGGTCAACTAATCTTCAACAAAGCAGGAAGGAATGTCCAACGGAAAAAAGACAGCCTCTTCAACAAATGGTGCTGGGAAAATTGGACAGCCACATGCAGAAAAATGAAATTGGACTATTTCCTTACACCACACACGAAAATAGACTCAAAATGGATGAAGGACCTCAATGTGAGAAAGGAATCCATCAAAGTCCTTGAGGAGAACGCAGGCAGCAAACTCTTTGTCCTCACCCGCAGCAACTTCTTCCTAGGAACATTGCCAAAGGCAACAGAAGCAAGGGCAAAAATGAATTATTGGGATTTCATCAAGATCAAAAGCTTTTGCACAGCAAAGGAAACAGTTAACAAAACCAAAAGACAACTGACAGAATGGGAGAAGATATTTGCAAACGACATATCAGATAAAGGGCTAGTATCCAAAATCTATAAAGAGCTTAGCAAACTCAACACCCAAAGAACAAATGATCCAATCATGAAATGGGCAGAGGACATGAACAGACATTTCTGCAAAGAAGACATCCAGATGGCCAACAGACACATGAAAAAATGCCCCACATCACTCGGCATCAGGGAAATACAAATCAAAACCACAATGAGATACCACCTCACACCAGTCAGAATGGCTAAAATTAACAAGTCAAGAAATGACAGATGCTGGCGAGGATGCGGAGAGAGGGGAACCCTCCTACACTGCTGGTGGGAATGCAAGCTGGTGCAACCACTCTGGAAAACAGTGTGGAGGTTCCTCAAAAAACTGAAAATAGAGCTACCCTACGACCCAGCAATTGCACTACTGGGTATATATCCTAAAGATACAAATGTGGTGCTCCGAAGGGACACGTGCACCCGAATGTTTATAGCAGCAATGTCCACAATAGCCAAACTGTGGAAAGAGCCTAGATGTCCATCAACAGATGAATGGATAAAGAAGAAGTGGTATATATATATACAATGGAATACTATGCAGCCATCAAAAGAAATGAAATCTTGCCATTTGCAATGACGTGGATGGAACTAGAGGGTGTTATGCTTAGCAAAATAAGTCAATCGGAGAAAGACAACTATCATATGATCTCTTTGATATGAGGAAGTGGAGATGGAATGCGGGGGGGTTGGGGGAAGGTAAGAAAAGAAAAAATGAAAAGATGGTATTGGGAGGGAGACAAACCATAAAAGACCCAATCTCAAAAAACAGACTGAGGGTTGCTGGATGGAGGGGGGATGGGAGAGGGTGGTGGGGATATGGACATTGGGGAGGGTATGTGCTATGATGAGTGCTGTGAAATGTGTAAACCTGGCGATTCACAGACCTGTACCCCTGGGGATAAAAATACATTATATGTTTATTAAAATAAATTTAAAAAAATAAAAAAAACTGTTGGAATACTTAATCTACAAAAAATAGGAGGAAATGTCCCACCCCATGCCAGGTATCATGCAGCAGCATGGGCAAGCACCAAAAAAGACTTGTGAACAATTTCGAATACCTTGAGAGAAGTCAGTGTCACTGTGATAGACTGAAAAATACGTAAGTGACAAAGACCACATTCTAGAAAAGGAAGAATAATGATGAATCATTTCTGAGTGTCAATTATTGCAAGGATGGCTGATTCTGGGGACTGATTCCGTTCCTTTGATAAAGACACCAATAGATTAGAAAGGGAAAATCTCACTATAAGGAACTGTGACTTCAATTCAGGGTGAGAGTAAGGAGAGTTATATATTCCTGTGTAATCAGTAATCTTCTACCTGTAAATTAATGTGCTCTTTGAGATGAAAGAGGATGTGATTTCTTAGATATGACAACAACCACACGAGGTGAAAGAGGTTGGTGAACTGGGCTTCATCAAAATTTAAAACTTCTCTGCTTTGAAAAACACCATCAAGAAAAATAAAAGACGACCCCAAAACTAGGAGACAGTGTTGTGCCCGAGTTTTCACGTCCGAGAGACCACCAAGGAGCCAACACCAATGCAATCACACGAGGGTTTATTCGATAAGCTTAAGCTTGGGCCCAAGTATACCCGACACAGCAGAGTAGGGACTTGGACCCCGAGCTTAGTTAAGGCAGGGGTATTTATGGGTTCCTGTTACTAAAGCAGAGTGGGGGTCTCCGGAACCAAAGCAGGGTGGGGCTTCCTGGAACTAAAGTAGGGTGGGGCTTCTTAGAACAGGGGCACAGGGGTCTGAGATGGCTGTACTTATGCTAAGGCTAAACCTGAGGTGGGATGGCCTTGATTTTTCTAGGCCTCCACAACAGTATTTGCAAATCATGTATCTGATAAGGGAATCATATCCAGGATATATAAAGAGCCCTTACAACTCAATAATAAAAAGATAAATAACCCCATTTTTTAGAAGGCAAAATATTTGAATAGACATTTCTCCAACAAAGAGAGATAAATGGCTCCTAAGCATGTGAAAAGAAGCTCCTATCTAGTCATTCAGGAAATGCTAATTCTAACCACAATGGGATACTACTTCACACCCTCTAGAATAGCAATTACCAAACAACAGCAGCAACAACAACAAGTAGTGGCAATGATGTAGAAACCGCCTATAGTGTTGAAGAGTGGAACTTTCATACGATGTTGATGGCAATGTAAAATGGTGCAATCACTTTGGAAAACAGTTTAGAAGTTTCTCAAAATGTTAAACACAGAATTAACATACAACCCAGTAACCTGGGCCTTATGGGAATTCTAATGGGTTATATGGTGACTACTAATGGGTACAAATTCCCAAATTCTTTGGGAATGATGAACATGACCTAAAATTATTTATGGTGATAGTTGCACAACTCAGTAAATATACTGAAAACCACTCAATTATAAACTTCAAATGGGTAAAATTAATGGTATGTAAAATATATTTCATAAGGCTCTTAAGAGTCAACACGAATGAGGGAATAGCAACCAATTCACATTAAAAAAAAAAAAAAAACCAGCAGAATTGTCACTGTTTCCATTAGGAAATTTTTAGTAGCCATAGTCAGTCAAGACTTGACTTCAAGTTTGCACTAAAATTACTTGTCAGAACTGGAGGCTGGGTATTCCACTGCTATTTACTGAAAGTGATTAACCTTTGATGCACTAGTAATATCTAGGGAAAAGGAAACATAGGGGTCTCAGTAGGGTTCCCTTAGAAGGTCATGTGATTTCTGAGAAACAAACCACTAGGTCTGAAGTTGTCAGTATGTTAACTCTGAGGATGGTTGGTGTAACACCAAACATCCTGAAAGAACATACAACCATGTGTATTAAGACCACATCCTCAGCTCAGAAAAGATCATAAAACAGTTCTAATAGAAAGTGTACTGAATATTGTTCCTTGAGGGACTGAGGTTGATCTGTCTTAAACAAAGACGTTTCTCAATATTAGAACAAAAGAGCCATGTCTGACTACATTTTCCTTCTTTAGCTTAGTCCAGAAAGAAGGAAAAAAGGGAAGGAGACAGTGGGTGGGGGGAGGAAAGGAGAGAGAGGAGGATGAAGGGGGGTCGGGGAGGGGAAACTCAGTATTTTCCCGTATCTCAAGGTGTATAATCAAATACACCTGTCTGTGGAAACACAGACAGCCAATACTCCCTATCCCCACTCCCTCTGTCTTTACACCTGCCACAGACTTCAGGTAGGAGCACAATAAATTATCTTCCACAAAGTGGGGAAGGAAAAATCTAGGCAGGAGCTTACTAATAAATAAGACTCCCTTCTGCATTTCCACTTGCCCTTGGTCTATTAGTCCTTATATAGCCCAAGGAGATAACTAGGAAAAAATTTGGTTGCTGACCAATTTTTTTCAAAGCTCTAATTTAAGTCTTAATAGATTCCATTAGTGGAAGCAGAAGATAGTATTGCTGATGATGAGAACTAGAATCCTAGGGGCACCTGGGTGGCTCAGTGGGTTAAGCCTCTGCCTTCGGCTCAGGTCATGATTTCAGAGTCCTGGGATCGAGCCCCGCATCGGGCTCTCTGCTCAGCAGGGAGCCTGCTTCCCCCCCCCCCCGCCTGCCTCTCTGCCTACTTGTGGTCTCTGTCTGTCAAATAAATAAATAAAATCTTTAAAATAAATAAATAAAATTTTAAAAATTAAAAAAAAAAAAGAACTAGAATCCTCCAAATTTCTGTGAAAACACAATAGAGTCTCCCCTTGTGTACTACGTTCTGAGGGCAACAGGGTCCTCTCATCCCCACCCACACTATAGAGTTGCCCTCCCCTCCCTCAGCAGTCCTAGCAAAGGAAAGCATGACCACTCGTAATGAGTAATTGTTCACTGTTCTCACTTGCCTTTCATTTCTGAATGTTCAAGTTTGAACTTGGAAAGAGAGAAAACCACATCCTTTGTACCCTCAATATATAGATGGAGTCAGTCAAGAGCTAACACAGATTTTCGTGCCGATTGATGTGGGGACAGCAGCCACAATGAGGATCTCCTGTACGTTTCTGGCATCCTCTCTCTCAATTGCTGTTTTTCTCCTGCTGATTCCTGGAGGTAAGACTGCTTCTCATCATTTCCAGCATAACCATTAAGCAAATGGAGCAGACTTTCAGCAAACTTTTGGCAAGATTAGCTATGTATAAGAGGAGATATTTGTTCTCCATGCTTTAGTACTCTCCCTTGAATTCTATGTCTTTATTTTAGAAGGAAAAACATCCTTCCTTCCTCTTTAAAATTTTCTCACAAAAAATAATGGAACTGCCAGTGTTTATTTCTGCCAATTTATAAATTGAAAATTTATAAATGAATAAACAAAATAAGCAAATAAACAAAGATGCTTGAATTGGGAAAATAAGTAGTACCTTTCAGGAAGGGAATAGTGGTGTTCAGCCTTTCTTGCTGCAGAAAGTACATGGATGGTTTTAAACAGAAGTTAAAAAACAAAACAAAACAAAACAAAAACCTGACTTTGTCACCCAAAACAGATCAGGAATGACTTGAATTTATATCATTTCTCTAGTGTGTCCCTGGGAATGTCCCCACATTGACTCTTTGGGGGTATTGAGCGAATTCTCTGGCATTCCAAGTAGTAACCAACATGACTGGTTTTATATGAGCTGCATGGGCATCAGTTTCAAACGCTGTGAAGCTCATGGCATTATCACAAGACAGGTTATACCCCCTGAGTGGCTTTAGACTTTTCCTTGAAAACCTTCAAGAGAGTGAGGACTGATCTAGGACTGCCTCAAGTATGCTGACAGATAGGCACTAGCCATGGCTTTAGCCCAAGGTCTGTCAGCTTTTGTACATGGGAGCGGTGGCCAGGGGCTGATGTGAAAACCTGTCTTGCCAGGAATCCACAAGGAAGTTTATCTTGCACCTAAAAATGAGAAGAAATTTTTAAAATAACAAGGTTGCTGCACATATGGGTCAAAAGCGTGGGCAGACCATCAGCCTGGCATAGTACGACTGTGTTCAGGCATGTTAGATCCTCTGTAACATTGAAAACAGAGCAGATATTTAAAAAAAAAAAAAAAAAAATCCAGTGATATCTTTTCTTCAAAGGAAACAACAGAGGGGCTTGCTCCACTCTTCTTTGTTGCCTGTGGTCAGAGAGAGCAATGTGGGCACATAAAGAGAACTGATAGAGTAAAGCAAGACTTGGTGCTCTGGGCCAGGGGTCTCAACCGTCCTAATCGTTAGAATACTCTGGAGGGCTTTTTAAACAGTGCTTGCATCCAGCCCCAACTCCCAAGATTCTCATTTATTTTGATTCTGGGGAAGGATCAAGAATTGCTAGGTTCCAGAAGCTTCTCACCTGCTCTAAACTCTACCCCTGACCCTTTTAGGAGTGGTCGGTTGCAGATGTTGACTTTTTTTTTTTTTTCTTTTTTTTTTGGAAGCTTGTGTCTGTGCTCACCAAACAGGTGATTTTGCAAAATAAAAATGAAGTTATTCTGTTGAGTTTAGGATTTCTGCAGCTCAGAAGGTCCAAAGACATACCGTTGGGATCTTTTCATACATGACTCACCCAAGGAAAATTTGAGATGGGGGTTAAGTTGTCAGGGTTTCTCTAAATTCCTTATCTTTTAACTTCTAGAGTCTAGTATATCTGCTTCCCAACACACTTCTGGAAATGAGAACCCTTAGGACCACTCTCTTCCCCTTCCCTCACTCTCACCATCTGCCTCTGATTGTGAATTTGGCAGTGAGTTGGCTTTATTAATGGGGTAACAGGCACTCTGCCCGATATGAGAAACCACTGAATCTCGGCCAGTGGTCAGAAGTATTTTAGAAGGGTCCAACAGCATCTGGCACAGGGGTGGAGGACTGAAAGCGTATCACAAAGGCAAAGGCACAAGATGGCTAAACCAGCATGAATGGGGTTTCTTGTGGGTAAGGCAATCATTCTGTAATCATGAAACCCTACTCCTGCTCTGTCATCATGGAAATTTGATTAAGGCAGAGTTCTCTCCTTCCTTCTCCTACCTCTTTGGAAAAGGCCTTCGGTTTGACCATGCGTTTCAGTCTGCAGGTTGAAAGGGAGCCTTGGGTGCGATAGATACTATTCTGTCCATTTAGGATCAAGGAGAGTACCAGTTTCAATTAAACAGAAGTCTCACAATGACCAAAGAACTCATAGGTGGGACACAGCTAAAAGGCACAGTATCAGTTTATAAGCCGTGTGTTTTGGCAAGGACAGAAGGACAATCTCAGGCTTCTAAGAGCTGCTCTGCTTCCCCAGATCAGTACTCAGCCAGAAGGGAGGAAGGTGGAGTGCCCTCAAAGTGGTCATCATCACTAGCATCTCTTGGAGCAACCACGACCGACCTGACCTCTGAGGCTGTGGCAGATTTCCAGCCTCCTAATCCCTGGAGCTGCTGATGGCCCAGCTTCTGTGGGTGAAAGAAGAGCAGGACGCTCTCAGGGAGTCCAGCAGGAGTGGGATTTGTGTTCCGATATCCAAACATCTCCGTGGAGGGCGAGGGGGGCGGGGGGAACCTGTCACCTATGTTTCCTTTCCAAGCGGGAAAAGCATGTGTGGTCTCAGGAACATGGCTTTAGGGAGAGCTCTTTGGGGTGGGTGCTAAGAGGATTTGTCTTTTTCTTTTTAACAGATTTCTGTGTAGAAATTATTGGAGGAAATGAAGTGACTCCTCATTCAAGACCCTACATGGTGCTACTTAAAGGAAAAAAAGTCTTCTGTGCTGGGGCTCTGGTTGCAAAAGACTGGGTATTGACTGCAGCTCACTGTGTCCTGTAAGTGCTCGGTTTCTAAAAATGTTTGTACAGATGTCCTCATTTGGGGGAATATTAATAAAGAGAATAAATCTTCACTAAAACCACAGGAAGCTCACGTTAGTATCTTCACATCACTTAAGTCTCTGGGAAATTGTTTTACCCCAGCAGGGAGTTAAGCCCAGACTCAGCCCCAAAGGATCAGACCCATGGGGGATCCACAGTGGGCACCCACACGCTTGCTGTCATACTCGGTTAGAGCTACCGGCTCTGAGCGCTGCAAGGCTTTGCTTCTAGTCTTGACTTCATGACTAGAGAGAATTAACCACAGTATGAAAGGGTAAAACTAAAGTGTCCCCTTGGGAGCCTGAACTCAACAGTCAAGTAGAAAGCTTGTTTCTTTTTTTCTTTTTATATTTTTAATTAACATTTAGCATATTATTTGTTTCAGGGGTACAGTTCTGTGAATCATCAGTCTTACACAATTCATAGCACTCACCATAGCACATACCCTCCCGAATGTCCATCACCCAACCACCCCTTCCCTCTTACCCCCCATCCCTCCAGCAACCCTCAGTTTTTTTCCTGATATTAAGAGTCTCTTATGGTTTGTTTCCGTCTCTGGTTTCATCTTGTTTCATTTTTCCCTCCCTTCCTATATGATCCTCTGTCTTGTTTCTCGAATTCCTCATACAAGGGAGATCATATGATAATTGTCTTGCTTTGATTGACTTATTTCGCTCAGCATAATACCCTCTAGTTCCATCCACGTCATCACAAATGGCAAGATTTCATTTCTTTTGATGGCTGCATAGTATTCCATTGTATATATATACCACATCTTCTTTATACATTCATCTGTTGATGGACATCTAGGCTCTTTCCATAGTTTGGCTATTGTGGACATTGCTGCTATAAACATTCGGGTGCATGTGCCCCTTCGGATCACTACATTTGTATCTTTGGGGTAAATACCCAGTAGTGCGATTGCTGGGTCATAGGGTAGCGTGATTTTCAACTTTTTGAGGAACCTCCATGCTGTTTCCCAGAGTGGCTGCACCAGCTTGCATTCCCACCAACAGTGTAGGAGGGTTCCCCTTTCTCCACATCCTCGCCATCTCTCGTTTTCAGACTTGTTCATTTTAGCCATTCTGACTGGTGTGAGGTGGTATCTCACTGAGGTTTTGATTTGTAGAGAAAGCTTGCTCCTAATACTTTCCCTTTTCCTTTTCTGACCATCTCTCACATCTCAGCCATCTCTTAACCCCCGCTGACTACTATCTTCAGAGCTCTTCCAGGCCTGGTCTTTCCTCCATTCTCATAATCAAGCCTCTAAACTTGGGCTGTCCAATATGGTAGCCACTGTCATATGGTCACATGAATTTACACGTGGCTCTATGAATTTAAATTAAAGTTCAATAAAATTACAAATTTATTTCCTTGGTGGCATTAGCCACATTTCAGGTCCTTGGTAGCCACAGGTGGCTAGTGGCTACCATTTTGAATGAGGCAGATATAAAGAACATTTCATCATTCAGTTGTGCTCTACTGAAACCAGTTCTAGTTTCTTAAGTGATACTCACATCAGCTGATGTAATGGAAAAATGATAGTGTGGTGATCTGGTTGGTTTCATTTAGACTACGCTGTGAATGAAGATAACCTTAATCATTAATACACCAAAGAGCGTTTTTTTAAGATCCAGGCCCCATGTGGGGCTTGAGTTTATACCCCTGAGATCAAGAGGCACAGACTCTACTGAACCAGCCAGGCACCTCCTGAGTATTTTGATTTTATGAATCAAAATGAACCTTTTGCAGGGAGTAAAAAAACAGAAAGGATCCTGGGTCCCTGCTTCAGATCACCATCCCCCCAATATACACACACTTGGTGCCATGCAAATAGGGTCGTTCATGGAGCAATCATATTCTGAAAGTTTTCCCTTTTAACTTTGTTTTCTCTTACAAAGATCCCTTCAGTGCATTCCTCTACAATTACTGAGTGCCTTTTGCTTCCATCTCTAGACCCCTGAGATCTTTGTTTTCTAGCATTCTGCACCCTGATTCTCCACCACAGCTCAAGGAGGGTGAGGGGGCACTAAAACCCTAACCCCTAAGATCCCAAGCCTTGGCTTAGCTGCCATCGAGTTCTCTTGCTTTTCAGCAGACCTAGTTTAGTGTGTTGCAAAGAAGCTGGTGGTGATGATGACAGATTCATAAACAATTTTCTTATTCTTTAAACTACATTTTTTTTTCTTTCTGAGCCACAAACAAGTATTGCCACAGAAAGTAGATTGACAAATGAGACAGTAAAGCAGATCATATAATATGCTGAGCTCCTAATTTAAAGAGTAAACCCAGTTCACAGTGTCGTGTCTGTTTCCAGGAGCAGAAGTTCCCAGGTCATTCTTGGAGCCCACTCAGTAGCCAACAGGGAGTCAGAAAAACAGATAATGTATGTTAAGAAACAGCTTCCTTATCCGTGCTTTGACCCGCACACACATGAGGGGGATCTGAAACTTTTACAGGTATGTACCTCTGATAGACTTCACAGTCACAGAACATCCTACCATCTGGCCGCCTCCATGGAAATTTTTTCCTTGGTGCTCTGTGGCTATAGACAATAGTTACTTAATGGGGTCCTTGAAGGTGGGGCTAGAATTTAAGTAAAAATAGGACCATTTAAATGATCTTATTTTGTTAAGTCTTCATGCTTGTCTTCTAACAGCTGAACAAAAAAGCAAAAATTAATAAAAAAGTGAGTATCCTCCCTCTCCCTAAGAACGGGGATGATGTCAAACCGGGAACCACGTGCCAAGTTGCAGGCTGGGGGAGCATTCACAATAACTCCCCTCAGTCTGACACCCTCAGAGAAGTCAATATCACCATCATAAATCGAAGAATCTGCAATGATGAAAAGCACTATAATTATAATCCTGTGATTGGACTGAATATGATCTGTGCTGGCAGCCTCAAAGGTGGAAAAGACTCATGCAATGTAAGTAAAATAAGGTCCCACGTGTTAGCTGTTAGAGTAAGTCCCGCAGATAGAGAACCTGTAACATCAGGTTTTGTCTTGTCATGGCGTTGGCTTCTGCAGGGTCCTAGTGCTTTTTTTTTTTTAACAGAAGTTTGATAAAATCCCAAATAAATTAATGTAAGCTCATGTAAGTCATTCATCAGAAACTTGTTCTCATTTTTCATATAAACATATGCAGATCTCAATTTGTAAATATGTAACATCCAGGAAAGCTGAAATCAGGGCTCCTCTAAGGACTTCAATGCCCTTTTCCCAACCTCAGTACTCCCCCCAAAATTCGCTGTCACTTAACCGAACAAGTCTGACATGCCTGTCCTTTCCAAGCCTGACTAAGGATCTCTGGCCGGACTCTGCAGCTTCCTGGAGCCAAGCTCAGTCCCCAGGAAGCAAATTCCAAATGTGACCCATACAGAGACTGTGCAAGTCTCCATCCCTGAGTACCCTGAGAGGCAGTGGGGCAGGGCTCTGCTTAAAGATACAAGTAGCAGAGACACCTTAGAAAGTTTTAAGCTCTGAGTTTATCATTTCTCACCTTTCCCAAAGACCCTGTAGAGCCTCCTCTGAAGAGAAGCAGTTGCAGTGTAGGTGGTCTGGGAGTTTGAATCAGAGAATGAGAGATCCAGGTGTCTCTGTTCTTTCCAGAAGCTTGGCTAAACATCTGCAGAATCTGAATGGCTTCATTTTGGGACCATGGCTAGGCACATCCCAGGAAGAGATGACATTGGTCCTCTGCACCTTTCCACTTTCTCTCCTTTGCTCTCTCTCCTCCCCTCCCCTCATCTACCATCTTGGCAATCCAGAAACCCAGAACCTTCCCAACCTTGGAAACACATGCAAAATCCTGAGGCCACAGCCACATCCCAACATGCCTGTCCCCTCTCCACTGCCACCCTATGACCAAAGCTTAGCCATCCTTCTGCTTTTCTCTTAGTGCCCAAGACCCTTTAGAATTGGCTATGATGGACTCATGATGAAAATTTCAGACCCTATGTGAAATATACCTGTCCAGGAGGGGTCCCAGGCTCTCACACACTTCCCTTAGTTCATGTACTCATAAGCCCAGTTTTTGCCTGAAAAGGAGGGATCATTGATGCCTTCGCATGGCTGGGAAGGTGTTGGGCACTCAGAGCCCGGCATTTACAGAGCTCTATATAAATGCTTCAGTGGCTTTCTGTCTAGCACCACCGATATTCCCTAAAGCGAGAGTAGTGAAATGACCACTTCAGACTCTAGACCTCAATACATTTAAATATGCTGATTCTAGAGTTCCATGAGAGAATACAGGGTCACACAGTGGGTAGCACAGTCAGGAGCATAAAGCAGTGACCTCAGCTAACTAAAGCCTCTCTGTTGGCAGAGTTCATTAACTTTGAAGTGTGACCACTGGTTTCTGGGATTTCCCATCTAGTGTCAGATGCTCCAAAGAGACCTGGGGAAGCAATTTCTGTCTATTTGACAGGACAAAGGGGAAAGTTGCTTTGGTTTTGTTCCTTTAGGAAAACAGTTACATGCTAGAGAAACTAGAAGACATGATGCCTTATAAAACTAGAAGACATGATGTCTCTTTGCCTCAATATCCCGTCTGCATTTGACTGATTTACCCTTTGTGTTATTAAGCATTTTAAGAAAATGACAAACAGGAGGGCTTTCCTTCTAAAACAGAATCAGTCTCAAAATTGGTGAATAACATGAGCAGTAATACAAGTTTTATTGCATGTTCACTGGTTTATAAATAAATTGAACAAGCCAATTTAAAAATATTAAAACATTTCCAAACATTTGGGACTTTTTAAAAAAATTTTTTAAAGATTTTTTATTTGACAGAGAGAGAGGGAACACAAGCAGGGGGAGTGGGAGAGGGAGAAGCAGGCCTCCAGCCAAGAAGAGAGCCGGATGCAGGGCTTGATCCTAGGACCCTGGGACCATGCCCTGAGCCAAAGGCATATGTTTAACAACTGATCCACCCAGGTGCCCCAACCTTTGGGACTTTTAAGCACTAATTTTCATTTAAGTCAAGATTGGTCTTAACTTCACATTGAATGTTCCACATTCAATGGAATTCTTCCCATCCCACTAGTGAACATATTCCATGCTGATCCCCATTACCTTTCTTGTTTTCCTCCAGGGAGATTCTGGAAGCCCTTTGATATGTGAGGGTATTTTTAGAGGCATTACTGCCTTTGGCCTTCCAGGAAAATGTGGAGACCCTCGAGGACCTGGCATCTATACTCTTCTCTCACAGAAGCATCTCAACTGGATAATTAAGACTATCAAGGGGTTTGTTTAGCTAATTGTACTTCAGTGCATTTGCTGTCACTTCTCTTTTCATTGTTTGTTTCGAATTTTTATTTAAATTTCAGGTAGTTAACATATAGTGTAGTATTGGTTTCAGGAGTGGAATTTTGTGATTCACTATTTATGGGGTAGGCACTTGTTGTGACTTCTTAATCTTATCACAAATAAAATCAATTTGTGCAACTGTATCCATTTCTCCTATACCTTCAGTGGGCAGATCTGCACTGGCAAGGGGAAGGAGAGGGATATGACAACCTTATAGATATTGCAAGAGAGACGAGAGAGCCAATGTCACCAGGGTCAACCATGTGTCAAGTGACATACATACTTTCCTCGAATTATTCACTGTCTAAATGGGGCCCAGCAGGAGTGACAATAAGGTCAGGTCTGTCTCGTGACAGGCTCAGCAATTCTGCAGGAAACAGAAACAGCCAGTGGAGCATTTGGGTTTAAAAGGAAATGCTTTTGCCCTTCTAAGGCCATTGCTCCACATCAACACATGCTATCAATCTATCCATCTATCTGCAAGAACCTGAGTCTAAGAAAGAAGTAGAAGAGGGAGTGTCTCACCGTGTTTTCCAAAGGCAGGTGAGAAATAGAGAATAAAATTCTATGGGACAGAAATGATGCACTTGGCAGACAAGAAAAGTATACAACAGAGAGTCAGCCGCCTCTGTCATGAGGTTGCATAGAAGTCTTTGATTATCTAGGTGATTTCTTGGTTCTCCTCAACCCTGAGCCTGGGTGGATCCAGCCAACACAATGGTTACGGAGCCGCCATCACTTACTAGGCAGTAAGTGCTCAAAGTTTTCCTTGAAAAACCCCTATATTGTTATTCAGCACATTGAACTCATTGGGGAGTTGTCAGTCCAGCAGCCACTTCAAAATGTGATTATGTGAACGGATTCCTGCAATTTCCATCAGTTCCTTTAGAAGTGTACATGCACATGCACATGCACACACACAATGTATACCCAAGCCAAGAACATACATCAACACCAAGAGACAGCCTCCTAAAAAAAGAAGGAGCACAGCTCAATTACAAATCCTCAACCCCACCTCTAGAAATTTTTATTTAATTGCTTTCAATGAGACCGAGGACATAATATTCTTTATATAATCTCCCCAGTGATTTCAATATACAGCTGGTGATGGGAGTCCTTACACTAAAAAATGAAGTCTGGTGCTAACATCTAAAACAGGGCTCTGAGAGAGTCACTAGGATGATGTTGTAGATGCCTGCTATAATCCCTAATTCATAGTTAGAATCTTAACAGCAATAAGAGGATAGACTATTCCCTACTGGCAACATTATAGATTTTGAAGTCCAATTAAAAAGTAGTTGCATAGAACCCTCATTCATTGCTGATGGAAGCGTAAACTGATACTTCTTAGGCAAGTTGGTAGTGACTACTTAAAACTCAATATCCTATGACCAAAAGTTCCACACCTGGGTATATGCCCAACAGAAATGTGTGCTTTTGTCCACCAAAGAATGATTAAGAGTGTGCATAGTAACTTTATTCTTTTTCTTAAAGATTTATTTATTTTTAGAGGACACGTGAGCAGGGGGAGGGGCAAAGGGACACTCTCAAATAGACTTCTCACTGAGTACAGGGCCTGACAAAGGGCTTGATTTCATGACCTTGAGATCATAACCTGAGCCAAAATCAACAGTCAGATGCTTAACCAACTGAGCCACCCAGGTGCCCCACAACTTTATTCTTAAAATCAAAATGGAAAATAGCTCAAATATTTATCCACAATAAGATGAATCGACAATTGTCATATATTTATACAAGGGAATATTACACAGCAATGAAAAAGAAAAGCCTACAGTTACATGTAACAACATGAATTAATATTACAAGCTTAATAGTGAGTGAAAGAAGTCAAAAAGAATATAAAAGATGTGATTCCATTTATCTGCAGGTTGGCATAAAACAAAAGTATAGTGTAGAGGTCAGAATAATGGAAAGGTGTTGACAAAGAGTAGGTACAAGGAAGTCTTTAGGGTACAAGAAATGTGCAAGTGGATGGGATAGACTGATGCCAAAGAGTTCAAACCCAAGTAACATCGTCTCAAAACACTTCCTAGAGAGGTTAAGACTTCGGTGAGCAAAGAAAAGGAAGAGAGTAGTAGAAATTCCAGACTAGAAGAAAAGCTCCGACAAAAGCACAAAGGCAGGAAATCAAAAGACCTAGCCCAGGGTCAACACAGGAAACGAGCAAGGATTAACATTTAAAAGATGGGGCGCCTGGTGGCTCAGAGGGTTAAGCCTCTGCCTTTGGCTCAGGTCATGATCAATCTCAGGGTCCTGGGATCGAGCCCCGCTTCAGACTCTCTGCTCAGCAGGGAGCCTGCTTCCTCCCCCTCCTCTCTCTCTGCCTGCCTCTCTGCCTACTTGTGATCTCTCTCTGTCAAATAAATAAATAAAATCTTTAAAAAAAAAAAAACATTTAAAAGAGCATGTGTGCTGGGTGGCCCAGTCCGTTAAGAGTCTGACTCTTGATCTCAGCTCTGGTCTTGATCTCAGAGTTGTGAGTTCAGGCCCCACATTGTGTTCCACATTGGGCATGGAGCCTACTTAAAGAGAGAGAGAGAACAGTGGCCTCATCGAGCCTAAAAAGAACTTGGCAATTATCAAATCCAAAGCCCTATTCTTGTAAGTGTTATGACCAAATGCAAGTTTGCTCAGTAGGTCTATGGCAGTTCTAGGGCTCAGGACCCTAAGGTTGAGGTGAGGGCTCTATGTAATAGGCAGTCATTGAGAGTTTCTGAGCAGGGGCTGAGAAGATCACCACCACGCTTTTAGAAATGTAGCCTGTGTGGTGGAGACCCATGAAGAATAAAGAGAGGAAAACAGAAAGAATTACAGTGAAGTGGTCATCAGGTATTCAGGACATGACTAGAATGAAACAGAAGAGAACAAGGTGTGAGCAGATTAAGCATGGAATGGAATAATCAGGAGGTTCCCTGGATGATGGGATGACCAAGGTAGGGATGAGAGCAGGGAGAGGGACAAGAGAGTTCTACAGGGGATCTCATTTTGAGAGGAAATAATGGGCATGCTTACCATACTGCTTAGCATATAGTGGGATTTTAACCAATATTTTTCAAGTGAATAAGGGATGTTTTTAATGTATTTGGTTTAAGCTAAAACAGGAAAGGATCTCAGAAAGGAAATATCCAGAATCAGAAAGAAATATGAGACTGGAGATTGGGAGAAAAGTCAAGAGGGAAAAAGGTGTTTGGAAATCTCTGCCATCACAGTGGAAATGCATCCCTAACAAGGAAGAGATCGAAAAAAAGAAAAAGAAGGAAGAAGAAGAGGAGAATGAGGGAGGGCAAAATAGAGAAGAGGCAAAGATAATATCTGGGAATGGAACAGGAGGAAGCAGAGCAAATAATTCTGAGAAGAAAGGTCACGAGAACGTTCACCTCAGGAAAACACATCATCCAGTTTGATAGTCACAACAACCCCGTGGAGAAGACAAAGCCGCTGTCATTATTCTCACTTTGAAGTGAGGAAACTGGAGCTCGTAGAGTTGCTGAGTGACAGCAGCTCCATACACAGGCTGTGCCATCTGCTGAAGCAGAAAACACTCGGGTCTGGTCTGGACTCAAAGCCAGGTGCAGCACTCGGCCTCTGTGGCCTGTGGGAGGAAGGGAAGACAGCTCATGTCCCACATTACAAGGGCTGTTGCTGAGGTGGAGGGCCCCGTACCCCCTCCCAGGATGAAGGCTTCTCTGAAACCTGCCATATATGAAGTTGGCGCTCCCACCGTGCCTTTGCTGTGGTAAACACCAGTCCGAGCTAACTGTAGGCAGCAACCTCAGGTGGCTGAGGTTTTGCTTCACTGGGTTTCCCTTTCAGAGCTCTTCCCCCTTTTATTAGTTTCCTAGGGCTGCCACAACAAATTGCCACACACTGCTGGAAACAAGAGAAATTTATGTTCTCATAGCTCTGGTGACCAGAGGTCCAGAATCAAGGCGTCGGCCTGACTGGCTCCCTCTGGAGGCTCTGGGGGAGCTGCCAACCCTTGCCTCCTATCTATGATTTGTGGCCACATCACTCTATTCTCTGCCTCTGTGGTCACACGGCCCTTTTCCCCGTGTGCCTGTTCTCTTCTGTGTGTCTCTTCGAAGGACACTTGTCATTGGATTTAGGGCCCATCCAGGATGATCTCACCTCACAGCCCTTGACTTAATTACGTCAGTTTTTTTGCTAACGGAGATCACAGTCACAGCTTCCAGGGATTTGACGAGCGGCGGGATCATTTCTAGCTCACCACGCCCCTCATGCCCCAAACCATTATCAGCTCTCTCTTCTCTACTCCACCAGCATCCAGTATTGTTACTGCTGTGCTCCAGCCTCCCATCCCATCCTCCTTATCCTCTCCAAAAAGTCATCCCTTGGGACCTAAGTGTCAAGGAGATAATCAAATAAATTGAGGCAGATTAATAGGAAAGGACCCAAAAAGCTCTACCCCAAAGCAAACATGAGTCTTAGTTATATAATTCTGGAGACAATCCCCCTTTTTCTGTTATCTACCTGATCGTCTCCCAAAGAACATTTTGTGGAACAGTAATTCCATATGAAGTTGGTTAATAGGTATTAAAAAAGAAAAGAGTGTTTAATGTTCACATTAGTTTGGGATCGCCAGGTTAAAAAAAAAAATTAAACAGGATTCCTTATTTCAAGACTGTTTTATTTGGGAGAAGAGACTATAATAAGCAGCATTTCTGAAACTTAGTTGACCAAAGTCCTCTTGACATGAACTTCTCACATGGCTCAAGTTCCTTGGAAAATACTTGGCAAAATCTATCCTAACCGAACAGTGACGGCTAACAATCAAACGTTCAGGCCAAAGCGGACAAAACTGACTCCATGAAAGAAGGCTGGGGCCAGGAGGATGGAGGGAAGGAAAGAGGTTGTGTAAGTTTTTGACTGAGGAGGTATTTGGGGACACACATAAAATATAGCTACGTGGGTGGCCATCTCATAGAACTAGTACAGTTTTCAATTCAAATGAGATCTGGAATTTCAGAAATAATCTTGTGCTCTGACACCAGATTCTCAGGAGCAAAGAGGACATATACATATTCCACTCCTGAAGGAGACATTTCTTAGACACGGGAATTTTTCCATCCACACACATCATGCCTAATGCTCACCTGGATGCTCACACATGCATACGCACACAGGCACAGGTACATATGCCCCCAAAGAGACGTGAGTTTGACTCTGGGTGTGTCAGTGCATTAAAAAAAAAAATCTAGATTCATAGATACAAAGCAGCTCCCTTATTTTATAGATGAAAAAAAAAAAAATTCAGGAACATCAACTGCCTTGTCCCAGGTCACAGAACTAATTGATGGCAGAGCCAGAACTAGAATCAAATTCAGTGCTTTAACCCTTTAGCCCATTCTCCAGTCCCACAGCAAAGAAGAATCTCTTTTCCTAGGGAATACCACTGCTCCTTATTTTTTAATTAAACATTTATAAATTAAAGCAATATAAATGAAAACCACTTAATTTAGTTAGGATAAATACAGAATATTACATGAATGCTTTTAAATTAAACTTAAGAAAAATCAATTCAGTAAACATAACAGGTGATAAATATGCTTTCAGTCTTTATTACAATGTGTTGAGATGAAGAGAAAGAAAGGAAAAAAAGTAGAAAAGGAGTAATAAAGAAAAAAATTCCAAATCTTTTCCAAAGCAGGCTTTGAAAAATGTCTTGACTTTAAAAAAATGGAGAACTGCTTCCAGAATTTGTTAGGAAAATGGAGTTTGTATTAGAAGCAGAAGCATTCATTTTTTTTAATCTTTTTTATTAACATATAATGTATTATTAGCCCCAGGGGTACAGATCTGTGAATCACCAGGTTTATACTTCACAGCACTCACCATAACACATACCTTCCCCAATGTCCATAACCCAACCACACTCTCCATACCCTCCTCCCCCTGGCAACCCTCAGTTTGTTTTGTGAGATTAAGAGTCTTTTATGGTTTGTCTCCCTCCCAATCCCATCTTGTTTCATTTATTCCTTTCCTACCCCCCAAACCCCCCACGTTGCCCCTCAACTTCCTCATATCAGGGAGATGATATGATAATTGTCTTTCTCTAATTGACTTATTTTGCTCAGCATAATACCCTCTAGTTCCATCCACGTCATCACAAATGGCAAGATTTCATTTCTTTTGATGGCTGCATAGTATTCCATTGTATGTATATACCACCTCTTCTTGATCCATTCATCTCTTGATGGACATCTAGGTTCTTTCCATAGTTTGGCTATTGCAGACATTGCTGCTATAAACATTCGGGTGCATGTGCCCCTTCGGATCACTACATTTGTATCTTTAGAGTAAATACCCAGTAGTGTGATTGCTGGGTCATAGGGTAGCTCTATTTTCAACTTTTTGAGGAACCTCCATGCTGTTTTCCAGAGTGGTTGCACCAGCTTGCATTCCCACCAGCAGTGTAGGAGGGTTCCCTTTTCTCTGCATCCTCACCAGCAAGAAGCAGAAGCATTCTTGAAACACTTCTCTCCTATTAGTGAAAATCTTAATCTACTAGATTTAGTGGGAACTGCTGTCTTTACCTCAGACAAAGGCCATCCTTTAGGATTCACATCTCTAAATTCCAAGAGAATTATCACTGAAAGGATTTTGTTTGAAAGTTTTGTGTTCTTCATGCAGCAATCATTATAAAGGCACCTATCAAGGCACGTGCTAAGGACTATGAAACCAAATCAAAGGCCAGACCTCACCTACAGGCTAGAAAGTTACATATTCCTGCTTCAAAGCTTGTAAATTACAACTTTGGGAAGGTGAGGGGAAGGATGATCTTAAGTTATCTTCCTTCTCCAGTTAGATGGGGAAGGCCTCTTTAACAGAATTCTCCCCCCAGAGAATCATGAGTGTGGTTAACAGGGCGAGACGAAGGAAAGGCGTGGCCATCATCTAGAATAGCCTTTTTCTAAGCTTTATGACCACAATCCACCGTTCAAAACTACATTATGTTGCCACCCCATATTTAAACAGGCATATGGTATTGAACAACTGTAACAAAAGTTTTACAAAATAATGCCTACTTTGACATTGTTTCCATTCTCTGCTATTCTATTTCACCTTTTTAAGGCTAACCACCTGATGTATGTTTATATAACAACCACCCTGCCAAACACTGGGGAAATATGCCCGTGGAAGAGACTACTGGGTCAGAGATGAGCATTAGTGTCTAAAAGCTGGAAAGTAACTGCATCTTCTCTAATCATAAACGTGTTAAGAGAAGAAAAGGTTAAATGTACTCTTTGGAATTCTGTCTAATATCAATGAAAAAAAGCACAAGACATGACGACTGAAGAATTCATAACTCATCAAGGCTAGAAAAGAAAGAAAATGTGCCAGTAAGTTCATTCTTTATTGCCAGTATCAACAAATTGACTCCAGGATCTATCAGAGGTCTCTACCTCACTGAAAGATCTAAATATCTACTGGAATTATAGTTTTGTAAAGAACCAGGTTTAAGGCTTCATTAAAAATATTTCTCTAGGGTACCTGGGGAAGCTCAGTCAGTTGAGCGTCTGCCTTCGGCTTGGGTCATGATCTCAGGGTCCTGGGATCATGTCCCATGTCGGCCTCCCTGCTCAGCAGGGAGTCTGCTTCTCCCTCTCCCTCTGCCCCTCCCCACCGCTCATTCTCTCTCTCTCTCTCTCTCTCTCAAATAAATAGAATCTTTAAAAAAAATAAAATAAAATAATTTCCTTAATCAGAAAACATATCCCATGAACTACGTGTCTTATGATTTAAAATATACAAAGGATCAATTCATGTCCTTCGTACACTCAGGCATGGCCACCCAGGTAGCTCTGTCAAGAGCTGCCTACATTTTTATCCACCAAATCACACAGTCTAACAGCTTAAGGATATCAAAGTCGTTCTGAGGTCAGACAGACCAGCAGGAGCAGGAAGTCTTTCTGCTAAGGGTGTTTTGTTGTTGCCAAATAACATTCTCACAATCTACAAAGAGAATCACGGTATTATCACTATGGAACGCTGTATACATTTGGTGTTTTCGGTCTGTTTCTTCCCACTAAAGTATGGGCTCCCTGAGGGCAAAGATGATGTCTGTCTTGTTTACATGTATGTCCCCCCACCCCCAAAAGTGCCTCACACACAGTAGATGTATATTGAATAAACCCACACGTTGTAGCACTCCTGGTTTTTCTGCAAAATAAGGAAAGATGAGTTACGATGCTAACTCCAGAGTTCAAAAAGCATTTGGAAACTCTCACTGATCATCACTCTTCATCCATGCATGTATGCAAGAAGGAGAAGACAGGACCATTGTAAGCGATGAACAGTCTGAGTCAAATTCAGAAATACTCATCTACAGACACCCTGAGGTGGGGTGGATGTAGGCCTTTTTCCCTGATAAAATAAATACTTTAAAAAGCCAGAGGAGATCTTTCACTCAGGGCTTTTCCTGCCAATGACAGCTCACTTAGCCATGGGAACGCGCATTTTAGTCACCTGTGTGCTTACCCAAAAATCCACACGACCTGGCCAGACCAGGACAGGCCCACACAGTCACATCATTCTTGGGACTACCTTGGCCGCTTGCAATCTCCTTTGTCTTAGGTAGCCAGATTAGGGAACAAATCTGTAGTAATGGCCAAATAAATACAGAGTTATGGCAATGTCTGATGCATTATGAATGTATTTCAGATGGATACCAGGTGATATGTTCTGTCCACATCCCTCCTCCAGTCCACAGCTGGGGTTAGAGTGTGAGAGGAACTATTTTAGTTTTAGGAAAGTTGATCGCAAGCCAACAGAAGACTAAGCATACAAATAGGTTTGGGTGCAATGAACCTACAAATTTGAGCACAGTCAAAGCAGTGCTGAGAAAGAAGAAAAGTGTGGGAAATAGAGGGGGAAGGAAAGGATACACAAATCAACTTGCAACCCACAGAGAAAGGTTCTCCAAAAACAAACTGCCAAGAACTGAAGTCTTTATAGACTCACAAGCACAGAGAGATGTGTTTGGGTCCTATGCTCTAACAGCGATCATTTTCACAAGGTTCTAGAAGATCAAAGAGAAGGCTGACTCCAGCAGAGATGTTTACCTGTGAGTCTGTGCTTGGGGTCTGGATGCTTTGCCCAGTATTTATGTCCAAGACACGTAAGTGTCCATCTTCCATGCCGCCTCCAACAGCAAGGACTGCAGACTGCCAGGGACACCAATCCATGGCCTTGAAAGTTCAAATAATCACACAGGCAGCTCAGGCTTGGAGGAAGTGAACTTGTGAAGGTGACACACTTCACACCATATACCACGGCTCTCCTGGAGCTCTGATCTAAAGGCAGGAGCAAAGGCACTCTCTAGAGATTACTTCTAAGGGACTGGAAATCACCTATTAGGTGCCTTCCTCAAACTTTGAGGACAATTTGCCAATATTTTAAACAAAGAAAAATCACCCAATAATATATTTTTAAAACTACACTCAACATGTCCTATGGGGTAAAAATCTGCTGTTGGAGTAGGTGACATGTGCCCCCTGGCATCTGATGATGAAATGAATTTTTCTCTCATTTGTCTACCTGTGGCCTTAGGTTCTAGATCAGAGAAGAAAGGACAAAATGGAACCACACATGATTGCTTGCACCCCCAAAACTCTCATGCATTTCAACTCCCAATACATTTCAGAAAGGAAAATTGTTGTTGATTTACTTCCTTATAAATGGCTACAGGTAATCCTGAAAAATTAGGTTCAGTATTGCATGTTTATGCTGACGATTGAAATGATGAGTAACACTAAGTTTAAAGGACAGTCTAATAAATATTTCCATTGTATTTATCCATGTATCCTTATCTGCATGTCCATCCTGCCATTAGCTGCCCAAGGCTTTGCTCGCTCAGACTTCAAAGGCCCTTGGTTCAATTCGCTGTATTTCTGACAAGGCACATAAGAAAGTAACTTGTTTTGCTTGTCTTGGGTTTTTCGTGTGTTGGGTTTTTGGTTCTTTGGGGGTTTTTTGTTTGTTTGTTTGCTTTATTTGGTTTTCGTATTTTGTTCGCAGACAGAGTATTTTACATACATTTTCCCTAGATTTCTCTCAAATCATTAATGATGGGAATTTGGACCTTAAATCATGCTTAATGTCCTGTGGATATTAAAACGCATAAGCCAGAGTACTGAGTCACTACCATGCATTAGCAGCTGGTAGGACGTACTACACCCTGTATCAGGAAACTCTGTGTTAACTTGGTAAGTTCTCATTCTAACAAATTTGTTCATAGGTAAGAAAGTAGAACCATTTCTTTGCTCTGTGAGGGATAAATATTCTGGGACAATGTTGAGGTCAAGACATATATATATGATGCCAAAGGAATGAAAGTATAGGTTGTTTTGTTTTGTTTGGTTTTACTAGAAGTAAGAATTTAAAATACAGAGAAATAAAAAAAAATTATGCAGAGCTTGATGGAATATTGGTTTAACTCTGCAGCACCGTTCCTCCTCCTCCTTTTCACAGTGGGTTTCCTTTCAGGGGTGTGAGTTCAGGTAGGTCTGGACAGCCAGTGTACCCATCTGTCTGACCACAGTTACTGCTGAGAGATGAGAATGTGCCCAAAGTCACACCAGAGTTCTGGGACTTTTCTATCAGAGTAACAAAGAACCATGGTTTCTTAATCAGTTCCATCTGGGAGGATCTGAATTTGAAGCTGCTAAGAGTCATCTTGCCCACAAAATGTCTGAATAAAAAATGAAACTCAGCAGAGACAGGCAGATCCAAAAGCCAAAGAGAGAGAGTTCTAATGACATCATTTAAGGCCCTAGGTCTGGACAGTATTGAAAGCAGCTGTATGTACCCAGGACTCCTCTGTTGAAAGAGAAAATATATTTACATTTTTTTGCAGAAGCTCTCGCTTATCTCTGGTTTCAGTTACTTACAACCACAAAATCAGACACATGAGGGGTATAAATAGGGTTTCTTTCAAAAGAATGATGGCAAAATCCAAAACAAATTCTAGGGAAAGAAAAATCTCAAAGTATTAGCTTAATGGCTTTGTTCTCAGGTGTGAAGGATGCTCAGTGATCTCTGAGTGGACAGCAACCTGGAAAGCTATTGGATGTCTTACCTTGACTGCTGTAGGTTGGGCTATGACTTTCAGCGGTTGAACCTGGGCTTTTGCACCGGGGTCACGGGACCATATCGTCAGCAGTCCATCACTACAGCCACTGGAAAGCAGCCTGCCATCAGGGGACCACTTGAGAGCACAGACAGCTTGCTTGTGGTGAAGTGTTCCAACGTGATGCTGGGTGACCCGAACGTCGTGATGATAAACACGGCCCAGCCTTGACCCGCTGCACAGAGGTAAAGGGGCAGGTTCCTGACATAAAACTCAAGCCCTATTGCTAATAAGCATTTGAAAATATAAAGGAAAGCATAGTTCAAACTACCAAAAGACCCCACAGGACAGATTCAAGACACAGTTTTTGAACAATCATTGGGTTAAGGATAGAGTATTCCGCCTGGGTGACTGTTCGCACAAGTGAAAAAAATTTCTGTGGTAAAGTTTCAAATGTGGATAATGAGATGATATCCTTTGAGAGATACTTCTTTTTTTTTTAAGATTTTATTTGTTTGTTTGTTTGTTTATTTGAGAGAAAATGAGAATGCAAGCAAGAGAACGGGGTTGGCGGGGGCCGAGGGAGAAGCAGGCTCCCCACTGAGCTGGGAGCCTGATATGGGGCTCGATCCTAGGGTTCCTGGATCATGACTTGAGCCAGAGGCAGACACTTAACCGACTGAGTCACCCAGGCACCCCTTTTTGACAGATATTTCTAATGACTTCAATATGATGCAGGCAGCTATGGAAATGATAAATTTTGAAGAATTCCATATTTTCCCAGGGAGTTCTTTATGTACTGAACATAGGAAATATGTTTCTGGAATTCAGAATATTTCATATTATCTCAATGGAATATATATTTATAGTGAAATGTCAGAGATAGAAATGTATTATTTCCTTTTTCTGTTAAGCTACAAATCCACTATTAATTTTGTTAATGCCACTCATGTCTAAAAAGAGTATAAAACTCTCTGAATGTCATAGCAAACTGCAATGTGATTCAGAATCAGGAGATAATGTGTACTTACTGGTAGTGATTTGGATCCAAAGAATGATAAAGATCATATCACTTTATCAAAGATAATGAACTCCTCCCAGACTAATTTAATTTTCTCCAAGGAACAAGTAAACAACTACCTACAATTATTTCTGAAACTTCTCAAAATCCAGTGTGGTCTTTTTATTTATTTATTTATTTATTTTAAAGATTTTTCTTTATTTGACAGAGAGAGCACAAGTAGGCAGCGAGGCAGGCAGAGGGAGAGAGGGAGAAACAGGCTCCCTGCTGAGCAGAGAGCCCGATGCGGGGCTCGATTCCAGGACCCTGAGATCATGACCTGAGCCGAAGGCAGAGGCTTAACCCACTGAGCCACCCAGGCACCCCCAGAGTCATCTTTTTAAAAATGATTCAGGCACCACACTGAACAGCCTTGTGATGAAAAATATGGGCTCTGTGGCCAGACCACCTGGGTTCAAAGCCTGATTCTGCCCCTTTTACTAACCATGTGACCTCAGGCTAGTGTCTCAGTTGATTCATTAACAACAGGTTGGCTGGAGATTAGAAACAACTCGACAGAGTTACCGCAGGGATTAAAACACAATTATCCACATAAAGAGTATAGCAAGCCTAGCACACATTACTCCAAAAATATTAGCTGCTATTATAAGAAAGGATCTGTTCATGGATAATAAAACTAAATTTAAACAACACAGACTGTAAAAGGAATTTAGAGAACTGACTTCACTACAACAACTTCGCACAGTAAATAATTAGCCCTTTATGTAGTATTTTGTTTAAGCAGCTTTAAGTTTGACCTATAATCACAAGGTACTGAAATCTTAAGTTTATATCTCAGGTACTTAAAGAAATTGTAAAAGACCTTGGAATTTATTTAATTTAAACCTATCTTAAGAACTACAGTATAAAAATGAATGGCAGTGGTGGGGCACCTGGGTGGCTCAGTGGGTTAAACCTCTGCCTTTGGCTCAGGTCATGATCTCCCAGTCCTGGGATCGAGTCCCGCATTGGGCTCCCTGCTGAGCAGGGAGCCTGCTTCCCCCTATCCCTCTGCTGCTCCCCCTGCTTGTTCTCTCTCTCCTTCTCTCACTCTCTGTCAAATAAATAAATTCTTAAAAAAAAAAAAAATGAATGGCAGTGGGCACCTGGTTGGCTCAGTTGGTTAAGCCTCTGCCTTTGGCTCAGGTCATGATGTCAGGGTCTTGGGATCGAGTCCCACATGGGGCTCCCGGCTCAATGGGGAGTCTGCTTTTCCCTCTCCCTCTGCTGCTCCCCCTGCTTGTGCTCTCTTTCTCCCAAATAAAAAGTAAAATCTTTTTAAAAAAATGAATGGCAATTGTTAAAAGCAATATATATTTAGATCAATTATGTAGGATCGTACGAACAAGTCACTTAAACTTTCTGCTTAGTTAGACTAAATCAATAGTTCTCAAAAGTGATGAAGCATGAGCATCACTTCAGAAATTAGAAATGCAAATTATCAGAGCCCCTTCGGACCTACTGAATCAGAAGTTCCTGGAGACAGACCAGCAATCTATGTTGTAAGGAGCCATTCAGGGGATGTTGATGGGTGCTCAAGTTTG
Source organism: Martes martes (assembly GCF_963455335.1). NCBI lineage: Eukaryota > Metazoa > Chordata > Mammalia > Carnivora > Mustelidae > Martes > Martes martes. The sequence continues at coordinate 81,703,674 of NC_137892.1, read as the reverse complement.
AGAACTGTGGAACCGCCTGATCTATGAGGTTCCTTCCAGCTCTAACATCTGTGGATCTATGAATGGGAAATGTGCCCCAGAAAGCTTACCATATTCCAAATTATTGATCCTGACAGCATTAAATACTTGATTTCAACAAAATTATCCTCCTGGTAGGTATTACTTGGTGTAGACAAACTCTTTGCTTAAACAGAGTTTTACCTTTTGTCTGAACAATTTAGTGGATCCTGAACCTCACTTTCCAGTACCTGCATATGGTGCAGGCATATAGCCAACATGGTGCCTGTGGCCACTGGACCACTTACATCAGGTAGGATCATAACGGCCTAACTAATTTCCTGTTTGGCTGCGGTTGGTTTTGCTTTTGCTTTTGGTTTTAAATATTATAGTTCTGTTCACTCAGCCCCCATAACCACTTGGTGTGACAAATATAATTCATTCCATTAAGATGCTTCTTACCTGCTGAGAATACAGTCATTCCAGCTCAGAGCCCCAACCACTGACAAATGACCAAGCATATTTCTCAGCTGCTTTTTAGTTACCACATCCCATAACTAAAAACAAAAAATGAATAAACAGAGTTACATAGCATTGTCTTTTTCACAGCCCACTGTCTTCTTAAAGGCCTGATATCAATTAACGTTGTTACTGCCAGCCCCTGTACTAAGGGAAAGCTCAGCTCCTTTAACCCTGGACAGCATTTCTCAATGCTGTCTGTATATGACATCACCGATGGGGCTCGCCATTCATGCTAGCCATTCTGATTTAATAATGGAGGTAAAGTCTGTGGATACGGCATTTATTTTATGACATTTGCTTTGAAGCTTCCCAGGTGAATTCAATGGGCAGCCACAGCTTGAGAATGGCTCTCGCATTTCTAGTTTCATATCTGGAAATCCACCGACAGGCTAAGAGATTCCTTTCCTGCCACCTATAAACGATACTCTGAGCCATATGAGAAATGAGAACTTCCGTGTGAGAAGAAATCGTGATATAACCTTCATAGCATCCAGTATCACTGTAGAGATGAGAAAGCAGTGAGAGCCATCTGTGACCCTCCAAAGTCACACTGAACACATGAGCAATATTGTTTACAGTATTGTTAGTAATAATAATACATGAGAAGTTAAATAGATTGATGGAAACTGGGTAAATTCCCATTTTAGAGAGCCTATCAGGAAAAAAAAAATTTCATTCATTTTAAGTAACTCTACTCCTGATCATAGCTTGAGGTGAAAAAGGAGAGTTGAAGGTTATCTTCCTCTCTCTGAAGTCCTAACCCTGGGGATTCTACAAACCCAACTTTAATACAAGAGAAAAGACTTGTAGGGGCACCTGGCTGTTTTGATCAGAGGAGCATGCCACTCTTGATCTCAGAGTTGTGAGTTCAAGCCCCACATTGGGTGTAGAGATTACTTAAAAAAAATAAAATCTTTGGGGGAAAAAAGACTTTTAAAAAGGTAAATACAGGGGCACCTGGGTGGCTCAGTGGGTTAAAACCTCTGCCTTCAGCTCTGGTCATGATCTCAAGGTCCTGGAATCGAGCCCCGGATCAGTCTCTCTGCTCAGCGGGGAGCCTGCTTCCCCCTCTCTCTCTCTGTCTGCCTCTCTGCCTACTTGTGATCTCTGTCTGTCAAATAAATAAATAAAAATCTTAAAAAAAAAAAAAAGTAAATACAGCAGAAGGAGATTGTGTGAAGAAAAAAAGAAACAAAAGCTAGGCTGAATATCCTTAAGTCTTCATTAAATGTCATTCAGAAAAGAACCAGAATCCCATATCTTCTCACTCCCCATAGTTTCAAGCACCACAACTAATATAGAGTCTCTATTGTATATTAATTTGTTATTAAAGGTCAGTTTTAGTTATCTAGCAATTACACAGAGCACATTTTGAGGGAAAAAAAAAAACTGCCCATTACCTGTACTTCTCCTTCGCTGGTGCCAACTGCCAGGCAGGTTCCATCTTTTACCCAGGACACAGAAGATACATAGTTACAATTGATAGGGAGGTCTATATTTTCAATCACATTGTAGTTTTCCCCATTCCAGATGAATACAGAGGATCCAAGAGCTATAGCAACTAGATTTTGAAAATTCCAATCTAGAGTATTCAGATCTATAAGAAAAGCATTTCATATTAGAGTAATAATTTTAGCCAAATAAAAAATATTTTCAACTAACCAACTTTTTTTACAGATAGATGAATAAAATTAATACCTTTCCCATGATCAACTGGGAAATAGAATCACATAGGTAAATAGATCATTAGAAGTTCAAAAATAAAAACTAGAATTCTGTATCAAGAGTCACAGTCTAATGAATAATGATCTTACTATTCATACTCAAATGTATTTATTTAGAGTCATTTCGAGAACTTGGAAGTTTCATCTACCATTATTAGTACACATGGATTTTATCTAACAGATCACTAAAAATTAAAAGCACTTTTTTTTCATTGAAATTATCTGACTTTTTTTTATTTTAATTCCAGTATATTTAATATATAGTGTTATATTAGTTTCAGGTATACAAAATAGTGATTCAACAATTTTACACATCACTCAGTGTTAATAATGATAAGTATACTCTTAATCCCCCCTTCACCTGTTTCACCCATCCCATCCACTCATCTCCCCTCGGGCAAGGATCAGTTTGTTCTCCATAGTTAAGAGTCTGCTTTTTGGTTTGTCTCTTCATCCTATGGTGTTTGTCTTTCTCTGACTGATGTATTTCACTTAGATCCATACACGTTGTTGTAAATGGAGAGATCTGGGGTTTTTTATGGCTGAATAATATTCTTTTTATGGCTGAATAAAATTCAAACATATGTATATAAAACATAACACATCTTTTTTTAAGATTTTATTTTTTATTTGAGAAAGAGAGCACAGGCATGGGGAGGGGTAGAGGGATAGGGACAAGCAGACTCCCCACTGAGTGTGGAGCCTAATGTGGGGCTCAATCCCAGGACCCCTAGATCATGACCTGAGCTAAAGTCAGACGCTTAATGACTGAGCCTCCCAGGCAGCCCCATACCACATCTTCTTTATCCATTCATCTATCAATAGACACTTGGGCTGCTTCCATAATTTGGTTATTGTAAATAATACTGCAATAAACATAGGGGAAAAACACCTAACCCTTATAGAGACATCCTTGAACCTACAGTATCCATATGAAACATACCACCATCATTTCAAACCAAAAATACCACCCAATTACAGTCTATCTAGAAGAAGTGGTCACTAGCTTATAAGTGATACCTGGAAATTCCTAGCTGTACTCTCCAGTTTCTACTATTAGAACTCTTTGACTGCCAAATGAAATCATATTTGTATGACCACATATTAAGATGTATCCTATCTTATTTCTTTTTTGAATTGAGATATAGTTGACATATAACCCTTTCTTATTTCTTATAAGACAAAAATTCTTCTCCTCATTGATACATATCAATACAAAACTATGAGGCACAACAGCTCCACTACAGTGGCCTAAGCCACCCATGACCCACCTCTCCCACTGATGACAACTATAAACCCTGAACAAAATATTTAAAAAAAAAAAAAAACCCTCCCTCAGAACTGGAAAATAAGCAAATGCAGTTAAACTAAGTAAGGGAGTCAAAACCAGAAGAAGCAACCTGCCCAGGGTGAGTTTCTCACTTTTTTTCTCACATGGTTTTGCCGGAGGGTGGGCCCAGTCACAGAAAAGAACAGCACCAGCAGCTAAAGCTCTGATAGAAAGCTCACCATCTTTCTGGTGAGAGGAGCCAAGAAAAGGAGCCTGAGGTGGCCAAAATGTGTGGAGAAAGTCCTGGAGGGGAGAGAGCCACACAACTCTAGTTGTGAATGTAGGAACCCACGCACATCTCAGCCTAACCCTGAAATCATGTTTTTAGGGAAAACTCCAATCAGCTTAGTGAAGGCTTTGAGAACCGAACTGAGTGAAGCATCTGTTTAGGACTCAGCCTAGACTCTGGTCCATATATATGAGGGATAGACCCAAACCAGCATAGTCAAGGCAGAAGAAACTGATCTGAGACTCAAAACACCACCCACAAAGGGCAAGACAAAACTTAAGGTATAAATGTAACTAAGACAGGGGTATCTGGGTGGTTCAGTTGGTAAAATATCTGCCTTCAGCTCAGGTCATGATCTCAGGGCCCTGGGATCTAGCCCCACATCAGGCTCCCTGCTCAATGGGGAGCCTGCTTCTTCCTCTCCCTCTGCCCCTCCCCCTGCTTGTGAGCACACACTCTCTCTCTCTCCCTTTCCCTGTCAAATAAATAAATAAAATCTTTTTAAAAAAATAAAAAATAAATTTAAATTAAAGGTAAGACAAAAACGGCAACATTCTCTGCAGTAGCCTGAGTTAATACCACATAACATCCACAACATATAGGACACAATTCAAGATTACTGGACACAAGGAAAACATAATTAATAGATGAAAACCCTAAGATGAATTAAGTATAGGAATTATCAGACAGAGATGCTAAAGCAGTTCTAATAGAATATGCACACAGAATAGAATAGAATATTCTCCATGAGTAAAGAAAAAACATACTTGAATGAAAAGAGAAAATATCAGCAGAGGAATAAAAAAATAGAAACTGTTTTATATACAAAGATAATAGAAACTATAAAAATAAAACTGAAATAGAAGCCATATAGGGGCACCTGGGTGGCTCAGTGGGTTAAAGCCTATGCCTTCGGCTCAGGTCTTGATCCCAGGGTCCTGGGGTGGAGCCCTGCATCGGGCTCTCTGCTCAGCAGGGAGCCTGCTTCCCCCACCCTCTCTCTCTCTGCCTGCTGCTCTGCCTACTTGTGATCTCTGTCTGTCAAATAAATAAATAAATAATCTTTAAAAAAAAAAAAGCCATATAAACAGTAAAGTGGAAATTTTGAAACTGAAAATTACAATATCTGAAAAATCTGGATGGGCTCATTGGCAGAATGGAAATGACAGAGGAGTCACTGAATTTGAATATAAATCAGCAGAAATTATCTTATCTGAAGAACATGTAGAAAAAAATTGAAAAAGAAATGAGCAAACTTTAGGGACCTTTGGAATAATATCCAAAGATCTCATATGTGTAATTAGATTCAGGTCTCAGAAGCAAAAGAATAAGTCTTCAAATTACCTTAGAACTCTCACCAGAAGCTATGGAGGCCAGAAGTCCTTATAATATCTTTAAAATGCTGGAAGAAAAAATCTAGCAACCCAGAATTCTACATGCACCAAAAATATCATAAAACAGAATATAAAAAGTGTAACAGAAGTCTTTGCCAACTGACCTGATCTGAAAGATGCTAACAGAAGCTTTCAGGCTGAAGAGAAATTATATGAGAGGGAAATTTGGATCATCAGGAATGAAAGAGAAGCGGGGAATTGCTATATATTTGGGTAAATATAAAGACAGTTTTTCTTTTTTCATTTAAAATGCATATATGTATGGCTTCTTAAACTAAAATTTATAACAATGGTAGAGTTTTCAATGTACGTAGATGTAAAATATATGACAACTGCCATAACCTGAAAAAAGTTGAGGGGGTTAAGGGGACCTGTGTGACTACAAAATTTGCATCTACCTACCTATTTGCCAGTCCCCCACTGTATCCTCTTTGTTGCCATTATCATTAATTACCAACAGCCTGCCCCTGCTCACATTGCTAACATTGCTGAAAATGCTCTATCTTCTCTCCCCCATCCCTCCAAAACCTACGCATTTTTCAAGAACCAGCTCAAAGCTCAGTATCTCCACAAAGTCTTTTCAGATAAAGATGCAAAAATCACTGAACTACTTATAATCATTATAGCTCCTTTTACTCCACAATTCATTACTTCTATTCTATACTAGCATGTTGGTAGAAGTTCCATTGAGTTAGTCCTGTCTTCCCAGGGCACCTGGGTGGCTCAGTTGGTTGAGTGTCTGCCTTCAGCTTGGGTCATGATCCCAGGGTCCTGGGATCCAGCCCCACACCATGTTCCCTGCCCAGAGGGGAGTCTGCTTCGCCTCTCTCTCCCTCTGGTCCTCCTCCTGCTCATGTTCTCTCTCTCACTCACTCTTTCTCTCAAATAATTAAAATCTTAAAAAAAAAAAAAAGTCCTGTCCTCCCAACTAGATTATAAATTAGGCACATAACAAGAAGACCCAAAGTGGCTGTTTGACTGATTAGATTTATCCGTGTTTAAAATATATGCCTAAGAATAGGCTCCCATTCTCACAGTTCATTCTAATATAGTAAAAAAAAAAAAAAAAAAAAAAGGCATATTTCTCATATCCCACCAACACCAAAAATACTCATTCCACACATGAAATTTGCACAAGGAAAAGCCAAATTACATTAACTATATTTGGGTAGTACAGCTTTGGGACATGAGGCACAAGGGTCATTGGATTCTTCCAGAAGCAAATTTCAAGTTTATGCCACAGTACAGGATACATTTTGTCACTCCAACTTTTCAATATATGGTCTAAACAATAACTTACAATAGTCATTTCGAAGACCAGTAAGATGAATCTTCACTTCTGGTTGGAGTATGGAATAGTCTAGATCCCTGAATCTTTTAAGATGGAAGGATTCATCTCCGACTCCATCTCTGCAGCCTATAAAGAACAAACAGTTTCGGGGCGCCTGGGTGGCTCAGTGGGTTACACCTCTGCCTTTGGCTTGGGTCATGATCTCGGGGTGCTGGGATCGAGCCCCACATCGGGCTCTCTGCTCAGCGGGGAGCCTGCTTCCCCTCTCTCTCTGCCTGCCTCTCTGCCTACTTGTGATCTCGCTCTCTGTCACATGGATGAATAAAATATTTAAAAAAAAAAAAAAAAAAGAACAAACAGTTTCACGTATCTTTATGATCCCGTAAGCATAATATCTATGCAGGTAGTAAGACATAACAAAGTGAAAAAGAAAGTAGTCATCATAATAAAACTGAATTACAAGTTGCAGGAGAAGGGAAGGGAAAAAATTCTTCAGTATTAATTTAAACAGAAATTTTAAAAATAATTCATGGCAATTTTTAATAAAAAACACATGAGTGCCAGACCTAAATGTAACATAACTTGTGGGAAGCACACAGAAACACTATATTATCCTGAATATTTATTCTCTCACTTGAGATCTTAAAATCACAGTAATTTTTGCGTATCCATTTGTCTAGCACATCAACAATTAGCTGAGAGAGATAAGCCCCACTCTGAGTCTTTGTCAGTAAATATCTATTGATTCATTTATTTTGACTCTTTGTCTCACTGCTTCTGAACCAGAGCACACAGGTACTTCTGGCTAGTTTCACACATAATGATCTGAGGTCAGGGTCCTATCTTGGGTTCAGTTTTAGTTCTCATCAAAAGACCCACCTAAGCCTAAACCACAGGCCACCATCGTTTCATCAGTCCCACCACTTGGCTTGTGATCAAACTGAGAATGACATAAATTGATAAACACTGAGCCCACCCAGGTAATTTGTGGTCTTTACAACCACATGCCTTCTGATAAAAGGCCGAAGAGCTTCACAACACTACGCCAAGAAGTAGATCGTTACTGCCTTGGTGTTAGCCACAAAGACCTGCATTTGTGGGCAAAACTTAAAGTTTACTAGAAACACTCAAGCACCTCCAATAAAGGTTTTTAAAAAAATAAGTACAAACTTCCAGTTACAAAATAAGTAATGGGGATGTAATGTAAAACATAGCAATTACAGTTAGTAATACTGGATTGCATATTTGAAAATTAATAAGAGTAGATCGTAAAAGTTCTCATCACAAGAAAAGAAATTCTGTAACAATGAATGGTGATGAATGTTAACTGGACTCACTGTGGTGATCATTTTGCAATATATACAAATATCAAATCATTGTTTTACTCCTGAAGCTGACGCTGACGGCCTTTGAACAACATGGGTTTGAACCACATGGGTCCACTTACATGTGGATTTTTTAAATAAATACTGCACAGCACTGTAAATGTATTTTCTCTTCCTTATAATTTGCCTAATAACATTTTTTTCTAGTCTAGCTTGCTTTTTAAGAATATAGTATATAATACATATGATATACAAAATATGTGTTAATCGACTGTTTATCTTATTGTTAAGACCTCCAGTCAACAGCAGGCTATGAGCAGTTAAGTTTTGGGGGAGTCAAAGTTAGGTACAGATTTTCACCCATGTGAGGGGTTACTTTTTGGAAATGTGATCTAAGTAGATAGCAGGAGGTGAATGAAACAGGACAACTAAGTTCTTACCCACTATGCTAGAAAGTTATGATAAAGTCTAAAATATCAAGAAAGAGCAGTTTACAAAGACTACTTAGAAAATAGATGCAGGGCGCCTGGGGGGCTCAGTTGGTCAAGCGACTGCCTTCAGCTCAGGTCATGATCCTGGAGTCCCGGAATCGAGTCCCGCGTCCTGCTCCCTGCTCAGCAGGAGGTCTGTTTCTCCCTCTGACTCTCCCCTCTCATGCTTGCTCTCTCTCTTTCTCAAATAAATAAATAAATAAAATCTTTAAAAAAAAAAAAGAAAGAAAAGAAAAGGGATGTAAATAGTAGGGGGAAGAGCTGGAAGAGCTAAAGGTCATTGCCTCTAGGAAATGAGACTTGGGGATGGGACAGGCAAGGCAGAGAATTAGGAGAATTATCGAAGTTTTATAATTATACTGATTAGTCTAATAAATATAACATATTCTAATAACATACTCTAAGGTAAGGAAGAAATGAAGGAGGCAGGGAGAGAGAAGGGTAGGAGGGTAGGAGAGAAGGACAAACAGAAAATCTTTGGCCCATACCTTTCCAGGCACACTGGGATTGTTCACAGAGCTGCATTTGCCCACTAACCCACTGGGCCAACTTCTGGGTCGAAAATAGCTGGCTTCGGCATTTCTGAAAGCAAGCAAAGAAATACTTCTCTAGAAATGTGCATATACGTCTCAGATGTTATGCACGATAGAGTGTTAAAACTGCTAATTTGCTAGGAAGTTCAAGGTTTCCACATTAGCACACCCAAGGCTACGATTGCTATTATTTACTACCTAACCACTGTGTAGTGAACACAGTGCTGAGCATTTCACGTGCATTATTTCTAAACTCCCCAGCCACTCCATAGGCAAGTATTGCTCAGCTAGAATAAAATCTTCTTTTATTCTTCTAACCGAAAAATCCTTTAGCCCACAAACCAGCTAAAGGCCAGTGATGGCATCAAAGCCTGCAAGAACTGAAATGTTATGATAGTCCTAGTACATGGTGAAATTGATAGGCCTCCCCAAGACAACAAAATTGAACATTAGTAAGGCTAATTTTTAAGGAAGGTTTCTTTCAAGGGGGCCTCTCAGCATTCAACCTAGAGGTGTTCTTTCATTCTGTTACTTAGATTTTCTCTGGGACTTAATTTTCTTCATCTGTAGTATGTCAGGATTGAACTCATCATCTTAAAGGTCCTTTTCCATTAACACCTTTACCTATTAGAACATCAAATCACGGAGATCTGAAGTAACTTGTCTCAGTTCCCATGAATACAAATATCTGATTGCTGTCTCTTTGGGCCAGTATATAAAAAGCATTTCTGACATTCTTACACCCAACTTCAATCAAAAACAGGTAAGAAAATTAATAGTGGGCGCCTGGGTGGCTCAGTTGTGAAGCATCTGCCTTCGGCTCAGGTCATGATCCCAGAGTCCTGGGATGGAGGCCCATGTCGGGCTCTTGGCTCCACGGGAAGCCTGCTTCTCCCTCTCCTGCCGCCCACCCCACACCCGCTTGTGTTCTCTGTCTGTCTCTCTGTCTCTCTGTGTCAAATAAATAAATAAAATCTTTTTTAAAAAAGAAAAGAAAAGAAAATTAGTAGGAAGTGTAAAGAAACATACTTACTGGAATTTTCTAAAAACATTTTAATGAACAGTTAAAGCAGAGACAATTCCTTATTTTCTCCTTCATGATAATTTATCTGATTATTCATGTAAAACAATCTTTGGATCACCATAATTTTTACAGAAGTCTCTCTTACTGGCATCGTTTTGAGATTTTGGTTTTCTTCCCAGATATTATATCATTGCCAGACAGTGAATAGTGAATTTTTAAGTATTCAAATTAGAACAATCAAGTATAAAGCAAGGTTTCCCATTTTTAGCACCACTGGCACTTGGCAGCAGATAATTCATTATTGTGGGAGCTGTTCTGTGCATTATAGGACGTTTAGCAACATCTCAGACTGTCTACTAGAGGCCTTCCCCCGTAGGTTGTGATGAACAAAAATGTCTTTAAACATTGTCAGAGGAGCCCTGGGGAGCAAAATCATACCCAACTGAGAACTGCTGTTATAAAATAACATTCCTAAAATCAATGTAACTCTTCAGAGAGTCACCTCTTCAGAATCCCATAGTTCGCACAAAGTTGACTGAGGCACTGCCCAGCACAGGGCGCTTCTGTTCCACGCACCCAAGTGCTCTTCCCTCAGTAAGATCTACTTATTACTTTAAGGAACAGCTTGGCATAGAGCTGACTGTATATAATAACTGTGAGCATCTCCAGAGCTATGCTGACCCTTGTCATAGAAATACCCTCCATGCGACCTCTGAGGACCACTCGAAGACACACATTTCCTGTCATTGTGAAAGACCTCACGGTGTATCTGCACCACTCCTGATGCCATCTGACTTCTAACTGGTCATGACAACAAATGCTTCATATGAAGTATTGAAATGGTTTCCATTATCACCTTCCCAGCTTCTTCAGTGACGCTGGGACTCTAATGAAGTTGTGAGGGCAAAGCAGTAAAAACTGCAGTCTGCAAGACGTAGAGTGTGGAAAAGCAGTGGTGCTAATAACCTGGCCTGGGCGTAAGGTCAACCTGCACCAATGACATAGAACTTCCTGGCCATCTGCACCTCCAAACCCTTAACCAACAAGAAAGCACTCGGCAAAAGACCTGCCCTAAGATGTTTGTTTTCAATTGGCATATTCACAATATTGTTCCTCTAGCAAGATAAATATGCCAAACACCGGAAGCACATACTAAATGAGTAACTTTGCCCAAAATGAGAATTTATGACTTTCCTAGTTTAAAGCTTTCTAAATGAAACCATGATTCCTTCAGAAGGTCTTCATTGGGTTTGATAAACCTGAAAACATGCTAGTGATATTTAATGTGCCAAAGATTTAGATCAGACTCCTCTAAGATCTTAAAACCGTAATAAATAAGATACTTAAAGGAACTAAATTAACTTGGTCAAGACACAAAAAAACAACAATAACAATAACTTAAGGGAAATTTTTAAAAGACCATCTTATAGGGACGCCTGAGTGGCTCAGTTGGTTAAGCGTCTGACTCTTGATTTCAGTGAATCATGGGGCTTACACATTTCACAGCACTCACCATAGCACATACCCCCCCCTCAGTGTCCGTACCCCAACCACCCTCTCCCTACCCTCCACCCCCCAGCAACCCTCAGTTTGTTTCATAAGTTAAGAGTCTCTTATGGTTTGTCTCCCTCCTGATCCCGTCTTGTTCTGGTAGTCTTTCGATGGAGTCTTTAGGGTTTTCTTTATAGCATCATGTCATCTGAATCTTTACCTTTTTTATGTTTCATTTTCATTTTTTTGATTGATACTAACTAAATTTGTATATTTGTTGGGTATTAATTTTTTTTAACAAAGTGCCACTATTCATGTCCTTCCCTCACTCATCTTTTCTTCCCTCACTCATCATTTTCCTCCTGATTTGTAAGAGCAGCTAAGCCTGTACCTTCCTCACATTTGTGACCCATTTGTCTGAGCTTCTCAGGATATGAGATGTCAGTTTTCTCCCTTTACCTACCCGGGCTTTTGAGGCAACAGTTTCATTGCAGTCTCTGTCCATTGCATGAGCTTCCCTGCAAAAGTGGAAAGCAGAGCGACTTGTTTCAAAAGTCCCTTTGATAGGTGTCTTCAGTGGTTCTTGGTAGGATCCTGCAAGAAAAACATTTAGCTTTTAATTTGTTTTTCAAAACAAGATAATCACTTAGGTTGGTGATCAATCCATTATGTCTTTCACAGTAGAATGTGAAACCACAGCCCCTCATCTCTCCAAAATCCTGGCAGAGGTGGGAAGAGACGAAGGGTTAGCACAGGGCCTTATCCAGAATGCCAAGGTCATAAGTGAGCACTGCCTCAGTGGCCTCTGTAGGAAATGCCAAGATCAAAGACCTGACTTCTACCACAGCCGCAGCAGAAATGCTTTGTCTCTGCTCGGAAAGAACATATTCGCACATTTGAAGAATAGATACAAACAGTTCCGTAGTTTAAGATGATGGAGCAAAGGTGTCTGGTTTGCCCAGGCTAAGCTCCTCCTGCCAGGCAATCAGTCCGGTGCTTACTTCCCTAATCATTGGCATCTACTCTATGATCATGAACAAATCACTTTGCCTCTCCCCCTCCCTTTTATAGAAAGATGCTGTAAGTATAGTTTGAGATGACGTCAGTGAGATACTTTCTAAATTAAAGTAATAACAATGTTATTTGTATCATTATTATTCGTATTGGTTCTCTTCTCAAGATTGAGAAAGCCCTTTACCAGACTTTTAACTATACAGAAAACTCTGTCCTGTCACCCTCTAATACTAAGCATCTTTTATGTTCATTCATATCACTAGTTCTTCAGAGGGTCCAAGGGACCACTGAAAAATCTTATATACATAATTATAATCTTTACAAAAGAAATCATATACCAGTACAAATCTCAGAAATGCATCTAAAACACTGCATACTGTCTTTTGGTTTTGTTTCATTTCCCCCTCCTCTCCCCCACCAACTTGAAAATTTCTTATTCAAAGGAAGAAAAGGCAAGCACTTGATGAATGCGATACTAGATAGTTCTACGAGACAAAGATTCTCTCAGGAATATCTATTTCATTAACATTTTTAAAATAGCCCCTGAAATTTCTATTACCTCACCTAGAATCAAAGTCTCTTTCTCAGGCGTTATCTTTAGCACGGATCCAGAATCTTCTGGGAGGTAAGTGGTTGAAAGCTCTTCCCCAAAGGAGCAGGCTGCCAGATCCCTGGCTTGGCTTTGCCGCCATCTAGTGGTAATTGGGCTACTGGCAATGGGACCCTCCACCGACATCCTCCTCACAAAGTTGTGCTTGAAGCTAGAATATGTGGGCTTAACTTCATCAAACACCTGTTTAACCAAAAAAAAAAAAAAAAAGGCTGTAATTTATATCAGCCTCAATGATGCAAAAGTAGGGATTCCTTAAAGGAGAATTATAAACAACTCATCTAGTACAAAACAAACTATATATTAGATTTTTAATTTTTGTGACCTGAGAGAACATTATTTTATATTTATAAATATGTATGTGTGCATGTGTATACTTAGAGCTCTGTTTCAGGGTCTCAAGACATATAAAAGCAGCTTAGGAAATAATTATGTTTACAGTTATTACAATTACATATCAATATAAAATATGAAGTTAAAATAACCCTATATATTGAACCAACAAAATTTTTATATAAAATCACAAAATTGCAAATCTGGAAATAAACAGCAATTTTCTAGTTCAAACTTTTCATCTCACAGATGAGAGAACTGAGGCCTAATTTGCTCAACATTCATCTCATTCCCACCAAGAAACATCAGGAGTTTGGTATTTACAGATCCTATAATGGTGAAACATTCTATGTTATCTACATGAAATTCAAATGCAAATGACAAACTGGAAGTATATTTTTATTTTTTTATTCATTTTTAAAAATATTTATTTATTTGGCAAGAAGAGAGATCGAGAGCACAAGCAGAGGGAGAAGCATGTTTCCTGCTGAGCAAGGAGCCCAATGCAGGACTGGATCCCAGTAGCCTGGGATCATGACCTGAGCCCAAGGCAGACCGCTAACCTACTGAGCCACCCAGGCATCCCTCCTTGTCTGGGATTAAGTTAAACCTTAACCAACTAAGCCACCCAGGCACCCAGAAGTATATTCTTAATAAAATGCCAGGCATGTTAGATTAATATCTTTGTGTAAAGGACTCATAGAGAAAGTTAGACAAATTTGCAAGCCAAATAGAAAAAAATAGGATATAGGACCTAAAAAGACAATTCACAAAAGAATATACATGCCCCCAAAATATTCAACCTCACTAGTAATCAAAGAAATGCTAATTTAAAACAATAACAAGATGTTAGCAATGATTTTTTTTTTTTAATAACAAGCCCCAAGGGTGAAGGTTCCAGAAACAAACACTGGCATACATCGCTGGTGGAGCATAAATTAGTATTTGGAAAAGATAATTTGGCAACATGTGTCAAAAGCCTTCAAATATGTGTATAATCTCTACTAACCCAGCAACATCATCACTAAGAATGTAAGGAAGAAATTTTAAAAATGAGCAAATATCAGTAAAACCAAAATCTATGGGGTGCTTGCCACAATATGAACCCATATGTTAAAGGTCTACACACATTCGTATTTAATCTTCAGAAACACCTGTGAAGCAGGTCTGTTATTTATTCCCCTTCTACCAATGAAGAAACTGAGGTTTAGAGGTTAAGTGAATTGCTTAAGCCCACACAATGAGTCAGTGGATTCGGCTCATCTACCCCCTAGAGCACACACCACAGACTCAGGGCCCAGAGGCAGAGCTGCCAGCCTCCTGAGCACATCCTCTAAAGCCCAAAGATCTTTGGTGGGAAAGGGCACTCCCATGGTTTTTCAGATCATTCCGTGCACTTTTTCCTAGCATTTTTTAAAAAGATTTCATTTATTTGTCAGAAAGACAGAGAGAAAGCACGCACAAGCAGGCAAAGTGGCAGGCAGAGGCAGAGAAGCAGGCTCTCCCCTGAGCAAGAAGCCCGATGCTGGACTCAATCCCAGGACCTTGAGATCATGACCTGAGCCTAAGGCAGCGGCTTAACCCACTGAGCCACCCAGGCATTCCTTTCCTAGTGTTTTCAACAAACACACCAAGACCCCAAGAGTCAGGCCCACGTAGAATGAAGCACCTTCATTTGAAACTTCCTGTGTGTCTTAGGGAAGAGGCTAAGGTGACCCAAGGACGGCAGCGGTCAATTTCCCATCCATTCCTACCCCTGAAACTGTCAACAGTAAAGTTAGGCCTCCTGTAAGAGGCAACAGCCATGGGAAAAACAAAGATGAAAAAAAAAAAAGAAGAAGAAGAAGAAACTAGATGATGCACCCAAGGAGAGGTGGATTCGGGGGGTTTCCTTGTTGGTTTTGCCTTCTTGATAGAATTGTCTGATTTAATTTTTAAGTTCCTGATTTATTATAGAGTTCAGTATTTTTTTCTGTCTACAGGCTGCAGCCCCTGATTTAAATCACTGTCATGGGTTGGAACCAGGCTGTTTTAAAACTGCCACAGGCGTATCAACATTCAAAGCGGAAGTATTTTTTAATGAAACTGCTCAGTTACATATGTCTGCGTACTGAGTTAAATTGTAAAATGCATTTCTTAGTGGGGATCCTGATCAAAAATTTGAAAAACACTGGACTGTAATTTGCTTTATGATAGTGTTATTTAAAGCCTTCATTGTGTTTGCTTTATTTTTACTATATTCACCTGGCATTGCCTAAATTAGATGAGTTCAGGATAAGCAGCCCCTTCACATATTTCTCTGCCCTTTCCACTGTAAATTCCTAGAAGTCATGTAGCAAGTTCATACGTTATATGTATAATACGTATAATATTAAATTCCTCCAGACTATCCATCATATTAACAGGCCACATTTAATCCACCTCTGAACTATTCCTGGGTGGTATTTACCTACTGCCCTACATTTAACCCACTACTGGGAGTGCTCAATCCACAGCTTCTGCCTTCCAAGGCAGAAGAGTTAAAGAGTTATCAAAGAGTTATCCAAAAAGTCCGATTTTTCTAGCAAAGATTGCAGTGGGCACCAAAAATACATTAAAATTCTTTAGCACTCCTTATTTTATGCAGGACTTTCACTCCTTTCCCCATGTGAGAAGGGTCTTTCTGTTTCTCAGCAGTAGTCTGTCCTACTTGGTTTTCCGTTAAACAGAGCCGGTGTCAAGTTTCAGCTCCTCCTTGAATTCCAGCCCGCTGAGACGTCCCTCTAGAATCATCCAAAATGGAGCCGCTTACAGCATACCCTTTAAGATGTTCAGGGTCGAAAGCAAAGGTATTTGCAGTTTTACTGTCTATGGTTCTATGCACAGTAATGTTATTTCTTCTACAACTAAAATTCCTAAAACCTAAAATCAACAGCTTTTATACCTTCGAAGTGAAAGATGCAAAAGGAAGAACGGTTTCTCTGGAAAAGTTTAAAGGCAAAGTAAGTTGCATCTTCTGGGTTTTTTTTCTATTGTTCATTCATGTTCTCTGTTTAATGAAATCAGTCGTAAGTTATACTTTAATCTTCAAAGTAATGTTATTTGTGTATCACTTTAGCCATCAAAGTTCTCATGGTGTATCTACTTTGAACTGATAAGCTCTGTCCTGTCTTCAGAGGCATGCTGAATTAATACTTTAAGTTGCTTAGGAAATTCTTATAGTTAGTAATGTGACTATGGAGGCATTAAAAAACATTAATTCCATAATCTAGCAACATTAAAAACCACTTATCGATGTTACTATCTTTTACTTAAAAATAAGCCATTGTATCTGATGCTTTTTTAACGGTGGTGATCTTTCAGTCTTGATTCATGCATCCAGGTTACAATTTTCAATAAAATTGGGTATATCTAAAAATATGAAATAACTATCTGCTTCAAAATGGTTTGGGATTTTAACTACTTGCAGACTTTTTTTTTAATCTTTTATTTGCTTCACTTTCCGGTTGGATTTTTTTCTTTTTCCGGGAGGTTGCCCTAGTTGTAAACGTGGCTAGTGACTGCCAACTCACAGACAGAAATTACTTAGCACTGCAGGAACTACACAAAGAGTTCGGACCATTCCACTTCAGCGTCTTGGCCTTCCCGTGCAATCAGTTTGGAGAATCGGAGCCCCGCCCAAGCAAGGAAGTAGTATCTTTTGCAAGAAGTAACTACGGAGTGACATTCCCCATCTTCCACAAGATTAAGATTCTAGGATCTGAAGCAGACCCTGCATTTAGATTTCTTGTTGGTAAATATCTATCTTGCCTCACCAGTTTAATGTTTTTAATTGCTTTTCCTTTGTAAAACAAAAGAGACCAGGACCATACTTCTCCGTTTCATTTGAAATGTTTTAGTGGGAAAGTTTGATAAAATACCAAAGAGCCAGAATCTTATGTTTTGTAATTTTCTAGAAGTTATGCTTCCCTGAAGTCAATGTTCCAACCTCTTGAATGGCAAAATGAGTCTACTCCAATGTATTTTATTCCTTATGATCATCTTCCTGAAGAATTTATCTGAAGTGTGGTCATGGCTATCTTCACAAAATAGCTCTTGGGGAAATGTCCCTCCCCATTTTAAAGCTATCTATGTCTCATGAATATTGCTGGGTATAATTAGTAGACATATCTTTGTGGTTAATTTTATGTTGTTTTACTTGTCTGAAATACTATCTTGAAGAATGAATAATGTCTCGGTTTACCAGGTTTTTGCTAAAATTTATAACAGAATATAAGGATTTTTTTTTGGAGGTGGGTATATTAGGCTATTTCTAAAATTAGACTAGCTACAGAAATCTGTTTAAAGACTTTCCTGGGCCAAAGGTAGTGAGATACAGTGACTAAGGGCATTGGTTTTAGCTCCATTCTCTGGCTTCAAACCCCTACTCTGTTGCTTTTGCTGTGTGGCTTCAGGTACATGAGATAACTCCTCTGTGCCTTCTTCCTCATTTGTGAAATGAGACTATTAATACTACCTACTGCCTGAGATTGTTTGTATTCCTAAGTATATTACTAGCAAGAAGCAAAGTATTTAGATGCTGCTTATACCTTGCCAAACACTACTCTAAGGGATATGCAGCTAATGTCCTCTCATCTGACTTATACAGATGATATCCGCAGTCCTATTTTCACAGATAATTTGAGTTTTCATAAAACAATGACCTCCATCAGATAATCAAGCTTCCAGTCCAGTAAGTCAGCTAGTGATACTCTATAAAATTTAAGTGTGAAATCAGAATCTTTTAAAAACATTATATTTAATTTCTAGGGAAAATTAGCACAATGCTTAACACCCTGCATAGTAATCAGAGTGATATCTTCATCCCTTTTATTTCCAGGATACACTGAGGAAAGACAAGCCAGAGCACATGTCCTTGTAATCATTTTCAGTTACAGCAGTCAGATATGTGGGCATCATAGCTCCTGAGTTCTCCCCCTTTGTCACTAAAAAACCTTCTGAAACTCCACCTACCCCATGTAATCCAAAAAAGTAACTGACTTAAGGTTTCACTGAAGTTAGATAAAGCTCCAGAGACAAAGACTCTGAGATCATAGTCAAATGAAAATTACATCTTTTTAAAACAAGCAAAAATGGACTGTAATTGGTCACGTGGTCACAAACAGGACCATTCTGCCCGTGTGTGCAGTTGTCACTAGACAGGGCATCTGGACATGGAGGCTTATGGGGACCGAAGCTCGGCCACAGCAAGGCATGTGTTGAGAGGGCTGTACCCACCTGGAAGGGTGTCTTTTCCTAATTCACATCAAGATGTTAGGTCAGCTAGAAAGAGCTCTGCCCTGACATCTACTATCTTTAGAGATGCATTTTTCATTACAGAAAAGGGCAATTTTTCAAAATGATTTTGAGACGGTTTTCATGTGGTAATATGATATGCTGAGTCACTGATGTTTGCTCTATCAGAAATATTTTTCTCTAATAATGAAATAAATTGGACTGCTTGGCACAGTGCACAAAGTAAAACGCATTTAAGTAATCAAGCTACTTTTTATTTCTCATTTTTAACCTATGCTCCCTCGTTGGTTCTTTCTCCCAGCACAAAGTATTGTATACCTTAAAACTCTGGGCAGTGTGTTCCTTCTACCTATTTAATCTCGATTTCTGAAAGAATGGTTAACACTTGTTATCTCTGCTTCCCTGTCTCCGTTTCCTTCTTAGATCACTGTGTCTGGCTTCTTGCCAGGATCTCCTGAACCTTTCAGGTACCAGTGACTGCCACTCTGGCCCCTTCTCTCTCTTCTTTTCAGGTTCCTCCTTTCCATCAACCCTTATTTCTGCTGAGCCTCGGGATTCTGCCACAATCCACTGGGGCTCTTCTTATTCTATCCCCTTTCCCTGAGTGAGATCTCTCTCCTAAGCTCCAAAGCCATATAGTCAGTGGCTTCCTCTGACTGGATGACCCACATACACCTGAATCCCCTCGTATACAAAAACAAATTTGTCATCATTGTCCTAAAATCGACTTGCTTTTCCATAGGAGTAGGAAGGTCTGTGTATCAGTTCTGGTTCTACCACTTACTAGCCATGAGACCTTGAGTCTAGGACTCCATTTTTCTCATCTGCAAAATGGGCTTAATAATAATACCCACCTCACGGGGTTGCTGTAAAGACTAAATGGAAGGATCCATTTAGAGCAATGAGCACACATTACTAGGTACATATAAACAAGTTATTTATATTTTTTTCTATGTTAGTCAATGCACATCAATTCTGGATAGTGTAAGTGGAAAAAACATCTACATTTCTTACAAAAATTGAGATGTATCAAAAGGACAGCATAATTTCTCAATATGATTTAACACTATATGTTAACTGGAATTAAACACTTAAAAAATAATGTGATAAAGAATTCCTTTCCATTTTTGTCTACATTACATGTAATGACATTAAAACCATAGATAACATTTAATATGAAAATAATTTCATACATGCCATTACCAAGGACCATTGGAACATCATTTTATCTCTAAAAATGTTAGGAAACTGAAAATTTTGAGTGACAAAGTAAAATTTTTTTTTGTTTAGATCTGATGCAAAATAAACCACTTTGTTTCACAATTCCAGATCAGTAGAATCATCAGTGAAGTCACCAAATATACAGAAATATGGTTACTCAAAGCTTGAGTTTTGCTTTGTTTGGGTTTTGCTTTTTGTTTTATTTTTGACATTCCTAGAACTTGATTCTAACATTGTCACTTACATAGATATTAATAGAAATGACAATCTTAACAAAAGAATAAAATCATGCTCATGAACATATATTCTGGTATTTTAGATTCTTCAAAGAAGGAACCGAGGTGGAATTTTTGGAAGTATCTGGTCAACCCTGAGGGCCAAGTTGTGAAGTCCTGGAGGCCAGAGGAACCCATTGAAGTCATCAGGCCTGAGATAGCAGCTCTGATTAGACAAATGATCATAAGAAAGAAAGAGGACCTATGAACATGGCAGTGAGTCATTCAGACACAGTAATTGGAATATAGACATGTCAGGAGGGTGGGGGTGGGTGGGTTTCATCTTAAAGACTCTGACAATAATATGTGGCCCTGAAGGATGGGGTGTTTTATTTTTAGGATACCTTGCCGGTGAGTGGTAAGGATTGTCCCCAGGTCAGAGATATTACCTAAAGCAAAAAAAAAGAGTAGCTAGAAAATCAAAATGCAACATATTAAATATTTCATCTGACCACACTAAATAATTCAGAATACAGAGTCACCAATGTGCGTCAATATCCTGTTGTTCACCTTGACATTTGCCAGGACTGTACTTGATGGAAATGCCAACACACTAGACCACTGTTGGAATTCAAGACACTGTATGTGACTGAAATTTTGGGAGTAACTAAATGTAAATGGCTATTTTTATGTAATAAAATACAAAATAAACATTGAAAAATGTGAAATAGATTCAAATCCCTACATACTTCTGTTTCATGTACAGGATTTTGTTTCTTTACTTGTTTGATTTTTTTTTTAAGTACAGGTTCATAGTATGTTTTATTATATCTGCCCAAATAGTCACTGATGATTGACACTATCCTAACACTTGAAAAAGCCTTTATCACTTTCAGTTATTTCTAGGTTATTTTCCAGAAACAACTCAAATTTTATAAATAGAATATTAATAGTTGAATTGCAGGCTTTGTTTCTGAATGAAAATCCTAAGTGTAAGAAAAAGACAGTATTTGATGATTTAGCTCAATTCTTGGTATATTAATTTTGGTTGCTCAAATATGCAGACTAGATAGCCATTTGGAAAGAATTCCATGCCACATCATTCTGACAGCTGAGACAGTAAGACTCAACTCTGAATCATCAAAGGTCTGAATGTAAACAGAGGAGGTTTGCAGTCACAACAGCCTTAAACATCAGCAGTCCCCAAACCCTTTGATAGAGCCACAGAATGCTTCATCTCCCAAAGTCATAACTTTTATGTTCTGTCAGTCTTATAATTATTGACTAACAAAGCAACCTGCCAAGTTGGTGAAGTCTAGATATTCATTTCATATCTAGATAGATATTCATTTCATGAATTCAATAGGAAGACTAGGGCAAAAGGAAAAAAGGGAAAGGCAATCATGTAAAATTTGGCTAAGAAGGAAGACCCAATCTCAATAGCCATGGCTCCCAAATTCTGACCTGATTAATGAAAGTGAAGAGGATTTTTTTATGGTGAAGTCAGTAATGCCACCTCAGTATATAGTTCTGTACAAGTGTTTAAAGTTCTTGGAGAAACCAAAAATTTATTTCTTGGATCACCTTCTGCTTCAAAGTATATGTCCAAACACCCACAGTTGGGGGTACAGTTTCTATTAGAGGTCAAGAAGATTTACAAGGATAGACTCAAGAACTGCAGGTTAGTATGTCAGCAAACCTGCTTGTACCCTTCACCAGCCATATGACTTTGGGCAAGTCACTAGACTACTTTTAGATTTGCTCAGCCATAAGTTGAGGTCAGACTGAACAAAGAGCTCCTTCCAGCTCCACCAGTCAATGACCATGCTTAACAAGGTGTCTTCAGTGATCAGGAATGGAATCAGTACTGATCTGAATTGTTTTTGAAGGAATAGAAGCCCTCAAACAAGCCTATCTGTCCTTTGTGATTTTGCCCCCAAGAGTGTAGAAGCAGTTTGAATTCTGGGCCTCTTAGCAAAATTTTGTTCAGGGCAAACTCTCCAAGTGTTGCTCCCAGAGCACTCTTGTCCTGGGACAAATGCCACAGGGCTGCTTCGGTGTTTTGTGTGCTCACATTAGGGTATGAGCAGAAGTGTATATGCTAGCCCTACGCAGGCTGTGTAGACTCCCCACTGTCCAACGCTAATAGAGCTGCCCTGGGGACCAACCAGAGCTGTCCTGGTGAATGCAGTTGGGATGTCCATCCTGCCCAAAGTCACTTGTTCTCCAAAGCCATATAAAGTGGGTTTTCAGTTACAGATCTCCAATCCTCGTTGCTTTATTCAACCTACGGTATCTACTATAGTCAGTGCTTGATTCTCTCCCCTTGTCCTTTGGGTATGCAGGGAAGGCAGGTGGGGATTTGAAAGTGTGTCAAGTGGGTGTCCATTGAAGGTTCTGTAATGATGGGGCTATCTGTGCTAAAAGAGAGTGTGGAGCTATTTGCTGATGTCCTGCTACCCATAACTCCAATGTCTTATGTGAATTCCACCAGATACACACATACAGAGGGAAAAAATGTAGCTTTCGTGAACTGAGCAGATCTTCCCTGTCTCGGCATCAAAAAGCCTGAGACACAGACTACTGTCTAAATTGAGGAGTATAACAGAAAACAGCTGGCATCCCATCAAAGGGTGTTCAGTTGCCATTATGACAAAGGGACAAAATCAAATGCATTTAATTAAGATAATTCATAGGCTTGAAGTTTGGCTTATTGGGAAGGTGGGAAGGAGTACTTCATTCTAACTCCCAGTCTTCATCTCATGGCACATATAGCCATAGTGTTGGAGACTGGAATAAATATGAATTTGCCTGAGTTATATCCTGAAAGTCATACTTCATTTTTTAAAATGCTTAGTAATTAGAGTATATCCATAGTATGTATAGAGGTAGTTATATACATTTCCTAGTAATTATGGGATAGATAGCATATATCCAGTGGCTGATAACAATCACATCTCTGGAAGAGGGGTCCCAATTTGCAGCACTTGCCAATTTCCATGGTTTAAATGCTCCCACGTGGCCAACTTCCATCTACCAGTGGCTTAATAACTAGCATGCCAAATTTCTGAAAATTTAACAATCACTTCTCACAACCCACTATCAGTGGGCTCTAGGACACCAAAATTCTTAAAAATCAGACTTGTTATCCTAAGGATCTCCTAAGAGATATATCTAGAGCAAAAACTTATTACATATTATTTATTTTTATTATATACTATTTATGGAGGCTATATGAATATGTGGAAGTACAGTTACTGAAATATGAAAAGCTTTTAACAATACGCTATCTAATGACAGTAAAATCTAATGACTTCACTGGATTGTCTATAGGTAACCTCAAGTAGGAATATACTACAGTAAAAAAAAAATGTAGACAAGGCCTCAGAAGAAAAAAAAACCTGTTTTTTGTGTGTTTCAACACATTTACTGTTTCAGAAGACTACCTTGAACAAGGTAAAAAAGTCTTGAGTGATCCCTGTACAAAATATTATGTCCTTTGTGGTGTTTCTTTGAAAGAAAAATGGTATATTTAGGAGGAGACAATATGTGGACACTATGTCCATGTTTATTCCTTACCTGGATTTCATCTTTCCCACAGAATAATAAAATTCTAATAACTGTCATGCCTAGAAACTAACATCCCATACTGTTTGTTCCCCACTCTTCTCTTCCTTCCCTTTGCTGAACTGCTAACACTTGGGGGGAATGAAGAGTAGCTTTGATGTCCCAAGTATGGATCCCTCTCTTTCCCTCTTACTCCTTCTTTTGAATTTACTTAGTCATTCTCCTCCTTACCCACTGATCTCCTTAATTTCTCTTTATTGTGTTCCATTCTCTCCCTCCTTTCTCATCATCTCAATAATATGGAATGGAAGAACAGCTTTAAATATGTATTGTTTATTGAGTATGAATGTTGGCATTTTATGTCTTGTTCTTTAGTTAAAAAAAATTAAAACACAAAGGCCAAGCCTTCTTAATTTAGTAGGTTTTATTTTTATCAACGGGTCAGAGACTTTCCATAAAAAAGAACACACTGAAATTTAACCTTTTAAGAAAAAAGAAAATGAACATAATATTTATGTGGAAAGGATCCTTAAAAAATGCTGAAAATAAAATGATAATGGGCAACAACGAAAAGAGAGTGAGATGTAAAAGTAGCAAAATGCATAAAGAATCCAATTATAGGCATCTATCTCCCATGGTTTACATGTTTAAACGTAAAATAAGAATTAAAATTGTAATTATAATTGTAATTTATGATCCAGTAGAGTAGACTCTAATATATTTCTTACATCTCACTTAGAATATAACTAATTGACCAGACCACCAAAGTCAGTTCCATGAACTTGCTGCAAATGTCCACATGAGGACACGTATGTCACTGTATGTCTGGGACCCAGCACGTACTTGACATTGTTGCATGAGCCAGTTGCATGGGCCCCCAAAGGAATCAGAAAATATTTAAAAGCATATTATACAGTCAATTCTTCCCACTTCACAAGCTAAATTTCATGTTCTACTCCAAATATTTCTGAGTCTGTGACTTCACAGAAGATGAAGTGAATAATTGAAGAAAATCCTCCCATCGCTTCTCGGCCTTTTGGCTAAGATCAAGTGTGAAGAAAATCCTCCAAACCATTCAACTCCATCCCCACCCCCAAAACTTCCAATTTTCTTGGTATTTCAAGTGAAAATGTTGGAGTTGACTGACTCATCTTGAAAGTTATCCCAATTCTCCATTCAGCTGGTACATACACATGGTTTTAGAGACCTGCTCTGATGTCGTATTAAGAAACTGATTATTGGAGCGCCTGGGTGGCTCAGTGGGTTAAAGCCTCTGCCTTCGGCTTAGGTCATGATCCCAGGGTCCTGGGATCAGCCCCGCATCAGGCTCTCTGCTCGGCAGGGAGCCTGCTTCCTCCTCTCTCTCTCTGCCTGCCTCTTTGCCTACTTGTGATCGCTGTCAAATAAATAAACAAAATCTTTAAAAAGAAAAAAAAAGAAACCGATAATCTAGAGAGAATACTAAAGACTTAGTTGAAAACTTGGGGAAACATTTTAGGCTTTCCATTTCAAATTGTCATTGTATTCTAAATCTTATATTAAAAATATATACACCACATCACAAGTACTTTCATACTGTGTACCTAGACCTCCAAAAATATTACCTGAGAAATTTTTAAAGAATTAATTGTATTGGTTTCTTCATTATTTATAAAGCTTTCTATTGTATTATTATTGAGTAACGGAATAGCAATTATGAGTATTATGGTAACTAGTGTCCCAGTTCATAGCAAAAAGTATACACATACATGCATACACATACACTAATTACAGAATTAATTATATGCTGATGTCCATTGTATATGCAATAAGAGAGCAGTTGCATGTTAGCTGATGCCATTCATATATTCAACCAGCTAACAATACACTGCCAACCCATCACACACAGGTAACTAGTACAGCTTGTTAACGAGAAGAATTTATCCAGAAGCAAGTGGCAGGGTAGTTGTGGCTGCCAAACTGACCCAAAGCAGCCAGCTAACAACACACTGCCTACCTGACTCAGGTCACTCCTGCTTGTCATGGCCCATGACATCACTGAAGCTACATTTGCAACGTGAAACACTGGCACAGTGGTAATCTTAAGAGTCCCGTAAAAGAAAATTTATAAACAAAACTTGTTCCTCCAAAACAGTTATAAAATATAAAAACATTATTTTTAAATCATAAAAACTTAAAAAGGAAAACTCTCAGAATACTTGCATTTAGCTATTCTAAAGTAAATGCTTGGATATCAAACTATGGTACATGTTAAATAACCAAGTTATACTTAACTGTAGCTTTTCCAATTATTTCTAATTACTGATCAAAAGACCAGTTGTCTGTATTAGGCAGCAAAATATTTAGTAGGAGTCCTGGCAATACGTAAGCTGGGCAAAAAACAAAACTGCAGCTGTTTTGGAGGGGAAAAAACCAATATTAAAGTATTTGGGGAATGTAAGGACTTATAACTGTCATTCATCGTCTCCCACTATAAATAACATTAGTCATTGTATTCTGAAAGGGCCATTTTGTGTTTGATTTATTGTGACACCACTGAAATATTGAAAATTTTAAATTATAAGAAAAATCTGTAAAAATGTTGATGGGTTTGAAACTAGAATCTATGAGGAAAGTTTAAAGGAATAAGAACAATTTTGGGTAGAGAGAAGGCAAGGTGAATGGCGATAGTGAGAGATTTAAAGCATATGAGGGGGGCGCCTGGGTGGCTCAGTGGGTTAAAGCCTCTGCCTTTGGCTCAGGTCATGATCCCAGGGCCCTGGGACCGAGCCCCACATCGGGCTCTGCTCAGCAGGGAGCCTGTTTCCCCCTCTCTCTCTCTGTCTGCCTCTCTGCCTACTTGTGATCTCTGTCTGTCAAATAAATAAAAAAAAATCGTCTTAAAAAATAAATAAAGCATATGAGGGCTGTTTATATGGGAAAAAGAAGAAAAACTCATACAGATTTGTTTTATTTTTACGCTGATTACAAGAGAAGCTACAGGCCTTTGGCTTCAGACTTTCAAGGAGAAAAAGTACATTGGATCAACTTTAAATTGCTAAGGGAAGGACAGACCATCAATTAGGCCACTTCTCTGGCTATCCATAAGATGGCACCATTTCCCCTTTTTTGGGAGGCAAGCTTAACTGCAACAATGGCAAGTGCAACTAGCAACTGTTAAAATTAACAGCCAGCTAGCAATGCACTGCATACCTGACACATCCATGCTTTCCTGTTGAGGCAAAAACTAGAAAGCACCAGCGGTATACAAATGATTACCACTGTCAGGGATCTTCAACTTCTTACAGAAATAGGGGGTAGGGGAGTGTATAATTAGACTCTGTAGTTAGTGATATCTTCGGAGATTGATTTTTTAAATACCATATCTTCAGACCACGCCATACTTCCAACAAATATCTTCTTTAGGAAAAATTATTTTGTTCAAGATCAGAATTAAGAGAACTAGAGCAAGCCCTAGATACTCACCTTGGAAGAACATGGATTTCTCTTCTGCTTCAGGTCTTTGGCGAACACCCGCATGACATTCTCCTTCGAAAATATAGACAACATATAGAGAGAAAAATTATTTTTAAAAATCATAATGCTAGGCGTGGGATGTTTATACATCCTCAGCTTGTCCGGCTGCATTTACTTTTTCCCTTAGCAAGCAAGCACCTCCGGTATACAACTAAATTACGGATGGCAAAATGCAGGATCAGGGTTTAGAGTTTTATGCTGTATCTTGGTCCTAAATAGGTATTATAAACAGTGCCTTCGACGAGAAGCCCCTGGGAAACAAAAGGACATCACTCACCCACAGCATCTCTTCTTCTGTCCGGACCCTCCGCGGGGCGGTGCGCTCCAGTTTCCACTCCATCTCCGCAGAACTTCCCCCTACCTAGAGTTTGGCCTCCCCCGCCCGATCGGCTCTGGTTTTCCCCCCAGGTCTAAGTCGGTCTTGACGCCTAATCGTCAAACATCTAGAGTCTCACCACCCCCTCCTCCCCCAGGGACCATCATTTTTCACCCTTAATGTTCATTTCCCCCATTCCTCCCACTGCTCCTAGACGGCATTCCCCAGAGTACCGTTTAAAAAGCCGGCTGGGCGGCAGCCGAAGCGGGAATCCCCCTGTTCCGCTTCTCATTGGCCAGCGCTGCGGTGACGTAAAAATGCGGAAGGGATTCCCCCAGCGCGCTGCGTAGCCCGCCACCACCTCCCGGCTGGCCGCCCCGCGCCGCCGCCTGCTCTTTGTCCGCAGACGCGCGCACAGAAGCGCCAAGCTTTGCCGCGAGCGGTGGCGGGCCTGATCTGGGCCAGGCGCCCAGGGCCGTCACACCAGCAGGAGATGAGAGGGTTGGCGGGCGAAGAAGCGGGTTCTGTGAGTTCACGTTCTTTCCATTTTCAAGGTGGGGAAAAAAGGTTCGTTATAACGGGGCCTCCTCGGCATTGGTAATAATGTTCACCGTTCGTGTAAACCACTGATTTTAGACGTGTTCCCCCAACGTGTTCATCAGCTCTTGCTCCATTTTTCAAATAGGCAGGAAAACGTGGCAAGATTTCTGTGCTAATGAGAAAGGGGAGCCATCACATTGATTCAGTAAGTTCTCTGCTGTAGCTAGCCATTTGGAAGGGGCCAGGTTCTCTCACTTGAGCTTCTCAGCTATCTTCCCAAACAGGAGGTTGGTGAGCGAGATGAAGGCATTGGTGAAGGCTGGTGACTCCTCATGAGGAGTGCAGAGCCAGCAGGAAAGCTGAGCAGACTAGGCGCTAAATCAGGAAGGAGAGGATGATTTGGGGGGTTTAGGGAGGGGTTTAGAGGGAAATGACAAGGAGCCAGGTGGGCTATGCAGCCTCAGCAGCCCCATCTAAGCTGCCAAGGGAGGCTGGCTGTGCCATATGGCAGGAGGGGAAACTGGGGAACCTCTGACAGACTGGCAACCAGCTTCTCCCTTCCATAACCTCCTCCCTACCTTCCCCCATTTGACACTGGATTCCTTTCCCTTTAATGCAACCTGTGGGTTTGGTCATTTTCCTGGTGAAAGTATTCAAAGACATCAGATACTCAAAAGGGTCAATGATTTTTTAAAAAATAAATAAATTCACTCTCTTGTTTCCTTCTTACGGAAAGCAAGGAAAATTGACATCAAGGCTGAGACCCAATCTTGAACCAGTTTTCCATCTGCAATAATAAAGGTTAGGGAAAGTGCTGCACAGGATAACAATCAGATGAGATTTATCAAAATGCTTGATAGATAACCCATGGACTGAAAGATCTGTAAGTTCACCCACAAGAATTTTACCTTCCTTATAGTCCATTCAACTTCCAGTAAATCCTTTCAGCAAACATTGAGGCTAAATAAAGTGAAATATTGGCTGAGAGTCAAATGTATTGTTAATTTAAAGAACAGTTTTGCAAATGCCAGCTAAAATTAGCAGCATATTGGAAATAATATGGGAGACTTTTTGTTCTACTTCTAAGTATCATTTTACGTGTACCACTTATGAGAATGGGCACAAACACAGGAGTAATAAAAACCAATTCATGAACTTGTAAACCCATGTAAACTGTGATTTTAGAATCCATCTCCTTACAAGTACTAAGAATAGTGAAATACTCTTTTAAAATTCGCTTTATCTGTAATGCAATTGTAAATTCCATTTTAGCTGCTAGTTCCACAACATATTACACAGACTCCAAATGCCTTTTTTCCCCTAGGTTAAAACAGAAAAGTAAAAGCCAAGTATTTTCCTTTAGGAAGTTATTGTGCATTTAAATAATCATATTAAAATTAACAGGAGTGATGGAAATAGAAAAATCACCATTGGCAAACACCAGTACTAATTGTTGCGGTTGAGAACCATGAATAGTAAAACTGGTGTACATATGATGAGGGTTTTGCCTCCTGTGATCCAATTTGAAAAGGAAAATTACAACTTTTCATTGGACAAATCTGGCAGCCTCCACCTCAACCAAGTAATAAATTAACCTCACCATTAATGACACATTGACATCCTGTGCCTCCTGATAAGACGCATTGGGAAGGGCACAACATAACTTCCGTGACATCCCTGCCAAATTAATTAATTAATTAAACAATAACATGCATTTAACAATGAGAAAATGCTAAACAAACCAAGTGAAAGAATATTCACAAAATAAATGGCCAGTAGTACTCTTCAAAAGTGTCATCATGAAAAAGAAAAACAGAAATTATCACAGATCAGAACTATCTATCTAAACATGACAAATGCATTGTGAGATCCTGGACTGAAGCCTGGACCAAAGGGGGGAAATGGGCACTTGTTGGATGATTGCAGAAATTTGAGTAACTTTTGTAGATTAGTTAACATAGGTGTAGTAATGCTTATTTTGTACTTATAATCATTGTGCTCTAGTTGTATTAAATGTTAACGTATCGGGAAGCTGTGTGAAGGACATGAAGGAATTATTTGTACCACTTTGGTAACATTTTTCAAGTCAAATTATGTCAAAGTAAAACTTAGGAATGAGAAACATTAATATCATGTAGTTGTATGAATAGAAACATTATGGCATAAGTTTTTAGGAGAAAATAGAAATATCCTGTAAACATTTAATCTTAATTTTTATCAAATATGGTTTAGGAGTAATGCCTAATTCATCAGTTTATGTGTCTGTAATGTACCATCTTCAAGACGTTTGCTCTTTGTGAGTGCGTTTTGCAGATCTGTGATAAGAACAGGGCTGTGAGGAAGATTCCTCTGCGAAGGCCAAGGTCAATTTGAAGGATTTGGAATAAGAAGGTGAGGGGGGAAAGAGGTGAAGCAGGGAGAAGGGAGAAGAGGCTAACGTGAAAACACTTTTCTTGACTCCTATCTTGTGGGTGCTTTGAGAGTCTGAGCAGTTCCCTACCAATGGGAAGCAAGAAGATATCCAAAGCTTCCCAAATGCAGATTTTTTTTTCAATTACATGATCACATTTTCCAAATAATAATGTTACATATCTCAAAAATACACAATGTACAAAGTCAGCTCCCTTCATCCGCCCTCCCAGCTTACTCCTTTCCCCCCAGAGCTGCGTCAGACCATTTCCAATGCATTTACAAACAGAAATGTGTACTGAGAATTGGGCGCTGTGAACCTTCCAACGTAAAAGCGATCTCACTAAACTTATCGTTTTGCAACTTGCTTTTTCAACTTCACCACATTCAGTTGCAAACCGGAGAGCTTCCCCATCCCCAACTCCCAACTGTCGGTTTTCACGCCGCTAGCATCCCGGCGTCTCGGGGTTGGCTCGCGCCCCCACCTGGCGCGCTCCAGCCCGCCCCCGACTCGCGCCCCACCTCCCGCGCCGGCCAGACCCGCTCCGGCGCCTGCCTACTGGACAAAAGGGACCGTTGCTGGACTCTGCAACTGCCCCTGGGGCACGTGCCTGCCAGGCAGGACTTTGGGGAGAGCGCCACTGTTGGCGGGATCAATACAGCTCCAGCCAGGTGGGACAGGGGGAAGACCGAGTGCAGTGGGAGGGGACGTTGGCCGAGAGGTTTGGGGAAAAGAAGGGAAGGAGAGCATCGTGTTCTGGACTGATAATATGTCTGAGCATGTCTCCCCACCACCACCCCCCAATATATATAGCTCAAAATACTGCATGGGAAGGAAGGAATGACTCCCTTATAATACCGCAGGGCTCGAAAGACAACTTGTGAAGGTTCTAGTGAGTAAAAGCCTCAATCAAGAATAAATACGACCTCACCTCTGGTTACATTGACTTATTACTTTAGGTACATGCATATTTTTCCGTTACTACCTCGTTTCTAAATACAGGGTCTGTCCTTTAAAATTTATTTCTTTAAAATATATTCCTCCATCGATTTTACTTAATGTGAAGGGTAAAATTTGCCCAGCTTAAAGCATGAAATCAGAAGATCACTTCACCTCCAACTACGTAGCTGCTTTAATGCATTTTCCCCTTCTGTTGCTGCTTAGGGTAGCTCTTACATAGGCTGCTAAGGTATTTACCCCCACGATTTTATGGGATGAAAGGAAAATATCAAACAGATTTCAGTACAAATCTGTATAAAACCAGGGATGAAGTCAAGCATATGAACATGGTGTCCCCTCAAGAAATAAAGCCTCACGAATGTCTGCAAATCCTTTTACTAGATCTCTTACCAGCACTTCAAGCACAACATAATCCAAAACAGAATTGAGACTTTCCTTATTCCTCTTCTCCCCAAACCATGTTTTCCCCCCTTCATCCAGCCTGTTCCCAATATCCCCATCTTCCTGGTGGAACAGAATCAAAGTCAGCCTTCTTTAACACTTCCCCTCCCATAAGCCCAAACCCAGGTATCAAAGGCAGTCATTTTCACCTCAGCACGGTCGATTGCATCTGCCTCTTCTTGATCTGTTACAGTAACCTAATTGATAATTCAATATCTAGTCTATTCCCCTTGAGTCCATTCATTTAACATGTTTATTTGCACAGTGCAAGTTCTGTGCACCGTGTAAAGCAGTGAAGATCCAGTGATAAAGTTGTAAAAAGCTATATGCATTATCTTTAGCTGATTGCATTTCTGCCCTGCTCAAATCCCTGCAAGAATCTTTCCTACACAGAATTCAGTCCCAAACTTTCTTTTTTTTTTTAAGATTTTATTTATTTATTTGACAGACAGAGATCACAAGTAAGTAGAGAGAAAGGAAGGGAAGCAGGCTCCCTGCTGAGCAGAGAGCCCGATGAGATGCGGGGCTTGATCCCAGGACCCTGGAATCATGACCCAAGCCGAAGGCAGAGGCTTTAACCCACTGAGCCACCCAGGCGCCCAGTCCCAAACTTTCTAGGTCACAAACAAGCCCTCTTCAGTTTAACTTCTGCCTTTCTTGCATCACCCGCCACAATACCACCAGTATCTTCTGTTCCCCACAATGTAGATGATGGCCAGCACTCTCCTGCCTTCAGGCTACCTCGCTTTTTATTGTTTGTTTTTAAGGAATCTCTACACCTAATGAGGGGCTCCTGCTTAAAACAACTGAGCCCCTAAAGCATCCTCCCTGCCCCCAGGCTACCTCACTCTTGAGGACTTTTTTCCCCTGTCTTCTAACAATCTTATCCTTGAAATTTCAGTTCCTTGTTCCAAAACCCTTCTCAAATCTCCTGAATTCTTATTTTTTCTCTCCCCTGTGTTCCCACAGCATTTTGTTTGTATCTTTACTCAGCTGAATTCCAGCTTTTATATTTGTGTGCAGTATATTGGAAGCTCCAGGAATACAAGGATCTTGTCTTTTTCATCTGTGTCCTCCAGAGAACGTCTCAGTGCTTTATGCATAGTTAAGCTTTATACATAGTTCATGTTCAATATCTGTTTGCTGAATTGATTTGTAGATGAGATTAGGCCCTTTCTCGAATCATGGAATGAGGATTATAGAGTCAGAAAATAAAGGCCTTAATGTGGCTATGCTTAGAAGGTGATAAACCCAACTGTAAGAAAATTAGGAGTAAAAGGGTGAAGTGGAAAGTGAAGGTGCATGGAGTAGGGTAGATCTGGGTCTTCCTAGGCCTGCCACTTGCTAATTGTGTAACTTGAAACGTGTTCATCCCTTTAAGTCTCAGGCTCCTTTCCGTAAACTATGGTGATTAGTATCCTCTATACTGATTCATGATGAGGATCAAGAGAGATAATATAAGACCCCTGAAAGTATAAATTCTTTCCTTTGAGATGAAGTAATAGCACTTAGATGGCTAATTTAAAAGAGTATTCAGATAATAAATATGTCTCTATAAAGCACTTGTCCAGAGGCTAGTATCCTTAGGTCCAGGGCCTACACACAGTAGGTGTCTGACACATAGCAGGTGGTCAAGAAATATTATATAAGTGAACAAATTCTAAACTCCAATCCCATTCTCTAAATAGTAATACACTAAATCAAGGGGAATCCATATGTCTACTATAGTTTGAATCCATATGTCTACTCTAGTTTGACAGTTATGTCACTAGAGGATACATATTTAAATGTGTTCCAATTTTGTGCTCACCAAGCAACAACTTCTTTTTTTTTTTTTTAAGATTTTATTTATTTATTTGTCAGAGAGAGAGCACACAAGGAGGCAGAGAGAGGCAGGCAGAGGCAGAGAGAAAAGCAGGTTCCCCAATACAGGACTCAATCCCAGGACCCTGAGGTCATGGCCTGAGCTGAAGGCAGGGGCTTAACCCACTGAGCCACTCAGGCATCCCAAGCAACCAACTTCTTGATTCACGACTTAAGCTTAAGTCCAGAAAGTCTTACCCCTGAAATGAAAATGATCTTACTCTGGACAGTTATATATCTACAATTGTAAGTGAATGGAATTCTTGTTTATCCCCCCAGATGTGAGCTTATAAGTCAGTACCACATAACCGCTATGACTTGCGGATGATTCTGGAGAAGTAGAATAGAACTGGAAAGGTGAACAAAGCTGTAGAATTCCACTCTGCCATTCACTTACCCTGTGATTTTGGTCAAGTTACTCCTTACCATAAAAAGTCTGATTGCAAAATGAGGAGAGAGTAGCCTGAGGTAATGCTAACATATTTCTCTCCTCTGTATCATAAAGTTCACAAATTACCCACCAAATTGACCTCCACTTTGTACCCCCCCAACTGGGAAACTCTGCCTGAAATCAGAGCCATTCACGCTTTCACTGTCTGATCACAGCCATCCTGAAGCCCTGGGAAACCATTCCCACCTGTACATGAGAAGTTAACTTTCTAGAGATTAACATGAAAGGAAGCAGAATACCACCAACAGCAGCTTGGAGCCTTAAGCCCTAAAACCAGGGCTTCTTTTTATAAAGCCAAAGAGTAAAGTGTTGGGGGGGGGCAGTTTAGATAAACCTATGCAAAAAGTTGACTAATTTAAAAATCAGGGGGTGCCTGGGTGGCTCAGTTGGTTAAGCATCTGCCTTCGGCTCAGCTCATGATCCCAGGGTCCTGGGATCAGGCCCTGCATGGGGCTCCCTGCTCAGCAAGAAGCCTATTTCTCCCTCCCTCTTTCCCCCTGCTCCTGCTATCTCTCTCTCTCTCTCTCTTGCTTACTCTCAAATTTTTAAAAATCCTTTTTAAAAATCAGTACTTGTGGGGCACCTGAGTGGCTCAGTGGGTTAAGCCTCTGCCTTTGGCTCAGGTCATGATCTCAGGGTCCTGGGATTGAGCCCAGCGTTGGGCTCTCTGCTTAGCAGGGAGCCTGCTCCTACCCACCTCCCCCACCCCCCCACCCCCCCCAACGCCCCCCACCCCCCGCCTCTCTGCCTGCTGCTCGGCCTACTTGTGATCTCTCTCTCTCTCTCTCTGTCAAATAGATAAATAAAATCTTTAAAAAAAAAAAAAATCAGTACTTGTTCCTTCTTACCTCTTTTAAGATTGCTTGTTCTTATACCTTCTTTTTTCCAAGTTTCCAGGGGCCACTGGTAATTTAGATACAACCATTTAGGTCTAGATTTTGATTTTATCCTTTTTACCATCTAGGAAGTTAGTTAGCCTCTTGCTGGTTCATAGATGCTGGTAGAAGACACAAGACTGCTGGGTCAGAGAAAGGACTTTATTACTCACAACATGGCAAACAGCAAGAGCATCATATTTACATCAATTTGTCATGCCTCCAAATCCCAGAGGGGCAATGCAGAGGGCCCGTTTGGATGGCTGGCCCCACCATGAATTGCCTAAGAGGAGAGGAATGCTTAGCTTGGGGAATCCACTGCTTTTATAGAAAGCAGAAACAAGCCTGTCCTTTTTTCCCAGATGGAGTGGTTAGCTCATCCCTCAAATCTGCTTGTTGCAAATCAGTTCTGATAAGACTAGATAAAAAGTCATCCAGACTTTGGATCCTTAGTATATTTAGCAAACATGCAGGAATGTGGGAGACCCATGTTAGAGTTTCTGCTCCTAATCCAATTTGATTTTTTTTTTTTTTTTGTTAATTTTATAAAGTCTGTAAGTCAGAATGACACAAAATGTTTTCCATCTTGTCTTTTTGCTCCTCTTTGGCATAGAGTTGTGAAAAGTTCACAGACTTTGGAGCCAAAAGTTTTGCTTTTGGAACCTTCATAAGGCCTAAAATTCCCCAAATGATCTGGCCTCTGCCCTTCTCACCAGTCTTTCCTGGAACCAACTGCCTCTTTGGATTCTTTTTGTAAAGACTTTTCTTTAAAGAAGCCATACTTCTTCACCTTGAGATCTGTGTATATAGTTGACCCTTGAACAATGCAGGGCTTAAGGGTGCCAGCCTCCAAAATGGTCAAAAATCTGTGTATTACTTTGATCCCCCCAAAACTCAACTACTAATAGATTACTGTTGACCAGAAGCCTTACTGATAACATAAACAGTTGATTAATACATATTTTGTATGCTGTAAGAGTGATAGGCTATATTCTTATAATAAAGTAAGCAAGGAAGAGAGAATGTTAAGAAAATCATAAGGAAAATACATTTACGGTACTATACTGAATTTATAGAAAAAAATTGTGTATAAGGGAATGCATATAGTTTAAACCGTGTTTTTCAAGGGTCGACTAAGGGTCGACTGTCTTTTGGTCTTCCTATTGCTCCTCCTCCTTGATCTAGTTCATTTCTGTTCTTATTCCAGATTTTAATTGAAACATTACTTCCTTTATTTAACTTTTCAGGCCATATCCCACCACCAAATTATTTGCTCTCCTAGCATCCTGGGTTGATTTTTTTTTTTTTTAAACAATTAGGATTTATCATGATTCACCTCACCCCAAATCAGGTAGTAAACTATATGTGATTCTACTACAAGAAATCTTGGAGTGATTTAACTTCTCTTATCCTCACTTTGCCCTGCTACAGAACTGAAAGTCTGAATTCAAATCTCTCCTTTCTCTGCCTTGCTCCGATTTCTGTTATTTCAAGTAAAGATGATTCCAGGAGGTAGTAGAGTGTAGATATTAAGAACGTGGGCTTTTTTTTTTGTATGGAGTCTACACAAGCTTGGTTTGACTATCCCCTCTTCCATTTACTAGCTCTGATATCTGGGGCAATTATTTGATCTCCTGGCTTTAGTTTCCAGGTAAAAACACGAGTGATCTTAGAAATTTTCCTGGAAGGTTTATCAGCCCCTAGTATGAGCCAGGCACATGATATGTGCTCAGTAAATCTGTCATGGGCGCTGCTGCCACACTAATTTGTATGCCCTAGAAAGCATAGCCCAATAGGAATATAATGCAAGCTATATATATAATTTTAAACTTTCTGGTATAGACATAATTTATTTTATTTTTTTAAGATTATATTTATTTATTTGACAGAGACAGAGACAGTGAGAGGGGGCAATACAAGCAGAGGCAGTGGGAGAGGGAGAATCATGCTTCCCGCTGAGCAGGGAGCCCGATGTGGGGCCTTGGGATCATGATCTGAGCCAAAGGCAGACACTTAATAACTGAACTGCCCAGGCGCCCCTGGTAGACATATTTTAAAAAGTAAAAATAAGTAGGTGAGCTTAAATATTTCATTTAACCTAATATATACAAAACATCATTTCTACATGCAATCTATATAAAAATGAGATATTTGATTTTTTTTGTATTGTCTTCAAAATGCTTTGTATATTCTACACTTATAGCATATCTCAATTCCTAGTATCTGCATCTGCATTTCAAGTCCCCAGTAGCTAGTGGCTACCATATTAGACAGTTCAGTCCTAGACAGTTCTAGTAGTTCTAGGAGCTTTCCCCCTTATCCTGTCTCAGGTTGTTAATCTGACCTACTTCAGCTTCTTCAACCAAGTATTCATGGAGTGAGCACCATTTTAAGTACTAGAAGTAATTGCTTAGTTCAGTTTTTATGCAATATGGAGTATTTCCTTCTGAAACTGGTTAAAGGAACAAAATAACAACAAGGGAACTGTTAAGTTTCTTGGTGATAATATAAGAACTGCATGACTTATGTATTATGATCTAAGTATGGTGTTCCAAAAGAAAATGAATTAGGGATCATATGCATTCATTTCTAATCCATTTTTTAAATTTCCCACATCAAAATTTAAAGGCTCACAGACTGGTCTTCTGCACTGAACACAGCCAGGTAGAAAGCATCAGAGTAGACATTCTTATGATAACCGATTAAACTAAAGCATACATTTTCTATAGTATGCCCAATCTTTAGGTGCTTGACTTACCTCAATCCATTAAGAATGCATTTGGACTAGCAATCTACACATTTAATGCAATCCCTATCAAAATCCCACCCATTTTTTTAAAGAAATGGAACAAATAATCCTAAAATTTATATGGAACCAGGAAGACCTCGAATAGCCAAAGGAATATTGAAAAAGAAAGCCAAAGTCGGTGGCATCACAATTCCAGACTTCAAGCTCTATTACAAAGCTGTCATCATCAAGACAGTATGGTACTGGCACAAAAGCAGACATATAGATCAATGGAACAGAATAGAGAGCCCAGAAATAGACCCTCAACTCTATGGTCAACTAATCTTCGACAAAGTAGGAAGGAATGTCCAATGGAAAAAAGATAGCCTCTTCAACAAATGGTGCTGGGAAAATTGGACAGCCACATGCAGAGAAATGAAATTGGACTATTTCCTTACACCACACATGAAAATAGACTCAAAATGGATGAAGGACCTCAATGTGAGAAAGGAATCCATCAAAGTCCTTGAGGAGAACGCAGGCAGCAACCTCTTTGACCTCACCCGCAGCAACTTCTTCCTAGGAACATCGCCAAAGGCAACAGAAGCAAGGGCAAAAATGAACTATTGGGATTTCATCAAGATCAAAAGCTTTTGCACAGCAAAGGAAACAGTCAACAAAACCAAAAGACAACTGACAGAATGGGAGAAGATAGTTGCAAACGACATATCAGATAAAGGGCTAGTGTCCAAAATCTATAAAGAGCTTAGCAAACTCAACACCCAAAGAACAAATAATCCAATCAAGAAATGGGCAGAGGACATGAACAGACATTTCTGCAAAGAAGACATCCAGATGGCCAACAGACTCATGAAAAAATGCACCACATCACTCGGCATCAGGGAAATACAAATCAAAACCACAATGAGATACCACCTCACACCAGTCAGAATGGCTAAAATTAACAAGTCAAGAAATGACAGATGCTGGTGAGGATGCGGAGAGAGGGGAACCCTCCTACACTGCTGGTGGGAATGCAAGCTGGTGCAACCACTCTGGAAAACACTGTGGAGGTTCCTCAAAAAACTGAAAATAGAGCTACCCTATGACCCAGCGGTTGCACTACTGGGTACATATCCTAAAGATACGAACGTGGTGCTCCGAAGGGGCACGTGCACCTGAATGTTTATAGCAGCAATGTCCACAATAGCCAAACTGTGGAAAGAACCTAGATGTCCATCAACAGATGAATGGATAAAGAAGATGTGGTATATATATACAATGGAATACTATGCAGCCATCAAAAGAAATGGAATCTTGCCATTTGCAAAGACATGGATGGAACTAGAGGGTATCATGCTTAGTGAAATAAGTCAATTGGAGAAAGACAACTATCATATGATCTCTTTGATATGAGGAAGTGGAGATGCAATGTGGGGGGGTTGGGAGGAGGTAGGAAAAGAAAAAATGAAAAGATGGGATTGGGAGGGAGACAAACCATAAAAGACTCAATCTCAAAAAACAGACTGAGGGTTGCTGGGGGGAGGGGGGATGGGAGAGGGTGGTGGGGATATGGACATTGGGGAGGGTATGTGTTATGATGAGTGCTGTGAAATGTGTAAACCTGGCGATTCACAGACCTGTACCCCTGGGATAAAAATACATTATATGTTTATTAAAATTTAAAAAAAAATAGTCTCAAAATATAAAAAAAAAAAAAAAGAATGCATTTGGACTAAATTAAGGAAACTTCTTTCTCCTGAAGGTGGCACTGTGAACAAGGAAGAGTAATTAGCGCTGTTCAGTATGGAATTTATTTGGGAGCTATAGGACTATATTATTAGACTTAAAAAATACAATATGGCATGCATCTTGGTTATTCTGATGCCTTTCATAGTCCTAATTACTGTTTTTCTTTCATTTTGATTGTTCTTCTTTTTGAGATCAAAATTATTGTCTATTATCACTGGGCCCATTACTTTGTGAGTTTTTATGTTAAGATACTGGGTTTTGTTTTTTTTTATACAAAAAACTAATAGCTAGAACTAATTGAATGCTAGCTGTGTTTAGCCACTCTCACTTTAAATTCATTATAAGCACTTTTATACAAACCTCGGCAGGGGAATAAAGAAAGAAGATACTTTAAAAGAATATTTAATGGACCATAATTCCAACATACTCAATTTTGCTGGGAAATTAAGAGTTTATGAATTTGTTTTTCTACTTTTGGGGGGGAGGATAATATATAAGGAGATAAGATATGATGTTTGTCTTTATTAATCAGAGACTTGACTATATAAGAGTTTTTTTTGTTACCTGCCCCCAGAAGAAGAACGAAGATCTCATTAAGAATATTTGCGGGGGGAGGCGCATGAGTGGCTCAGTGGCTCAGTTGGTTAAGCATCTACCTTGGGCTCAGGTCATGATCCTAGGGTTCTGGGATCGGGGAAATTGCTTCTCCCTCTCCCGCCTATCTCTGTCTCAGTCTCTCAAATAAACAAAATCTTAAAAAAAAAAAAAATGTTGGTTTCCTGTTAACAAACCCCAACCAATCCTCACAAGAAGCAGACCTAGTTTAGTATGGCAAAAGCCACTTAAATTATTTTATCATCAAATATGATAAATTGTGATTCAAACAACCTGAAAATTTACAGTTACCTTATTGCTCAAGAGCCTAGCAAAATTTTACAACTGCCAGTTTGAGATCACATAATTTGAATACATATGTGGATTGACCGTCAGCTGTGGCTGCTACCACTCTGAATTTTTCTGTAGAAATTCCCCAGCTTTATGCTCAGATATTTAGTCCAAAAGTGCCCCGAAAACCTAAACTGTAAAACTCTTCTGGAGAATATGCCCTTCTGCTGCACCATAAGATGGTCAGATCATCACACTTAAATGAAACACTTCCAACTGATGTTTATCCAGTAGGCAAACATACCTGTGTAAATACAGAAGCATTTGGTTAACATTTCATACAGTTCAAATTAGCAAGTGGGTCAGAATTTCAACACGACTCTGTTTACATTTCAGTAATTTCATATACAAGGGCCTGATTTACTAGAGTAAGGCAGTGGGGCAAAGCTCTTAACTTCTTCATGGGAATGAGGAGCACACAGTAGCATACCAGTGAAATATACGGAGATGTATGGCTGGTAATTTCTTTAGAAGTTTATAGAAATTAGCAAAGTGACTGTGGGCAAGACAAAAGTATCTACACTCTCTCTTCCTTTGAGATGTCATAATTGTGTTCAACTCCCATTCAACAGACATTTACTCTTCGAAAAGCACACACTACAGGGTAAATAGAGAGTGAAATGAAATCATGCCTCTGGTACTCTCAGGCTAGAAGTAGAGACATACACAACAATGATTCTAATACTGATAGACTGTGAATGTAGCATAATGAAAATGCAAGGGGCTATGGGATATTCTTTCTATATAAATAAGCATGTAGTCCTCTGTAAGTGTTTTCTTCCTAGGGTTAAAATAATTTCTATTCTTATTTCTCAATGCTTTGTTTACTGTCCTCCTCTGAATCCTCAGGTTTCAATATTTATCTTTGATTATAGAACTCCAAACTGTACCACCATCATAAAGGCCCCAGAGGCTAAAGATCGGAAGAAATCTCTTACTTCCCTTAATTTCCTAGCATTTTGTTTATTTTTGAAATAACTGTTGAATGTTCATGATCCCATGCAGACTTGTTAATATCCAGCCACAGGGTATTGGTTACATAAATCCTTCCACATCTACATAATGAAATGGAGTCATGGAACTATTTCAGAAATATGGGGCACCTGGCTGGCTCAGTCAGTAGAACATGTGATTTTTGTTGTTGTTGTTGTTGTTGTTGTTGTATTTCACCATAACATTTTTTTCAAGTTTTTATTTAAATTCTAGTTAGTTAACATACAGTATAATATTAGTGTCAGGTGTAGAATTTAGTGATCCATCACTTACGTACAATACCCAGTGCTCACCCCAACAAATCCCCTCCTTAAAAACCAGTTAACCCACCCCCCATACCCACTTCCCCACCAGCCATTCTCAGTTTCTCTATTGTTAACAGCCTATTTGTTGGTTTGCCTCTCTTTTCTTCCCCTTGTTCATCTATTTTGTTTCTTAAATTCCAAATATGAGCAAGACCATATGGTATCTTTCTCTGACCGCCTTATTTCACTTAGCTCCATCCACATCGTTGCAAATGGCAAGATTTCGTTCTTTTAGATGGCTGAGTAATATTCCGTTCCATGATGTATATGTCTGTCATCAATCAATGGACATTTGGACTCTTTCCATAGTATGGCTATTGTTGATAACGCTGCTATGAACATCTGGGTGCATGTATCCCTTCAAATCAGTATTTTATTTTTTATCCTCTGGGTAAATACCCAATAGTGCAATTGCTGGGTCTTAGGGTAGTTCTCTTTTTAACTTTTTGAGGACTCTCCATACTGTTCTCCAAAGCGGCTGCACCAGTTACATTCCCACCAACAGTGTAAGAAGTTTCCCCTCTCTCCACATCCTCTCCAGTGTCTGTTTTTCCTGTGCTGTTAATTTTAGCCATTCTGATTGGTGTGAGGTGATATCTCCCTGTAGTTTTAATTTGCATTTCCCTGATGGTGAGTGATGTTGAGCATCTTTTCATGTGTCTGTTAGCCATCTGGATTTCGTCTTTGGAAGAATGTCTTCTGTCCATTTTTTAACTGGATTATTTGCTTTTTAGTGGTTCAGTTTTATAGGTGCTTTATGTATTTTGGATACTAACCATTTATCTGAGATGTCATTTGCAAATATCTTCTCCCATTCCAAAGGTTGCCTTTTAGTTTTGTTGTTTCCTTTGCTGTGCAGAAGCTTTTTATCTGGAAATCACTACAGTTTCTTTTTGCTTTTGTTTTCCTTTCCTCAGAAGACCTAACTGATAAGTTGTTATCATCAATGTCAAAGAGGTTACTACCTCTATTCTCCTCTAGGATTTTGATGATTTCTTGTCTCACATTTAGGTCTTCAATCCATTTTGAATTTACTTTTGTGTTTGGTGTAAGAAAATGGTCCAGTTTCATTCTTTTGCATGTTGATGTCTAGTTTTCCAAGCACGATTTGTTGAAGAGACTGTCTTTTTTCCATTGGATATCCTTTCCTGCTTTGTTGAAGATCAGTTGTCCATAGAGTTTTTGTTCATTTCTGGATTTTCTGTTCTGTTCCACTGATCTAAGTATCTGTTTTTGTACCAGTACCATACCATCCTGATCACTACAGCTTTGTAATATAACTTGAAGTCTGGAATTGTGATGTCTCCACCTTTGTTTTGCTTTTTCAAGATTGCTTTGGTTCTTTGGGGGTCTTTTGTGGTTCCATACACGGTTTAGGATTGTTTGTTCTAGCTCTGTGAAAAATACTGTTGGTATTTTGATAGGGGTTGCATTAAATGTGTAGATGGCTTTGGGTAGTATGGACATTTTAACAATATTTGTTTTTCCAATCCATTAGCATGGAACGTTTGTCCATTTCTTTGTGTCTTCTACAAGACAGAATGCAGAGCTTTTTCCTCTTTGGTAAGGCTTATGCTTCGGTATCTTACTGTTTTTGGTGCAGTTGTAAACGGGATTGATTCCTTGATTTCTCTTTCTGCTGCCACATTATTGATGTGTAGAAATGCAACAGATTTTGGTATTTTGATTTTTATCCTGCAACTTTACTGAATTCATAGATCAGTTCCAGCAATTTTTTGGTGGTCTTTTGCATTTTCTATATAGAGTATCATGTCATCTGCAAATAGTGTAAGTTTGACTTCTTCCTTGTTTATTTGGATGCTTTTATTTCTTCTTCTTGTCTGATTGCTGAGGCTAGGAGTTCTAGCAGTGGTGAGAGCAGACATCCTTGTCTTGTTCCTGACTGTAAAGGAAAAGCTCTCAGTTTGTCCCTGTTGAGGATGATATTAACTGTGGGTTTTTTATTTGTAGACTATTTAATTGGGAGGTTTTTGGTTTTTTTTTTTTATCATGAATACATGTACTTTGTCAAATTACTTTTCTGCATCTATTGAGAGAATTAGATGGTTCTTAGAACACGTGATTGATTCTTAATGTCCAGGTTATGAGTTTGAGCCCCACACTGGGTATAGAGTTTACTTTTCAAAAAAATATTTCAGAAATAAAAATTGTAAAATAATTTGTATATATATATATATATGCAAAAAGGGAAGTCGCCATCAAAGCAGGAGGAACGTGGGTGTTTGTTACTGTTTTTGTTTACAGTCATTGCTTTTGTAATAAAAAAAATAAGATGCTTCATTTTGTAATAAAATTCTCAAAGGAAATTTTAGAATCTTAGTTTATTAGTATGAGGCCTAATAAATCTAAAGAAAAGAAGTAGAAATTGTATATATGAGAGAATTCTTATATTTTTAAGACTTTTCTTTTTGTTTAAGATCTTATTTATTTGAGAGAGAAACAGAGAGCAGGAGCAGTGGGGAGGGGCAGAGGGAGAGTGATAAGCAGACTCCCCACTAAGCGTGGAGCCCAACACAGGGCTTGATCACAGGACCCCGAGATCATGACCTGAGCCAAAGTCAGAAACTTAACTGACTGAGCCACCCAAGAGCCCCTTAAGACTTTTCAGCCTTTTTTTTTTTTTAAGATTTCATTGTTAAGTAATATCTACACCCAACATGGGATTCTAACTCACAGCCCTGAGATCTACTGACTTAGCCAGTCAGGCACCCCTCAGCCAATTTTAAAATAGACAAAATTCATAGATTAAATCACAAGCTGTTCATTAGATCACAAAAATCAGATCCCAGTGTAGAGTGTGCAGGTCAGGCTGGCTCCCTAGTGATACGTAATTATACATAAGGATACGATTGGAGAGTTGCCTTTTCTTTAGATTCTAAAGTTCCTTTGGTTTTAAGATTTCTCTTTTAATACAAAAGTGTCCTTGGCTGGGTCACATTATTCAGTGTTATTTCTTGACATCGTAGCAGAAATTAGGTAAAAGCAAGAATGAAATAGGAATCAATCCTGGGCGTTGTGGAATAAAGGAGGGGCAAGAGAGTGTGACAGACATCAAGAGTTCCCAGTGCCAAAAACAAACGCTCAAATTTTACTGAGGCAGAAGGAATG
Organism: Martes martes; assembly: GCF_963455335.1. Taxonomy (NCBI): domain Eukaryota; kingdom Metazoa; phylum Chordata; class Mammalia; order Carnivora; family Mustelidae; genus Martes; species Martes martes. The sequence continues at coordinate 81,658,865 of NC_137892.1, read as the reverse complement.
TAAATTTCCCTAGTACTTGTGTTATCAATCAAGAAAATGTTTGTAAGAGTACTTTAAAAGTGTTAGAGTTCTCTACAAATAATAGCTAACATTTATTGAACTCTAATGTGATCACTGTACTTATTCCCCTTAACATTCAATTATGCAAAATCCTATGGGCAGCCACTTCTGAGTGAAGGAGGCCCTGCCAGGATCTCCCATTTTCCAGATAGGAAACTGAGTCAAGCAGAGGTTAAATAACATGCTGGATCCTACAGCTAGTTAAGTGGTTGAGCTAGGATTTAGACCCAGATGGTGTACTCCAAAACCACGTTTAATATTTTTACTGAAATGTAGGTGTTAAGGTTTTCTGGTTGCTTTCTTCACAGGCACTAGGGTGTTGTTTGTTTGTTTGTTTGTTTGTTTTAATGGCTTTATTGAGATATAATTCACATACATAAAATTCACCCTTTTAAAGTGTACATAACAGTGGTTTTTAGAATATTCACAGAATCATGCAGGCATCACCACAGTCAATTTTAGACCATTTTGATGAACCCAAAAGAAATTCCCTATCCTTTAACAGTTTCCCCATTCCCTCTTTCCCCAGCCCTAGGCAACCACTAATCTATTTTCTGTGTCTATGTCAATTCTGGACATTTCCTAAGAATAGAGTCATGGTCTTCTGTGGCTGGCTTCCTTCATTTAGCAGAATGCTTACCAAATTTATCCATTTTGTAGCATGTATTAGTTCTTTATTCTTTTTTATTGCTGGACAATATTCTGTTGCACGGACATACATTTTATTTATCAGATGATAGACATTGGACTGTTTATACCTTTTGATTATATGAATAATGGTGCTATGAACATTCGTGCAAAAATTTTTGTATGGACATGTTTCACTTCTCTTGGGTAGGTATCTAAAAGTAGAATTGTTGGGTCATATTGTACCTCTAAGTTGAAACTTTAAGGAACTGCCAAACTGTTTTCCAGAGTGGCTGTGCCAGTTTACATTCCCACCAGCATTATATGAGGATTCTAATTTTTCATATTCTCACCAACACTTTTTTTAGGATTTTATTTATTTGACAGAGATCACAAGTAGGCAGAGAGGCAGGCGGGGGGGGGGGGGTTGGGGGGGGCGCGGGCGGGGCGGTGGGGGGGAGCAGGCTCCACGCTGAGCAGAGAGCCCAAGGCCGCAGGGCTCCGTCCCAGGACCCCGAGATCATGACCTGAGCTGAAGGCAGAGGCTTTAACCCACTGAGCCACCCAGGTGGCCCTCACCAACACTTTTTATCTGTCTTTTTTTATTATAGCAATCCCAGTGAGTGTGAGGTTGTATCTATCTCATTGTGGTTTTGATTTGTATTTCCCTAATGGCTAATGATGTTAACTATCTTTTCATAGTATGCGAATGATTTAATTATTTCTAAAACTTAGAAAATCAAGACTGCAACCAACAGTAATATGGGAAAGACACTAACCTGCAAAAGATCAGGCTCCTAGCCACAGGATCCTGGTTTCAATCATCTTGGAGACTTTCCGCACCAAACACCATTCTTTACAGAGTACAGGTGTTCTGCAAGTGTTTGCTGAATTGCAGTCTGGATGTTCTTTTGTTAAGTCAATTGCACTTTCCTGCGGAACTAATTTTAAATGGTATTAACTTCACAAATTAATCCAGAAAAATCTTTTTAACCTTTAAGTTAGCAAAACCGTGATATTAATACAAGCCTGAGCCCTAGGTCCTGCTAATGGAGTGATACAGTACATTAGAGAACAGGACAAACCGATCTTTCCTAAACCTGTTTTGCTGTGAGCAAAGGACCAGGCCCGGGGGGTGGGGGGCAGGCATGGAAGGGGAGACACTTTTACTTTTTTACTGATACAAAACACACGTACAGTGCACTCATCTTAAATATATAACCTGATGACTTTTTTATATGAATACACCTGTGTAACCAACAGCCAGATTAAGAAATAGGACATCTCCACCACTCTAGTGTCCCTCATTTTGTTTTCCCTATTGGTCCTGTCACCATAGGTACCACTTCTCTGACTTCAGAACCCTCCATTTTACCTAGAAAAACTTTGTATTTAGAATTTATCTCTGGCACCTTCCCACCTCCAATTCTAGATCCTGTTTTCTGATTACCAAGGGGGGTGAAATTATCATGCTTTTCACAGCTCCGCCCTGAAGAACTTTAGTTTCCTGAAGTACTCTTGGGTCCAAGAGACCTGTTTCTCTTCCCTTTAATCAAACTCTCCTTCTTTTGTTAACTCAGCTTTTCCCAAGAGGACTGTGAGCTCCTCAGTGATAGGGACTCTATTTTCCTTGCCTTTAGGCATATGGGAGATGTTCAATCTGCATGTCAAATAAAAACATCTGACCTTGGGTATATAGGGAGGGAAAAACAAACTCAGCATAACAAAATTGCAGTAATTCATGGATGCTGTACAGTTCGATGTTCCTTCTAGAGAAAGTGGAAGAAGCCGCTTAGTCATGGAAGTTGGGGGAAGCTTACAATAAATACTGGAACAGAGGAGTCAAAATGTTATAGATTGAATGATCACAACTCTGAGGAAAATAAAACCAATGGTCGTAAAAAAACTAGAATGAAATTCACCAAAATATGAACAATGATTACATTTGGAAGGTGAAACTAGAGGTTGTTTCTCATTACTTTATTTTCTGAAACTGATTAACACCTGCTACTGTTATAATGGGCGGGGGATCATGTTATTTAATGAGACTACTTAATAACCCAAAATGATCTTTAATCAGAGAAAAGTCAGGCCATCTAAGAGAAATGAAAAGATTTATGAGGAACTGTGTTGGGACAGAGCAGGAGGTCTTTCCTGGCGTGCAGTCAATTCTACTAAATTAAACCTGCTTTGTATATTCCTTCCCCAACTCCATTTCTGAATCTGAAACTTTTCCCCAAAATGCCCACCTGTTTCTGCCTGTAAAAGCATTTTTTTTAAAGATTTTATTTATTTATTTGAGGGGCGCCTGGGTGGCTCAGTGGGTTAAGCCTCTGCCTTCGGCCCAGGTCATGATCTCGGGGTCCTGGGATGGAGCCCCATGTCTGGCTCTCTGCCCAGCAGGGAACCTGCTTGCTCCTCTCTCTGCTTGCCTCTCTGCCTACTTGTGATCTCTCTCGCTATCAAATAAAATCTTTTTTAAAAAAAGATTTTATTTATTTGAGAGAGAGAAAGAGAGAGCATGTGTGCAAATGAGCAGGGGGGAGGGGCAGAGGGAGAAGCAGACTCCCCACCAAGGAGGGAGCCCCACTCGTGCTCAATCCCAGAACCATGAGATCATGACATGAGCCGGAGGCAGCTGCCCAGCCCACTGAGATACCCAGGCACATGGCAATGATAAACAGCCTTAAGATAAAAGCAAGAGGGCGCCTGGGTGGCTCAGTGGGTTAAAACCTCTGCCTTCAGCTCGGGTCATGATCCCCAGGATCCTGGAATCGAGTCCCGCGTCGGGCTCTCGCAGGGAGCCTGCTTCCTCCCCTCCCCCCCATCTCTCTCTCTGCCTGCTTCTCTGCCTGCTTGTGATCTCTTTCTGTCAAATAAATAAATAAAATCTTTTAAAAAAAGATTAAAGCAAGATAACTAAGTGTTTTTAAATGTCTTTCTACTTACCTATTAGTTTCATCTGAAGTAACAAGGAAATGTTTTCTGCCTCCCAATAACCTTACCGTCTTTTAAATTAATAAGGATTTTTTGTGGATTTTCGATGACTGTGGAAAATTAAAGCCTATAAGGGGCCAGCCTGTTTTTATCTTTTCAGATCAGGAAGAAAGAAACCCAAAGGAGTTTATCCAAGTACATGATCTCCTAAACAATGAAAAAGAATATTTCAGGTAATGTTTGAGCCTGGAAGCTTTTTTCTTTCTCTGCTAAAGCCAAGGCAATTCATAAAATCTCTTCTCATGCAGCAAGTGTTAATATACTAGGAATTATTTCACAAGAGGTTTATGCAAATATTAAGATTTTCCAAGTAGAATGTATTTGAATTAAGGGAGCATCACACCACCTTAATTTCATGCATCACATCAATTGACATAAATAGGAAATGAGATTAGAAACAGCCAGTACCACAGAGTGTAAGTAATGGAGTCTCTATGGTTGTGGTGGAAAGTTTGTGTTTGCAAGACTAAACTTTAGGGGTTCCTGGGTGGCGAAATCAGTTAAACATCTGGCTTTCGATTTCAGCTCAGATCATGATCCCAAGGTCCTGGGATAAAGCCCTAGTCAGGCACCCTGCTCAGTGGGGAGTCTGCTTCTCCCTCTTCCTCTCCCCCTACCCCTCCACTGGTTTTCTCTCTCTCTTATATAAATAAATAAAATCTTTTTAAAAATCAAAACACAGGGGCGCCTGGGTGGCTCAGTGGGTTAAAGCCTCTGCCTTCGGCTCAGGTCATGATTCCAGGGTCCTGGGATCGAGCCCCACATCGAGGTCTCTGCTCAGCAGGGAGCCTGCTTCCTCCTCTCTCTCTCTGCCTGCCTCTCTGTCTACTTGTGATCTCTCCGTCAAACAAATAAATAAAATCTTTTAAAAAAATGAATAATAAAACACAAAACAAATGAACAAACAACAACCAAAGAGAGAAACAGACCAAACTAGTGGTTGCCAAAGGGGAAGGGGGGGTAGGGAAGGGGTAAAATGGGGAGGAGAGTAAGAGGTATAGACTTCCAGTTATAAACAAGTCACAGGGATGAAAAGTACAGTGCAGGGAATATAATCAATAATATTGTAATACACTTACTGTGGTATGCATTTCATGATGTATAGGATTGTAGAATCACTATGTTGTAGACCTGAAACTAATTTAACATGTGTCAACCATATTTCAATTTTTTTTTTAGATCTTATTTATTTGAGAGAGAGTGAGCAAGAGAGAGAGCATGCGGGGGGTTGAGGGGCAGAGGGAGAGGGAGAAGCAGGCTCTCCACTGAGCAGGGAGCCCATTGCAGAGCTCGATCCCAGGACCCTGAGATCATGACCTGAGCCGAAGGCAGACGCTTAACCGACTGAACCATCCAGGCACCCCAACTATACTTCAATTTTAAAGAAAGAGAATCTCTTCAGATATTTTTTTAAAAGATTTTATTTATTTATTTGACAGAGAGAGATCACAAGCAGGCAGAGAGGCAGATGGAGAGAGAGAGGAGGAAGCAGGTTCCCCACTGAGCAGAGAGCCCGATGCAGGGCTCGATCCCAGGACCCTGAGACCATGACCTGAGCCGAAGGCAGAGGTTTAACCCACTGAGCTACCCGGGCACTCCTCTTCAGATATTTTTAAGGAGAAGCATTCTAAATGAGTAGAGCCATAACTATTCATAGATACCACACAGGACAATATCTTACACTCAGCCAGAATCTTCTCACTGTAACTGTACCTCCAAAATATTTTGTGTGCGTGTGTGTGTGTGTGTGTGTGTGTGTAATTCACAGGTCAAGAAACATGGAGAGACTTTACCATACTCGAAAGCTATAATTTAGCCTCTTTTTTTTTTTTTTTATTTGACAGACATAGATCACAAGTAGATGGTGAGGCAGGCAGAGAGAGAGAGAGAGAGAGAGGAGGAGGAAGCAGGCCCCCCGCTGAGCAGAGAGCCCTATGCGGGGCTCAATCGCAAGACCCTGGAATCATGACCTGAGCTGAAGGCAGAGGCTTTAACCCACTGAGCCACCCAGGTGCCCCTTTCCTCCAAAATATTTAATTAAATAAAAACAAACTTAGGTTAAGTCACTATTTATCTGACGAACTGAAAATCACCTGTCAATATTATATACCCAAGTAGGTTCCATAAGCTGGTTGATAAAAATGTGTTGCCAAAAATACATACATTTAATAGAATAAGGACATTATTGTTGATATATAACAAAAACGAGATTTTTTTTTGTATTTGGACAGTTTTAGTTTGTCATTCTAATTTGATCTAGAGTTCCATTTAGTTGGTAGGTTTTCAAACTAACTGTAAGCTTTTCCCCCCGCCAGTATAAATTTGTTAAATATTTTGTGCCCTCATGTAGGGCTTTCAGGGGCTTTAAGTATTCAGTTCAGAAGAGAAAATGTTTCTTGAGTACATAATTTTTTAAACTAAATTGAGAAAAAAAGCCATGCTTCTGTTACAGATATGACTTTTAATGTTCAAATTTCTTTATGCCACAATGATATAAAGATTTTTCTGTAACATAGCTGTTCTCATTATGCATTGAGCAATTTTGAATTCATTTCAAAATTCCCATAAAAGTAAGCCTAATACATAACCCCATTCCCTCAGCCTCTCTCTCTTGCCAAGCTCTTCTCCACTTACTTCTCCTTTCCATTCCCCTCACGTAGCAGAGCTCTCCATTCCTAGTATACATGGATTATGGTTAAGCCACTTACTGTGGAGTGTTTACTTTTAAGAATAGGTATCAGCAAAACTTTCTAAATTTAAATGCAAGCGTGTCACCTTCAGTCCAGAAACAAAAGAACCTAAAGCTAAGGTTTCTCTAAGTAGTAGCACCTGTAAGTTCTTTATGTGTTGTTGAATTTGCAGTTTTACATTTTGTTTGTTCAATACTGGCCTTCATCTTGTTGTCATGGTAATGTTCTGATTTTACTTTTTAGTTTTTGCTGATTGATGGTTTCCTAAACATTGCAGAAAAACCTGGCTTTAATTTCTCCCCTCCAGTCTAGTATGTTTAAAGTTTATTATTCAAAGACAGGGAAACTGAATTGGAGGAACAAAAGTAAGAAAAAAAATGGGAAGGATTTTTTCTTTAAAGTCTTAAAATTTACAAAGAGATAAATTTAACAAGACTCATTGAAGTGGGAGTGAAGCTAGGAATCAATTGTAGAGGCATTCATTCATGGATCTGCTGTGAGAACTTAATAGCCTTGATCCATTTTTTTCCTTCATCTGTAATAATAGTAATTAGCATATATACTGAATTATTACAAATATAATAATAGGGTATAGAGGCTGTCATTGTAAAGTTTTAGGTAAAAGCCAAATATTAGTAAAATGAAACCAAACATAATGAACATTGTTCTGCTTAGTTATGTTTGGGCATAGATAAAAAGAAGACATGCCCCAGAGAAAGACATACAAACAAAGTAATCTCTCTCTGCCTGTCTCTCTGCCTACTGGTGATCTCTCTCTCTGTGAAATAAATAAATAAAATCTTAAAAAAAAAAAAAAGAAAGAAAAAAGAAAAGATGCAAACAGAGGTGCCTGGGTAGCCCAGTTGTTAAGCCTCTGCCTTTGGCTCACGTCATGATCCCAGGGTCCTGGGATTGAGCCCCACATCAGGCTCCCTGCTCCGCGGGAAGCCTGTTCTCCCTCCCCCACTCCCCCTGCTTGTGGTCCCTCTCTCGTTGTATTTTTCTCTGCAAAAAAATAAAATCTGGGAAAAAAAAAAGACGCAAACAGATACAACTAAAAGACCACTAGGGAAGTTAAAATGGAATACTAAAAAATTTATTAAGTGAAGGCAAGTAAGAAGAAATAGAGGAACCAAAAGAAATGTATATAAGACAAATAAAAAGCAAATGGCAAAATGGTGGACCAACTGTAACAATAATTTCATTAAATGTAAATGAACTAAACACTACATATAAAAGACTGACATTGTCAGACTGGATAAAAAAGCGAGAAGCTTGAATATGTTCTCTATATATCCTGAATTTAAAGATAAGAAATAAATTGCAAATAAAACAAAAGAAAAAATATTCTAAGGGCGCCTGGCTGGCTCAGTCATAAGAGCATTTGATTCTTGATCTCTGAGTTGTGAGTTTGAGCCCCATATTGAGTATAGAGATTGCGTAAATAAAAACTTTTAAAATTCCATATATATAGAAGAGCAGGAGTAACTATGTTGATCCAGGCAAAATACATTTCAAGACAAATATATGACCATAGATAGAAACACTCCATAATAATAGGAAAGGCCAATACCTTAAAATATATATAATAATTATAAATATATGTACCTTAATATGTGTGCCTAATGTATGTGAAGCAAAAGTTGAAAGAATGAAAGGGAAAAATAGACAATTTCAAAATTAGAGTTGAGGATTTTAATAGGATTTGAATTGACAGAAAAAACAAAAATTAGTAAGGATATAGATGATCTGAACAAAAATATCAACCACCTTAATCTAATTGACATTTAAAGTACACTACACTCAGTAAATTGAGAATTCACATTCTTTTCAAATCATGTTATATGTACCAATTTAGAACATAAACATGCCATTAAGCAAATCTCCGTGATTTCAAAACATCAAAATCTTAAGTAATATTTTCTTTAACTGAAGCAGAACTAAATGTTGATGCTGTCACCATGAGTTAAAGTAGAACCTTTGCAGGTAAGGCCCACATATTTTGTACTGTTTCCAGACCTCTCCAGGTAATTCTAATGAGAGCTGGTGTTGAAAACCAGTGATTTAGGGATATGGCAGCAACTAGCAAGGGAAACAGATGAAAGAGATTTTTTTTTAAATGGTTGCATCTGGTGAGTACATTGACAATGGGAGATGCAGATCATTACTTTAAGTTCTCTATTTTTTTAAAGATTTTATTTATTTATTTGACAGAGAGATCACAAGTAGGCAGAGAGGCAAGCAGAGAGAGAGGGGGAAGCAGGCTCCCCGCTGAGCAGAGAGCCCGATGCAGGGCTCGATCCCAGGACCCTGAGATCATGACCTGAGCTGAAGGCAGAGGCTTAACCCACTGAGCCACCCAGGCGCCCCCTATTTTATTTCTTAACCGTATGTGTATTGCTTTGATAAAATTTCAAATTTACTACTTAAAATTTCTTCCTCCAAGGCGAAGTCACCAGGTTCCCTTATGTAAATGGATTTTCCACTGGTTTTCTCTATCTCTGATAGGTACCTCTTCCAATTTTAAATTACAGATTTATGTGTTTGCAGGTTATTATTTTTCTCATTCCCTAGCTTCTAAGCTCCAAAGGGGCAGAGCTACACCTGCTGTATTTACCAATGTATACCCAACACCTAGCACACAGTAAGTGTCCAGTATACACTTTCTGTGTCCAGTATACACTTACAGTATACAGTAATAATTGGTGAATTATTCAATGGGGGATTTATTTTTCACTTCTACAACAAATATGTATCACTGTTATAATATGATATAATATATACTGTTACAAAAAGAAAAATAATGTACTTTTAATATAAGTATATAAATCAGAATGGAATGTGGTATCCACATTCATGCTTGCTTAAATTCCTTTCCTGGTTCAGCCATTAGAGATTAAAGAAATACAATACAAATTTCAAGGCTTATTTTACATTAATTACATCAGACTTTCTTGTTTTCTGAGATCTTATGTTCCTATTTCACACTTTCTTATAAATATTTTTGTAAAATCTAAAGATTTGTAGGGGATGGGGTGCCTGGGTGGCTCAGTCCTTAAGCATCTGCCTTGGGCTTAGGTCATGATCCCAGGGTCCTGGGATGGAGCCCCACATCGGGCTCCCTGCTCAGCAGGAAGTCTGCTTCTCCCTCTCCCAGCCCTCCCTGCTTGTGTTCCCTCTCTGGCTGTGTCTCTGTCAAATAAATAAATAAAATATTTTATAAATAAATAATAATAAATAAATGTATATATGTATGTTTGTAAGGAAGATGGAGACACTAAGATTAAACCTTTCTGGGTGGCTCCGTCAGTTAAGTGTCCAGCTCTTGATTTGGGCTCAGGTCAGGATCTCGGGGTCCTGGTCCTCCACACTCAGTGGGGAGCCTGCTTGAGGATTCTCTCTCTCCTGCTCCCTCTGGCCCCCACCCCTGCTCTCTCTGTCTCTCGCTCTCTACAATAAAAATAAATAAATCTTTAAAAAAAGATCAAACCTTCCTGTTTAGAAGTAACTCTTTATGTGTATCACTTTGGAATAGATGATTTGTTAATTTTCCACATTTAGGGAAAGATTAACTTTTGGTTTGTACAAAAAAAAATCTTTCTCACTCCCTTCTCTATTCTACTCTATATACTCTAACCTCCAGTGATACTTAATTGACCTGGGTTCATGGGGAGGATGACAGCTATGTCAACCTAGTGACCTTTAGAAACATCTCCCTCCCACCTATTCCCTGCCTCCTAATACAGTGAATGGTGAAAGCCAGTCTACAGTAGGTTTTTTTCTTATATTTCTTCAAATGTTATTAATATTCACAAGGAGAAGATGCCTTAATTTCGATCATAACTTTATGACCTTTTATTCACACCAAATTATGAGCAGGGGGCATCAAAGGACGTATTAGACTAGTTTTGACTTTGCAATAAGTATGCAAGTCCCCGCCACTGTGATGATGGGCACACGTTTACCATCTATACTATATGTCAAACCAAATAGCATATTCATCTGTTAACAAAAGCCACACTGTGTCCTATTTTAAAAGTTGAGCAATAACATTATTTCCTTTGGAATTAACTGAAATTTAAGATTTACAATAGGTTGATGAGATTCACTTACATAAAAGTAATATTTACAAAGATTAATAGCAATTTAAGCTATCATAGTGTTTAAAGTTTTTCATTTTCTTAAAAAAAAAACTCCAAAAAAAAGAAGAGAAAAAGGAAAAATTTTAAAACTATGGAATAATAAGGTTAGTAGTATCTATCACAAGACCTCTGACTCTTGTATGTTTTTTTTTTTTTAAGATTTTATTTATTTAACAGAGACAGAAAGAGAAAGCACAAGCAGGGAGAGTGGCAGGCAGAGGAAGAGGGAGAAGCAGGTTCCCCGCTGAGCAGGGAGTGCAATGCTGGACTCTGGGCTCAATCCCAGAACCCTGGGATCATGACCTGATGGAAAGGCAGACACCTAACTGACTGAGCCACCCAGGCACACCTCTTGTAAGTATATTTTTAGAAAAGCTTATACTGCAGGAGTTCCTGCTTCCCTGTAAGAAACTACTGTTGGTTTCCCCCACAGCTTTGAGATTATTGAAGAGTTATATCCCTCAGGCACCAACCCCTTGACTTTCAGCCCTAACCCAAAAAGTCTCCATCCTCCTCCTATTGGGAAAAAAGGAGAGGGGCTGTCTGCTTGTCATTTGTCAGTCTCTTTCTGCGGATCGTTTCTCAGGACAAGCTAAGAGTCTTTGTTGTTTTTGTTTTTTCTGAACCTGAACTTCAGTAATTTTATATATAAGCTGATGAAAAGAATTTTCAACTGTTCAGTGTACTTTTTAAGAGTCCATTTGTTAGACAAAATATGAGGAAATGTGGTTTATTTTATCACTTTTTTTTTTTTTTTTTTTGCTCCTAAATATAGATAACAGTACATAGGACAAACTGGAGGAGCGGGTTCTGCTGCCCTGCCCAGCTCCCCTGTTACCTGATATCACCACTTAGATGGCAGAATGAGCGATGTGAGGTAACAGGCTTGGAAACTTGCCCACGCTGAGGACACAGAAAGAAATAGCTCTCATGTTGAGAACTGGGAAGGTTGGGAAAAATCACTACCTGACATATATATGCCAGTCACATAATTTCACAACAGACTAGAAAAAAAAGACACACAGAGAAAAGGAAAGAGAAAAAAAGTCAAAGTGAAGGCACTAAATAATGTGTAAGTTTTTCTTAGAAGATCAGCCCTAGAAATATATGACATGAATGTGCACCACAGTTTTATCTATGGAATTCAAATAGGTTAACCAAGATTTCCACACTTGGTTTCTGGTACATGTGTGTGTGCACCTGCATGCACTCGCACGCACACGCACACACACGCACACACACATATAAAAATATATATTCTTTTTCATGTGAAATATGCTATTTTCTTAAAACTTACATTTTTTATCAACCAAGTTTGCTTTTTGTGCGATTCTTCTGTTCAGACATATAAACTATAATTAATATAAATGCATATCATAAATCTTACAAAATGATATGATCATTACAAACAAATGTATTTAGTACCTATTTTGTAGATAGCCCATTGCCTCTGAGCATCTACATTTTTCTCTACTTTATTGCCCTAAAGCAAGTATTTTGGCTTCTCTCCTAACTTTTTATTCTTCCAGCCAGAATAAAAGTTTTCAACAGTAAGACAATTAAGGGTCCTTAGGACCAGAGAAAGTTTAGTGATGTAATGAAGCATTCACTCAGAAACCTGGCTTCTGGACCTATGATCTTTAAATAACTAATGAGAAAGACTGGAAATTCCCAATAAATGCTGCTGCTTATGGAAAATTACTTAATCTCTTCGAGCCTACTTTTCCTCCTTATAAAAGTAGGGGATTATATAATTATAAAATAGCTAAGTGATTTCTAAGTCCTTTCCCATTCTAAAAGTATATCATTAAAAGCTGTTAAAAGTACCTTTAAAATTGTTTGAGATTATGTGTGTTTAGAAACACACACACACACACACACACACACACACACACACAGTGAAAGGGGAAGGAATATACAGTATTTTATACCAGGACTTTACAAGTACATCATTAGATGGTTTTTTGTTCCTGAAAAATAAGTTTCAGGGTGGCGTTCGCCCAGCAGGGAGAGCTCTTCTGAGAAGCCAGGTTCAGGAAAACGTTGCCCCTACTCCCACTTAGCCTCCAGGCGCTTCAGTCCAGTTACAGGGCAGTGTTTGGGGCCACCACATCCCAGCTCAACTGGGGACCCAGCGGAATTTGTAACCCCCGTTGGCTGTCCGAATGGTGAAGGCATTGCCCTGGGGGAAAGCGAGGGTGCGGATGGTGCTGTGGCTGCGGATGGGAGTGCTGAAGGAACCGCCTTCTTCCAGCTCACTGTGGCTCAAGTTGAGCGCGCTCCGGCTGCAGTCTGTGCGCAGCCCCCGGAAGCTGCCGTGCAGTTGCCCCAGCTTGCCTTCGCTATTCGCGGGCTCCGGCTGTAGCCGGAGTCGCTTGGGGTCGCGGCTCTGCAGCGCTTCATCGCACCGCTCGGAAATCTCCCTCAGGATGGCATCCACTTCTGCGCAATCCTGCCCGGTAGCACTGAACAACTCCTCCAGGCTCCTTTTGGCTGTCGCCTTGAGCAGGAAGGGCTCGGCTGTCGTTCCGCAATCCCGGGACTGCGTGATCATCAGCTTCTACAAAAGATGGGGAGGAGCGCCAAGCTGGGGCCGGCTGGACTCCCCCGCACTGGGCGCGCAAAGCAGACCCGGGCGCCTTTCGAACTCCGCGGGCTTAGATGCGGGCTGCAGGTGGCTCAGCAAGCTCTCAGCAGCCACCGTCCTTCTCCCAACCCCCCTGGGTCCCAATCCTGGGAACAGGGTGGGAGCTTCATAGGAACATTTCCGACGTCCCGTAGTGTCCCACACGCCCGCACCCCACTTACATCCAGCACCGAGGCCAGGTGCCGGGTCCGACTGGCAAGTTCCTTCAGTTGCACGTTCCGCTCTTTGAGCGAGGCGATCTCCTCCTGTTTCTGGGTCAGCGTCACGTGCAACTGCAGAAGGAGACCCAAACATTACGGGGTAGGCCACCGTGGTCGGTCTCATCTGTATACTTGCATGAGTTATATACCAGGATCCTAACATCTAATCTGGAACTGGAGACCCAAGGGCACTTGCACTGGTGGGAATAATAATCACGTTTGTTTAGTTGTCCTTTGTTTTTACAAATCACTTAGACAAAATGTATCTCAATCTTCAGTGTAGCGTGGTGGTGAAGAGAACGGACTTGGGCAACAAGCAGATACAGGGTCTGCCTCTGAAGTTCAATCTTCCTATACCTCAGTTTCATAACCTGTAAAATGGGGTAGTAAGGGTATCTTATTCAGTGGTTGTAAGTATTAGAAGAAAAAGTAAATTGATAAGCACAATACCAGGCGTATAAAGCCTTCGGTAGATATTGGTGTCCCTATTAAAAATCTGGTCGGGCAGGATTATTCCCACTTACTAAGGCTGGAAACAGGAGAGCCACTGGAGTACGTGAAGCACTGGCCCGTCCACTGGTTCTGACTTACACCGGGGCACATTCCCGTTCCTGCAACCCCCATTTCCGCCCAGAGCTCCATACCCTGTCCCCAACCCAGGATTCTTGGCGGCCAGCCCAGTGCCCCTACTTGGTTATTCTCAACGAGTGCGTCCCCCAGTGCCCTCTGGTTCTGGTCGGCCACCTCCTTCCAGTACTGCTCAGGCGGGGGCACGTCCGGAGGGCGCAGCGGCGGTGACTGCAGGGCCCTTGGGTCCAGCGGCGGAGAGAGAGAGGGCCCAAATGGCAATACGTCGCAAGGAGAGAAGGGGAAGTCTCCGCCGGCCAGAGGAGGCGACATCAAAGAGGATGAGTCTGAGGAAGAGTGGGAGCTAGGTTTGCAGCCTCAGACTCGTGCCCGGCTAGCTACAGGGACAAAACGCCACGCCTGCCACGCCAGGTGTAGGGTTTATGTAAAGACTTAAGGAAAGCACCCCTCACTCTGCAATCCGTACTTTTTCCCAGGCCCTTTCTGATATCTACTTCATACACAGCAGGCGCTCCATATATGCCTATCGAGTTGATCTGAATTCAGACTCCATGGCGGCCAGGGCAAGCCTGCCCAAAGTCACACAGTTCCGCCGCCGTTCTGTACACTCCCGTCCCAACAACCTCTCCTTGACCGCATTACAGAGTAGGGCTCCCTCTCCGAGAACTCAAACCGTTAGACTGGGAAAGCGCTATACATTTAGCGATTCATCTCCATTAGAAAGGGTGTTGTCTCATAAATATGAAAGAGCCAGACCCATTGACGAGTTACTGACGATGTTGACAGGTGCTGCGTTTACCACCTACGCGACCACGAAATCTGAAATCTGAACTAGTTTGATTTGCGGAGTGGGGAACGTCCCCGCCTCCCTTTACTTAACTGCAAGGAGACTGCACTTGCCTGCAATGAGATTGTCCACTGTGTCTCTGAAATCCTGCAGATCGAAGTCCGCTGCCGTCTGCAGCGAATGGTTCTGAAATAAGCCAGAGGTGTAAAATAGTTAATGTCGAGTCCAGCAGGTCTGCAGCGCTTCCCAGACCGACGGTCGCCCTCCCGGGCCTGGCAGCAGGTGTGCACGCACCGTAGTTCGCAACCGAGCCTCCTACCTGAAAATCAAAGCCCCATCCCAGGCTTGGAACCCAGCAGGCTTGCATTGCAATGGTGAGGAGCGGAACCGTCGTAGCAAGGGCCGGGTCCCCGGGGATCTTGAAGGGCGCCGAAACTGTGCGGAGCTGTGTGCGGCGGGAGTCCTTCCGCGCTCGGCGTAGTGGCTCGGCGCCCGGCAGCCTGCCGCCCACAGCCCCCGCGCCGCCTCATTGGCCCGCCACCAGCCAATCAGCTGCCTCCTCACGTGAAGCCCGAGGCGTTCCTCCAGCTCCAGCTGAACCTCTGGTTGAACTTACCTCCGACCCGCCAAGGAGCCGTGCCCTAAGGTAAGGGAACAGGTGTGCGTCCGCTCGGATTTCCCTCCCAAGACCTGAAGGCGTGCAGGGGCGTCCAAAGAAATAACGTGAGGCAGTGGATCCCACCGAGGCTCAGTCGCAGCCAAACCGCCTACTCCCCAAACAGGGAGGGGAAAGGTAGGCTCTGAAGAGGGAGCAGCCGTGCTATGGAAAGTGCTTCGGTTCCGCTGGCAGCAAGCGTGGCCCCTATTGCCCTTCTGTTTCTCAGCAAGTCAGAGTCTACTTTCTCGGTACGGCGGGAGGCATCTCCCATATCTTGAACTGGACGCTCTTCTTAGGTTCCCGCAGTGTGCCTGGCTGCGTGACGCCGAAGAAGACAGTGGGAGGCCCTCTTATTCTCTTAATTCGTGGACATTTAGAGTTGACAAAACTCTTTTACACAGAGTCCCTATGTTAATTCTCACCCCATGTAGGAAGCACGCAGGGCCCAGGAAGTGATTCCTCCCCGTTTGATGAAGAATCTGAAGCTTAGAGAAAGTGAATTGCCCAAAGTCACCCAACTAAGAATTGAGGCTCCTGTCCTAGAAGGATGGTGACTATTTCAATCTTTCCTCCATACCTCATTGCCTCTAGCGTTTATCTCTTTTTTTAAGGCAAACCTGTCTTCCAATGATGACAGCACTGGGGAAGAGGAAAGAAGTTTTCTCCAGGCATATGGTGTGGGGGAATGCATCCAATATGCCCATCAGAAATATTTATTCTACTGCTTCCACTATTGATTCCTTTGTGTTACTCATACTTATTTCCCCAAAGCCCTTCTCCACTTTTCAAATATTGCTGAGAAGAGGAACTTACTCTGACCCTAACCTTGAAGAAAGTACAAGTATTAGCTTTCCTGGAGTGCTTCGGTCTAGGAGGCCTCAGGCACCAGTTGGGAACTGAGGCTATAAGGGTGAAAGGAGCTTAGAAAGGGCCAAGACAAATTCTGAAGCACAAGTTCTGCCCTGGTTGAAGGACCCAGAAACAAGACTCATTTTCCAAGGGCTGAAAGGTCTTCCTCTTAATAGAGATTCAGCCAAAGCCCTTACCATGAGGAGGCTTGAGGCTAAGTCAGGAACTGGGGCCTAGGAAATGCTTCCTCCCAAGCTATCCCAGGTCCTTGGCTCATTCTGGACCTCAAACAAACTCTCTGAAGTGTTTCCTCTGGGCTCATCTTACCCAGCAGGAAGGAGGCTAGGAAATTTGACCTGAGTGCACACTGGCCAGGGTCTTTCCAGGGGATCTTCCTCTAAGGGATGTCTTTCCCTTTCTACCAGCTGTGTCTCCCCCCAGGAAAAGTCCTGGACCTCTTGGGCCATCTCACATGAGCTCTATGCTTGAAACTTTGAATCCTACCTCCCCAATTAGATTTAAAAATCTGGCATTTTTCCAAACCACAGTGGCAGCCAAAAAAAAAAAAAAAAAGGCTAATACAGAACATGATGTGAAATTTAAGTTCTGAATACTTGAGCAAAAATTCAAGAAGAGCCTGCATGGTTTTCATGACTTGTAAAATAAACATGTTGGAGTAAGACAGTGAATGGACCTCTGGGTCGGTTGAGAGATGCTCAAGCACTGTCTTTCCTTATTTGAGCATCCAGATCTAAAGAGAAAAACAAAACAGCCTCTGCAGGGCAATGCCCATTCTCATCCCTTGCCTTACCCACTCTCTGCTTTCTGTGGCCACCTACCCTGACTCCATCTGGGCTCTTACCCAATTCTAAAGGCACTTGGGGAAACCTGGAAGGCTGTGTTCTTCCACCAATCTCAGTTCTCAGAGGTGGTCATATCTTCTGGAGTCTTCAGTGCTGGACATTTCCCCCCATGGACCCATGCCCCCCAGGACCTCCTGCCAGGAAGCTGGAACTGGCATTCCTCCTGTAGGTTGCATCTAGCTAAGACCTCCTGTCCTTCTGGGCACTTCATGTCCTATCGATGGCCAGGCAGGCTTCTGGCATCCCAGACACCAATGCTGGGAGGTTCCTTCATCAACTTGGGGAGTGTCAGCCCTTGCAAGTGGTATAAGTGGGATGGGAGTAGGGAAATAAGTTTTTAAGGAAAAGAAAAAGTCAAATACCTCTTTGCCCCAGGAGGGTAAGTGACATGAACCTTTGCAGGGAGAGAAAATGACTTTTTAAAAGTGCCCAAATGCTGAAGAGCCATCTCTGCAGAGAGGAACGTTCGCTGTCAGATCTCTTCCAGAGTTTTTTGTCCTTCGTCCCTCTTCCTCTAAATGTAAACTCTATTCGTCTTTTCCAGTCTTGATCGAGTAGTTACCCGTCAATCTTCACACTCCTTTGATACCCAGGGAATGAAAATTGTTAGTGAATGGCCGGCCAGGCATGTTGGGAGCAGGACAAGTACCAGGTGCCCAGCGCTCCATTTTGCTCCCACCTACTCGCCTGGCTCCTCCGTGCTCAACCTCCAGATTGCTTTGTCACGGCTCCAGGGAATGGGGGGGAGGGGGAAGAACAGGAGACCCCTTCCCTGGAGGAAAGTCCTCCAGGTGAGCCCCTCTGTCCCAAGTTGGTCAGAACAGCTCTGAGAATACCGCCGACGCCACAGACTAGGAGGGAAGAAGTTCCGATCCTCAGGGCTGAGATTCCGGCACGACGTCTGCCCGCACTAGCTAAATCTGCCTGCGCGCCGGCCCGAGAAGAGCCTCTGCGGAAAGGAACCCCGGAGTCCCGAGTCGGAATTTGGGCTGTTGAAGGCCGCCGGGCTTCGGGAGTTAAGGGGAGATACCTGCGAATCGGTCAAGTCACCACTAGGCGGCGCGTCGGACCCGAGTAGCGAGGAGCAGTCGGCGAGGTCCTGCAGGTCTATGGTGGTGAGGGCTGCGCGGGGAGAACCGGGGACACGCACGAGGCGGGCCCTGAGTCTCTCCGCCAGAGCTCGCCACTGGCCTCCCGTCAGGACATTGGAGCCCGGGGGAAAAAAGTTCATCTGAGCCGCGCGTGCGCTACACATCTGGCGCGGGGAACCCGAGGGATCGCGCGGGAGCCGCCAGGCTCACCTGGCAGCGCCGCGGGCTCCGCATCCCGGGGATCTTCGTATATCGACACTGGGCTGCTGCCGCTGCAACCAGGAAAAAGCTTCCGCGGAGGGGCGAACTAGCCGGACACAAAAACCGTGAGCATGGGTCAGCCCTCGGCCCCGGAGCGTGCGGACCCCTGCCTGGCACCGGCCCGCGGCCCCACCTTTCTCTCCAGCTTCCCGGGCTTGACGAAAGGCCGGCCCCCCAGCTCCAGCATCCTGTTGGGGCAGATGCGGTCGAAGGCTCGGCGTCCCGCTGCGGCGCCTCCGCACGACTGCATCCTGACTCCCCGCCGGCTTCGGCCCAGGAACGCGGTGCCGGTTCTGCGGCGGCGGTGGCCGCGGCCGGAATAGCGACCCACAGTCAGCGCCCCGCCTGGCGCCTGCAGGGGTAAACCCGTGGTCAGGGTGGAGGCGAGAGGGTGGCTGTAGGGGTGCGGAGGGAGGGCCAAGTGGAGAGGGAAGACTGCCGCGAGGGAGGGGCGGCTCGCGCCTGAGCGCCGGAGGTGGCGCCTTCAGCCCCGGACAATCTGCGCGCGGGCGGAGGCGTTAAACCCAACCTGGCAACGCGGCTTCCCCCGGGAGCGGCGAGCGCGGGACCCGGGCCCGCGAGCGCCCTTTTGGGGACGGTTGGCGCCGCTGCCCCCAGGCAGCACCAGAGGTGGAGAGGAGTGGACGAGCCCCACTGGTCCCTAATACTGGGTACCGCCTTTCCCCTTTAGGATAGCAGAGATGGAAAAGTTAACAACTCTTTCTTCATTTTCTTCCCACCCCCAGCCGTAAGGCACGAAGTAAACGCGGAGTGACACTCGCCAAAGCCTGACTCTGGCGTTTGACCACCCTGTAGGATTTGGTGCGGATGTAGAATTCCATCAGGAACTGCCGCAGCACTGCCCCCAGATTACAGAAGACCCTTACGCAAGGCTGGGGGTGCACTTCTGGTCTTGACTCACGACTTGCCCTTGGTTTCTCTTTGCCTGATGCCTAGAAGCGCTCCCCGTACCCTAGCCCCGCACTTTCCCGGGCAGCGACGCCTGCGTGTAGCCTTTAAAAGAGAGTTAAGAAAAAGCGACACCTACAAATGCTCCTCCCCTTTCGGAAAACGCCACACTGCACGGTCCCAAATCCCCTAAAACCCCAGTCTTTCTCCCCCGAAAGCCTCATTTGGCCACCGCAGCATTTGGCCACTCTGTACACAGCTGGCCGTGGTCGCTCGGAGGAAGTCTTGGCTGCCCTTCCAAAGACCAGGGCCTCTCCCAAGAAGGAGCATCTCTAAATCCCTGGGTGAGGGGATCCCTCAGACCACTCTTAGATATAGCGAATTTGAATAGTCATCTGAAATTACCTTGGTAACTTCCTATTGGTCACCTTGTTTGTGTCTTATACCAAGTAGTGGTCTTGAAAATCCTCTTTTAAAGTGGTATGATCCCTTTTTACTTCTCCCTGTTATCTGCATTAATAAAGGCATCCCTTAACAGTGTTGGGGACAGTTCTACAATAGTAGAGCTAGAATAGACTTAGAGACTTTTGGATACATCTGTAAATGGGGAGACCTGGTTGAGGTGAGGTCAGGCAGCTAGAATTGGTGTGGTATCACTGATTAATACCACAATCAATGACGGGTATCAATGATACCCTCAGTGAGGGGCTGTGACTTCAGGGTCAGAGTACCTGAGGATTGGAACCAGGTGCTCCACCAGATCTTTACGAAAAGCATAAAATTGGGGTACATAGCTGACTCTTGATCTCAGGGTTGTGAGTTCGAACCTCACCTTGGGTGTGATTACTTTTTTTTTTTTAAAGACTATTTATTTGAGAGAGAGCACGAGCAGGAGAGAGGGGCCAAGAGGAAGAAGCAGACTCCCCACCGAGGAGGGGACCCATTGTGGGACCCAACCTCAGGACTTCCGGATCATGACCGGAGCCAAAGACAAACAGATGTCCAACTGACTGAGCCACCCAGTCATCCCTGGATGACTATAAAAAATTAGTTAAGAAAGGAAAATCGTAATGCTAACTTCAGTAGAGGTGCTATTAAAATGAGATTATGTAATGCAACTGGTGCTTGGTGTGGATAAATTGATGTTGTTGATGTTTTAAGGAGGCTTTTCAGTGCTCCTCCAGCCTCCCACAACCTATTCTTGGCTTAGTTCTGATTCCTGAGTAGCTTAGTAACTAGCCAGTCCTCCATCCCTACCTATCTTCCCAGTCTGTAAAAGGAGTAGGGGAGCTCTTAGTTGAGTTTTGGGAACATCTCTCACCTGAGGCCATTCCTGATTTTACAGAATAGACTCCTTTTTCATCAGTGAATTCCAAAATGCAGAAAAATAGGGACATTGTACATAAAAATGTGGCAAAGGGAGCTGGAATAGCATGATTATAGGACTCTGAATCTGGATGATTCTGGAACCAACTCACCCATATCAATCTTGGCTGAGTGATGGAGTAAATGTTGGTGAAAACAACTTCTCCCCCAAGTCACACTTTTGTAAAAGAGCCAGTGGTCCTACCCACCCTTAACAGTGGGTCTGAGTGCTCTAGATATTTGGGGACTTGGGTCTGACAATACAATTTTTCCTTCTCTTTTTCATCATCACAGACGACCTTTTTCCTCAAACAGCTTAGGGGTCACCATTTCCCTATCCCTGAGCCCAAGTCCAGAAATTTCCTGGAGAGCTTAACACATTAACATAAGGGGAGAGAAGGGATCTGAGGGCCTCAGAGTATGTGCTCCTGGTGCTGGAGAGTACCTAGAGGGTACTTGTGAGGAAAGGTGTAAGGAAGAGTCTCTAAATTTGGTTTGAGTTTATTTGCTTTTCATTTATGCAAATTTGTCCTACATTTAAATTGATTCTAAATATAGAGGAACATGACTTGAGTTTGTTCCCCCAAAACTTAAGTTTTTTAAATCTTTTGGAAAATTTGAAAAGACAGTGCAATGAATAACAGGTTTGCCTCCCAATAGCTAACATTATCCTGTATTTGCCTCTATTTCATTCTCCAGGTTTTTTTTTTTTTCCCCCTGTGTAAATCCCTCCCCATTATTGTACATGTTGCCAACAGTCTTCATGTCTTGAATATTTGCTATATGCAGGGACCTGTGCAGAGGGATTTGTATGGAACTTCTCATGAAATCCATATCTCTGAGGCGCCTGCATGGTGCAGTTGGTTAAGCATCCGGGCACTTGGTTTTGGCTGAGGTGGTGAACTTAGGGTTGTGAGATGGAGCTCTGAGTCAGGATCTGCATATCCTCTCTCTCTACCCGCCCCTGCCCCTCTCCAAGATAAATAAATAAAACTTTAAAAAAAAAATCCATACCTCCATCCTTCCAAATAGGTTATTGTTCTTCCTAATTCTACAGAGGAGACTCATGCATGCGTAGAGATGAGACTTGCTCAAGCACTCCAGAGCCCACTTGTTTCATCATGATTTTATACTACCTCAGGATCTCCTTTAGGCATTACAACAGTTCTATGAAGATTGTCAGGCTCAGAGAAGTGAAGACATTGGCTGGAGGTGACAGAACTGAAATTCTACGGCAGACTCACCACAGTGAGAATGAAAGTGATGAGACTACTGCGGAGTTAACTCCAGCAAGCCTAGGTCTCACCTTTTTTTTTTTTTTTTAAGATTTTATTTATTTATTTGACAAACAGAGATCACAAGTAAGCAGAGAGACAGGCAGAGGGAGGAGGAAGCAGGCTCCCTGCTGAGCAGAGAGCCCTGATGCGATGCGGGGCTCGATCCCAGGAACCTGGGATCATGACCTGAGCCAAAGTTCTCATTTCTTGACTCAGTTTTCCCACCTGTGTCACGACTGTATGCAGGGACTGTGCTGGCTCTCCGAATATGTTCTCTATAGTCTATTGAATGGAACGCACTGAGTAGATAACTTATCTCACACCTACCTCAGGAAGAGGGGTTTTAAAAAGCCTTTCCGCAAACCTGTAAGTGGGAGAAGTTGAGCAGTGTGGCTCTGATTACCTGCCTTCAAATCCTGATTGCTCTTGACCCTGTGGTCCAGGGTCCTTCTCTGAAAAATGGGATAACACATGGAGTTTTTGGAGGATTGAGACAATGAATGCTGACCACAGAGCCTGGGACATTTGAGCACCCAATCATGGCCATGATTACTGTGCCATTGTTCTCCTGGTCTCACCTGCAGCAGGTGTAAGACAAAAGTGAACTGTTGAACCAAGTCATTGCAGGGTAAATGGGTTCTATTTGTCATGGCCATGACAGCCTTCATTTCCAACATCTGTTAGTTGTCAGAGTAGGTCTTGCTTTGCCCTAGCTAGTGGGCATAGGTGGTTCCCAGAGCTTCCCAGCTGGGCATCCGGTGTGTCCCTGTCCCTCTAGACAGCATAGACTGCTGTGCGTTCTATTCAGGTTCACACCCCACCTTCCCTTTGGACCTCTGGGAATGAGCAGTCCTCAGCCTCCTAAGAGGTCATGGGATACAGGTCTACAAGTGACCCTCTCAGCGACTGGCATCTCAAAGGACCTGGTGTTCCTACATGGATACCTAATTACAGGGTGGGAGCCAGGGGGGCAGGACCCCTCCGTTCTTACTACTTGTATCCCTGTCTGCCTTTACCCTCCCTCCCCACAGACAATGCAGGCAATAGCATTCAGACAAACCAAGACTGATAGCCTGTTTATTGGGGAAAGACTAAGGTCTGTCAGGTGGGCTTAGTAAAATAAATAAAGGAGGAGGCCCTCTTACTGTACACTATTTACAACCTGCAGGATGACCTCGTGACCAGCGGGGAGCCATGAAGTCCTCTGGGGGCCAAGACTGCCCTCCTTCACAGCAATGGGAGAGGTCCAGCAGTCGGGCCAGGGTAGACAGAAAAATGTGTATTTCATTTCAATTTCGGAGACAGGCTGCACTTCTCCCGGATCTGAAAGGGCAGCATATGAGTCAGGGAGGTCTCATTTATGGCCACTAGTAGCTGCAGCTTGCCTAGGCAGTCCTGTACTGTGGCCTCGGCGTGCCCGCCTAGGCCCAAGTCCACGGGGCGCGGGAGCTGTAGCATACGGTCAGCCAGCGCCAGGCAACAGATGGCCAGCAGGGAGGGGGTATAGCTGGTGAAGGCATAGTCGGCCAGGCTCAGCTCTGCCACACCACGCGCCAGGGCTTGTGCCTCCAGGGCGTCTGAGACCTCAGCCTGCCCGGCCTCCACACGAGCATGCGTGAAATGCTCCAGGAAGAAGCTGATGGTTGGCGCGCCCAGGCTGAAGTGGAGTTTGTGCAGCACGATGCACTCGAGATTGCAGAGTTGTTGCCGAGAGAAGGCGCCGCAACACAAGGCCAGGAGCTGCTTCACGCGAGGCGGGTGCACCTCCACCTGCAACACAGGGGCGCCCAGGCCCATCCCAGTCTCAAACCTGGGAGAAAACCAGGGCTCCCCCCATCCCTTCCAGCCAGATAGCTGGGCCTTCGCCTCTCCATTTCTTCCACTTTAATCACCTGGGGTGTACTTCCAGCGCAGTTTCTCTAACTACTGTCCAGCTAAAAAAGGTTTGAGAATTTTTAAATATTTTTCCCCCTAGAAGTCTAGAATAGCAGGGCTACAAAGTGCTGTTGAGATTTACTTTTGAGACTGACACCAACCTATTTCTTTAGGGGTCAGTGACGGGGCTGTTTGTTGGTGGGGGCCATTACTGAGAAGTTAAAGTTGTGGGATATATAGGTTTGCAAATGTAGGACAGAATGAATTCAGAGCGCCCAGCACTAAATCTTGTGCGCTGGAAAGCCCGGTGGTGGCCAGAGAGTCCCCGTGAGTTTGGCTGTCCCCCAGACCCAACGTGGAGGTACCTGTTTGCAAGCGATGAGCAGGGACGTGACCCCAAGCAGCTGGAAGCAGTCTGCAGCCACAGGCGTGGTGGTAAGAAAGCGGTCCAGAGTGTTCACCGTCAGGCAGAGAGATTCGAAGGAGAGGTGGAACTGGCGGTGCACTGGGATCAGCCAGCTAAGCAGCTTACAGCGGGATTCCGCCGTTACCTGTGGGTAGGGACGTGGGAGGAGGACCCGTTGAGCCTAGGGCAAGGAGGGTCTGCAGAAGGAACCTGCCAAGAAAACTCCGGGAGATTGCCTGGAGGAAGGCACAAAAAGGGAAAACCTAAATGTGATGGAAACTGGGAGACACAGGGACGGTGCTGCTGCGCGAAGAGTAATGGTTGGGCCAGGACCTGGAAGCCTTGGATTCGTACCTAGCCCTGTGCCAAGTGTGTATACACATTACCTTGTGTAATCTTCTCAGCAATTCAGTGAGGGGAGAGGGCCACCACTTTGCAGATGAAGAAATAAACTCAGAATTGTTAAATGGCTTGCCCGGGGTCGGGAGGAGTCTAGAACCTAGAAACGGTCTTCGCTCCTCTGCATTCTACCGCGTTCCCACTAACCAGTATGAAAACTTCGGGCAGGTCACTTAAGCCGTCCAGGCCCCAGTTTTCTCCATTTGTAAAATGAGGCTGGTGGCCCGGCCCTGTAAAGCCCCTTCCCGCTCGGGTCGCGAAGCTCCGTGCCCCGGGGCGCGTCGGAGGGCGCACGGAGCAGAAGAGGAAGGAGCCCGCGAGGGGAAGAGGAGCGGGGGTGGGGACCTCGCTCTCCCAACGCCTCACTTGTGGCTGCCGCGCCAGCGACTCCCGCGGGTGGAAGTGGCTCTCCCGCGCCTTGCGGAAGACGTAGCAGCTCTGACCGTAGTCACGGAAGGTCTGTAGATCTAGCTGCGCAAACTGCTGGGCGGGAGCGGGTAGGGAGCTGCAGCTTAGCGCCGCGGATGCTGCGGGACTGTCTGCACCATCAGACCCGGAGCTGGGGGACTCGAACAGATCGCAAACACCGGAGTCTCCGGGGAGCGGGCACGGGTTCAGCGGCTGCAGCGGCTGTTTTCTCCGGAGGCGTGGGCGCCTGCTCTTCTTCACCGGGGCGCGGAGGTTCGGGTCGTGGTCCCGCTTCCCAGCCCGGGCGGCGGGACTCACGAGCCTGGTGGGGCAGGGGGTCACCATGGTGCAGCCCGGTGGCCGCTCTACGACTCCTCGCCCTGCGACAAACCGAAGGCGCGCTCCAGAGTCCGCAGTAGGCTGGCCAGAGCCGCGGCGAGTCCCTAAGTACTCGGCGGGCTCCTTAGCCCCACCACACCCCCGGCTTCTCACTGGATGACTACTGAGCGGCACGAGGCCGCGCTTTCCCGGCTAAAGAACCGCTTCAGAACAAGCTGCTGGCAGGGTGTAGCCTGCGCAGCCTGCAGCGGAGAGGAGGAGCTACGCCCGACGGAGCGCACCCGCCCTGTCCTGCCTTTCCGCGCGCGTCCCGCGTTACCCAGGTAACGGAGCCCGGGGTGCGCCGAGAGCTGCGCGCGCCGCCCGGGGTGGGGGTGGGGCGGTGGCTAGGTGGAGTGTGCGCAGAAGCCAGCCGAGGGGCTGCACTGCTCCCGGGCCAAAAAGATTTTCCCCGCCGCCATCTCCCCATCGAGGTCCAGCTAGTCTTGCCAGTGCGATCACCCTTCAGGCCGGCTGTAATCCAGGTCGGTAATTTGGTAAAGATCAGTTTCCGACCTTTCAGGGCTCCAACTAGAACTCTGTCAGTACAGGAGTTTTCCATACACGCAGTTAATTCTAATTCCATTGCTTTTGTAATTTTTGTTTTAGGCCAGACCCTAGGATCCAGTATCCCTGCTTGCGCTGGTCTCGGGGAGCAGACCCTTCACAGGTTCTCCTGCGCTGTGTATCTGGGAGCTAGTGCAGCCTCCCAGGCAGGCACTCATGCTCAAAATCAGTCTGCCCCGCGAACATCAGACAGCAGGTCTCAACTCCTCTAACACTTGCTGCACACTTGCCACACCAGACCAAGTAAGCTGGAGCGGTTAAGGACGTGACATGGTTGGGGCGTCGGATTGCTACCTTGATCGAATTGCTCACACCTGCCACGGGCGCCTCACGCTTCCTCTTCCTCGGTTTTTCCCTGCTCTCAGTTCTGTTCCTTCAGAAGCTCACAAAAGTAGAGCTGGAGCTGGAGGCAGGGGAGCGCCCAGGTAGGAGGGACTGAGGTGGACGTAGCAGTTTCCTGAGGGCACCGCTGGGTTAGAACCTAGCGTCCTGTCTTGGTAGAAGCTGGAGGCCTAAGCCTGAGTGAAAAGGGGCACAAGTACTATGGAGTCAGCCTTACAGGGCAGGAAACCCACTAGACCTTCAGCCTGATGAACTTTCCAGAGGCACTCCCAGAAGTGAGGTTGTTAGGTATCCTAAGAGCAGGTTCAGCCATTCCCACCTCATTTCAAAAGAAAGCTGAGGAATGTATGTCATCAGATTGAAATCCCAGTCCCCAGAGCTTGGGGAGTGGGATGTTGTCTCCTAGAGATGCAGGAAAGAGAAAAGAGAAGGATTTGGGGTTGTGGTCAGTTTTACTCCTATTTCCCTGTAACTCTGAGAAAGGTCTTTAGTCTCTCCACCTAAATAGTTTCATTTACTACTTGAGAGATTAGCTAAGAACCACCTGTCTTTCAAAATAGAGGTGCCAGGACTTGCTGTCTCCTCTCAAGCTGTTGTTGGGGAACCATTATGGGTTGAGCAGGGAAATCTGTGGAGACGGGTCAGCTGTCAGACTTTTTCCTTGAGAAGCTTTCTGGATGAAGAGGAAAGACCTAGAAATTCTGATTCTTCTCATCAGCCCAGATAAGCATGTGGTACAGAGCACAAAGTCAGTTCCCAGGGTCAGAATTGTCACTCCCATGTATTGGTCATCATGGGCTAGCTATTTATCTTCTCAGAGTCTCTCTTCCTCATTGGTTAAAACTGGTTATTAATACTTGTCTTGAGGACCAAGTGAAATATGTTGAAAGCTCAAAGTCCCTTTCAAATATAAAACAGGGGGTTACATTAAAGCCTCCGTTGGGAAGTCAATATTATCACCTGGAGATATTCTGAAAAAGCAGATCATTTTATCCAAATGGATGTGAGGGTAGTGTCTGTAGTTAGAATTAACTCCCAACAGATGGTGCCTGAGCTTTGTACTGATGGGTTTACTCCTCAGTATTTGTGGATATGCCTGCCAAGCCTGGTCCAAGACTGTGATCAAGGCTGCATGGGTCCTGGGGCTCCTGGCTGGCTTTGGTAGAGCATGAGACTCTTGATCCTGGGGGTTTTAAGTTCCAGCCCCAGGTGGGTGGTATACTTTACTTTAAAAAAAGCACACACACACACAAACCTTTTTTATGGAGAGCCCAAGTAGGCAGAGGAGCAGACTGAGGGAGAAGCAGAAGCAGGCTCTCTGCTGAGCAGGGAGCCCAATGCGGGGCTCAATCCCAAGACCCTGGGAACATGATCTGAGCTGAAGGCAGATTCTTAACTGACTGAGCCACACAGGTGCTGTCCCTCCCCCACCCCACTCCGTCCCCTCTACCCCCCCCAAAAAACCCTTTAAAAAAAGGCTACATGGGTCCTTCCCTCATAGAGCTGACACTCTAGTGGGGGAAGTGAAGAACCATGTGACACATTTAAAAAATGATTATGATAGAAGACCTTCTGAATAAAATACAGGATACCCAGTTAAACAAATGTCAGATAAATTTTAGTATGATCGTGTCTCAAATAGTGCATGGGACATTGCTGTGCCTTGTAGGTACATTAAATGTTTAGACTTTACCTTAAACCATTGAAGAAGCTTTACCAAAATAGAATCTGCCTTTTGTTTTGAAAGATTATTCTGGCTGAGGTGTGAAAAATGGATTGTAGGAGACAAGACTGGAGGCTATTTAGGTGAAGTATTTGTGGTATGAACAATCTAGTGCAATTTAAGGCCTTATTTTCCCTATGAAGGGTCTTTAAAGTTAATTTCTCTTTTCTCGTCTGAGACCTAGGTACAATGCACCTTTAAGGCACTAGGTAAATCTAAAATACTTTAAAGGTGTAGAACTTAATTAAACCCAGGCTTCTATAATGAAAGCTACTTAACCATGATTTGGCCCTGCTTATTTTCAGGTGTGGTTTTTGAAATCTGCAGGATGGATGATGGAACTGAAGTTATCTTGTTGTTTTCTTCCAGTCTGACATTCGAGCCTCAGTTGAAAGCTCCCACCGTCATCCCGCCCCAACTCTTGGACTGTGATGGAGGTAGGAAGAATACATTTGCTAACAGTACCTTGTTTAGCAGAGTAAGCGGGCTGGGCTTGGTACTTAGAGGTGGACAGCTTTGTTAGTGCCTCAAATGGTCGTTAAGCTCACTTTATATTTTAAGTCACTAGAATTTATATCTGTCACTAAAAATTATATTTACTATGTATGTTTTCTATTAATGTATTTTCTATTAATGTATTTAAGTGCCCAAGATTGAGAAGTATTTAGGGTACTTAAAGTCAGACAAGTTTTTCTGGTATTTAGTAAAGAGCAGGAATTTTCTTTTTTCTTCTTTTTTTTTTTAAGGATCTTATTTATTTGAGAAAGGCCGAGAGTGTGAGTGCAGAGAGGGAGAGGCAGACACTCTGCTGAGCAGGGAGCCTGATGCAGGGATCCCAGGTCCCTGGGATAATGACCTGAACTGAAAGCAGACACTTAACAGACTGAGCCACCCAGATGCCCCCAAAGCAGGAATTTTCAACACAGATTTTTTTTTTAAGTTTTTATTTATTTATTTGACAGAGAGAGAGATCACAAGTAGGCAGAGAGGCAGAGAGACGGGGGCAAGCAGGCTTCCTGCTGAGCAGAGAGCCTGATGTGGGACTCGATCCCAGGACCCTGAGATCATGACCTGAGCTGAAGGCAGAGGCTTTAACCCACTGAGCCACTTGGGCGCCCCTCAACAGGTTTTAAAGCCAGACTTTTGACTTGCAGATCTAAATGTCCACTAGTATCAGCACCTGGAGAAAAGACCATCTCTTGGTTATCTGCTTTTCTGCTGTTTTGCCACTTGCCAGTTCACCAAGATTTCAGGGCACACACTCTAGTGCATTGCTGCTTCTCTCGTGCACACATATGCTTTCTCTCCCAACTCACACCCGCCAGTGGCATTCTGCCTGGCACAGGTGATACTGTGTAGTGGTGATGAGCTCCCGCTCTCGAGTCAGCACCTGGCTCAGCATCCCAACTCTGCAACACACAAGCTCTGTAAACTTGGGCAAGTCGCTCAACTTTTTTACTCCTCCGTTTCCCTGGCTGTTAAAAAAAATAGTAAGAGTCTCCTAGAAAATTGTTGGGAGGATTAAATAAGGCGTATAGTGTGTGCATAGAGTGTACAGTGTGAGTTAGCTGCTGCTCTAATTACATTTTTCTCTAGCTAAGTCATGGCTATCCAGTGTAGCTAACATAGGACCTGCTGTAATTTTGCTGATCGACATAATATATGATCAGAACTGGACATTGAGAAGAAGTCAAAGAGGAGTCAGCACAGTAGCATTTTGCTGGAGGCCAGTCCAGTCTCCAGCTCTTCTGAAATAGGGGAGACTTAGTGACTTGTTTTAGTGGGCCTTGAAAGAATTTCTTCAAACCAGGATGATAACCTGATGCTCTCTTCGCTGCTTTCCCTTTAGGTGGTAGAATTGCCCATGCAGATCAAAGGTGTCAGGAGGGAATGGTCCTCATGATAATTCACTCAAAACAAGAAAAATGCAAACTAAAAGCATCATGAGATATTATCTTATATGTAATCTGACTGATAGAAGTCTATACCTTTGATAAGAGGATGCAGGGAAATAGGGCTCATATGTTTTTGGTGACAGTGTAATTTGGTACAGCTGTTTTGGAAGGTAATTTGGCAAGATCTGTAAACATCTAAAATGAACATAATCTTCAACTCAGCATTTCTATTCCCAGATGATTATTCTATGTCAATGAAAAATTACTTTATAAAAAGATATTTATCACAGTGTCCATGTTAAAAGCAAAACATTGATTGTGTGCAATAAGGTACATCTAAAACACAGAATATTATGTGGCCACTAAAAAGAATGAGGTAGATGTTTACAGACTGATGTAGAAGGATTTTCAAAATAGTGTTAAATAAAGCAAGGTGCAAAGCACAAGGCAACAAATATGTTGCCACTGTGTTAAAAAAAAAAATATATATATACACACGTATGTCCTTATATCTGCATGGAATTTCCCTGGAAAGATACACAAGAAACTGGTAACACAGGTTGCCTTTGGGAAGAAGATGTGGGAGACAGAAATACAGAGGGAGGGACTTTTTATTGTACTTACATTGATCTTCTGAATTTTGAACTCTAGGTATGTGTTTCCTCTTTTTAAAAATAGCATTTTTCAGGGGCGCCTGAAAAATGGCTCAGTGGGTTAGGCCTCTGCCTTCGGCTCGGGTCGTGATCTCAGGGTCCTGGGATTGAGTCCCATATCAGGCTCTCTGCTCAGCGTGGAGCTTGCTTCCTCCCCCCTCTCTCTCTGCCTGCCTCTCTGCCTACTTGTGATCTCTCTGTCAAATGGACAAAAAATCTTAAATAAAAATAAAAATAGCATTTTTCATATGCAGATGGCTTGAAAGTTAGAAAGCAAGGAACCTAAGTGATTCCTGAAAAATGGTGATTGCTATTACATGTGAAAATCAGAAGGGATACACTAGAACAGGGTCTGGGCATTCTGGGAGCAAAGTTACATCACTTCCTAAGTGAGACTGTTGTTTTGGAAGTTGAATTACATCAATGAACAGAACAGGCAAACATCCCTGTCTTCCCAGAGCTGGGGCGGGGGGGGGTGTGGC
The DNA here is from genome assembly GCF_963455335.1 of Martes martes. Classification (NCBI taxonomy): domain Eukaryota; kingdom Metazoa; phylum Chordata; class Mammalia; order Carnivora; family Mustelidae; genus Martes; species Martes martes. The sequence continues at coordinate 81,627,726 of NC_137892.1, read as the reverse complement.
AGCGCAGGGAGAGACCCGATAGAGGGACTGGGACGCTGGATGTGCCACAGACAGGCTTCATTATTTAATATGGTGGTCAGATAAGCGCATGGGGAAGATTTGGGCAGAGAACTCAAGGAGGTAGGGGAGTTGGTCACATGGGCATCTGGGGAGAAAACATCCTAGCCAGAGAAAATAGCAGTGAAAAGGCCCTGAGGCATGAGCAGGTCTGCCCTGTGGAGGAAGAGCAAGGAGGACAGTGTGGCTGGAGTAGGAGCGACAAGGAGAGCAGCAGATGACATCAGAGAGGTAATGGGCCGAATCACACACGAACTTGTTACTGCTAGCAGTTGTTGACTCCTTACGCTTTGTCATGGTGCACTTTTATTTACCATAGCATTTAACCGTCACCTCAACTGTATGAGATAGGTACAATTACTGTCCCCATTCAACATATGAGAGAATCTTAAGCAAGGGTAAGGAGCTTGCTTGAAGATACACAGCTAGTAAGTGGAAGACGGGACTTAAACCCAAGTCTGTGATTCTAACCTGGACCTTCACGCCTATGCTGTTCTCTGTTTATTAAATGTTAAGTGAGAACCAAGAAAAGTCTTTTGAGTCCCCCCTGGGGCCACTGCTTAGAAAGGAGAGTAAAGCTAAGGGGATAGAGTCCCCAGAAGATGGAGGAATGCACAGAGAACTTTCTTAGATAAACCTTGGAGGCTCTGTGGTGTCGTTTAGCAAGGCAGGCCGACTTCCCTGCCCCAAGTACGTGCCAGGAGGTACAAACTGAGCTAGCACTGGGAATGGGGAAAAGAAGTAAGGCTTGGAGGCTAAAAGAAGTGTGAAGTCATTTGGAGTGTGAGGACCACAGACTATGTCTAATTTCTATGAACCAGTCACCTCTTGGGAGGTGCTTACATAAGAAAGTGGTAAGAAAGTGACAGTTGGCTTAGTTTCTCACAGAGAGCACGAGTTTCGATTGTCTGGAGAGGGCAAGTTCGGTTAACTGGCAGCCTTGCTGGGAGTGCAGAGAAGGTCTCAGAAAGCAGCCTGGCTTGAAGAATGAGGGAAAGTGGTGGCTTTGTCCTCAAGTAGTGACTAAATAGATTGTTAAAAGTTCAGCTTTCGGGGTGCCTGGGTGGCCCAGTCGGTTAGGTGTCTGACTCTTGACTTTGGCTCAGGTCATGATCTCAGCATTGTGAGATGGAGCCCCGTGTCATGCTCCCCACTCGTCAGGGAGTCTGCTTGGGTTTCTCTCTTTCTCCCTCTGTCCGTCCCTCCCCCTGTGCTCACACACGCTCTCTCTCTCAAATAAATCTTAAAAAACAGTTCAGCTTTCTTTCCAACTCCTGTTCCTGGTGTGAACATATATTTCAAATGAAGTAATAAATCTGAGACAAACCAGTAATGGAAGATTTTTTTAAAAGGCCTCCTGCTACTAGAATATAACTGTACCCAAATACAGTAGTTATCTGTCTGTCCTCTTCCACAGCCAGTATTTGACGAGTGTCCTCTAAGTGCTGGGCACAGCTCTGGGTTCGCAGCAGTGGGTAGGATGTACAAGGTCCCTGCTTGCACAGAATGGGGAGGGGAGAGGCTGAACATAAAACCGTAAACAAAATATAAACGTTTTCAGACCATGCATTGTAAGTTCTGCACAGAGATTTGAGTGCGCTGTCCTGGAGTGTGAAGGGGTGCTTTAAATTGGATGGTCAGGGATGCCTCTTTGAAGAGCAGTTCTCCTGTGCTGCTTGTGTTCACAAGCAAAAATATATCTATTTCTTTTACTGTTGTGCAAATCTGTTCCCTAAGCGAGATTTCTCATAAGTCTGCTTATGTCGATATATCATCGTTTGGGGAGTAGTAGTTTCTGGTGGGGTGGGACTCCTATACATGTTTAGATTGTAGTAGTTAAATTCTCCTAAAGTAGGTCTCTTGAGGCAATTTGCAAAGAAGTCAGTGTGAGGATGGCCTCACTGTATACAGTGCATTTTTCCCAATGAAAGATAGAGCTCATACATCTCTGTGTTTGTTCTTGTTGCTTTTATTATTTTAAATGATGAGGCTGCAGCTTGCACAAAGGTCTTGTATGACCTGTGGGGGAATCCTCTGTTAAAATAACCTCGGGCTTCTCTGTTAAACTGGGGAGATCTGTCGGGTCTTTTTTTCTCTATGACACAGGAAACAAAAAGAGCAGCCATTAGTATCTTCAGACTATGGTAAAGTAACCTCCTGTCCCAAATGTAAAATGAAGCTGGTCCTATTGAAAAATAACAAAGGGAAAGGCTGAAGGGCAGTGTGTAATGCACCTGCTCAAATGTCCGATCACAGGGTGTGGATGAAAACAGAGCAGCTGTTGAGGGCTGCCTAGTCAGTCATAGGTTTCTTAGAATTTATGAGAAGAGGCACCAAGGGCCTGCAGTTAACAAAAGCTCTTAGCAAGGAGCAGGCTGCCCTGTTGAGAGGCAGGATCCCCTCTCTCAGAGTGTTCAGCTCTGTGGATTTGGAATGAATGGATGCAGGGGTTGGATTTTTTTTTTCTTCCCATGTGGCAAGTCTGGATGCTAAAGTTGTATCCATCAAGAACCATGTTTTGGGGCTCCTGGATGGCTCAGTGGGTTAAAGCCTCTGCCTTCAGCTCAGGTCATGATCCCAGGGCCCTGGGATGGAGTCCCGCATCGGGGAATCTCTGCTCAGCGGGGAGTCTACTTCCCTTCCTCTCTCTCTGCCTGTCTCTGCCTACTTGTGATCTCTGTCAAATAAATAAATCTTTAAAAAAACAAACCACGTTTCCTAGTACTTGGAAGAGACCGACAAATGCTCCGTTTTCCCCAGCATTATAACCCACATTTCTGTATTATTATTTTATCTGCGGTTTCTATTTCAGCTTGGAGGAATATATGTGTGAACCACTTAGGAAGCATCTGTATTATTCTAGCTCTCCTGTATTCTAGATTGTAACATTAACTTTGAACTCAAAGACCAATTGGAGGTTGTATTTCTGGTGGAACATACAAAACAATTCTAACAGGGAACTGTGAAAATCATTTTCAACAAAGTTAAGCATTTAGACAATGTTCCTGACTGACTTTGGTGAGGTACAATCACTCTAAAATATGTAGCCCTTCTGGGAAGAGCAGTGACAGTTGCATGCCCCCCTTGCTCCAATATGGCAATCACAGTACTCATGGTGAGAGTACATTTCATCAACCAGTGTTCATTCAGGGTCTGCCCTGAGCCTTGCCTGTTGACTTTTTCATCAGTGACATTTGTTGTATATTCCTGATTAGAAAATTAATCCCTGTTTGTTACAATAAAATTAGAAATTTTTAAAAAAGATTTATTTATTTATTTATTTTTGAAAGAGGGCAGTGAGGGGAGGGGCAGAGGAAGAGGGAGAGATGTAGATTTCCTACTGAGCATAGAGCCTGAGACACCGGGTTCTGTCCTGGGATCCTGAGATCATGACCTGGGCAGATATTAAGAGTCAGCCACTTAACCAACTGAGTCACCCAGGAGCCCCCAAATTAGAAATTTTTTATATTGAATGGAGAATTTTAATATTTTTGTAATAGAAAACACTAACATTGTGGTATGTACTCTTTCAGTACCTGTGTATATATTTAAACACTATATATATATATATATGTATGTTTTTATGTATACTTTAAAAAAATTTTTATTTTTAGTGATCTCTACACCCAATGTGGGGCTTGAACTCATGACCCTGAGATCAAGAGTTGTTTTTGTTATTGACAAAATTAGTCCTCGTATATTCATTGCTCTAACAACTAAACCTATATTTAATGGCTGAATGCAACAAAGTTGAGTTTCTTGCTCTCAGCCAAGTCCTTGCTGGTCAGGCTGTTGTGATCAGCTTTCTTTCAGCAAGAGTTAAAGTTCAGAGCTGCTTCTTCGAATTTGAAAATCACAATCTTTGGAGTTGTATGCTATCAACCATGTATATAGGAACGTTAACTTGGTAAACTTGCAGTGGTTCTTTGCTGCCTAAGACTAGAATGTGATACATTTTTACTCACATTCCCACTGATGAGAAATACAATCACATGATCCCAATAATCCGATGGTGACTGGGAATACAGTCTCCTTGTAGGTCCAGAAGGAGGAAACAGTGTAGCCTATGTATTACATTGTCTCTGTCCCATCACCTTTATCTCATTTAACATTGTATCCTGACATTTGCCCCAAATCACTAATTATCTTATGAAATCATGATTTTTTAGTAGCTACAGTTTTCCCTCACATGGACATACCATTCTTTACTTAGTTAGGCATTCCAAGAAGTTTTATATACAATGACCTACATCCTTTGCTCCACAGTGGTTTTCTAAAGTTTGGCAGTCAGACTGCCAATTCCCTTTGGGATGTCCAGTTTGTTGGCATTTATTTAGAAATGTTAGGATGCTAATGTTAAAAGTGTAAAGGAAAAATTTCTCTCTGCCTTAGCACAGACTTTTACAGTTGGCAACCACAAGCAGAAGGGCAAAGCTACTTAGGTCCCCAGAAACCCCATCTTTTTTTTTAATAAATGGAGTATTTTCCTCCCCTATTACCCTAGTATTATTTCTCTTCATTCATACCCAGTGTATTTCCCTCTTTCCTAGGCAGTTTTTCTTTGTGTATTTCTTGAAACCGACTAATCTTAGATTTTTACTATTTAGTTTCTCGCATTTTGCTCTACATTTTAGCTCCTTCCCCAATCCTTCCCCACCCTGCCCTCTCCAAGGTGCTGGTCTTGCCTGCCAGTGTTACCAGTCCCCTTTTGCCCTCAGGGACTCTGAATGAACAGAGATATCAACCAGGTGGGGAGGAGAGAGGGCACTCACAACCAAGCTGAATAAGACTTGCTGATAGTAACTTTATGCAGAGAGTGGTTTGAAGCAAATTCATTAATTCCATTGTACAGTTAAATGAAAATTTTATATGTATATACCCACCAGTCTCCAAATTCTGTCTTCCACATAGAGATTAAGTAGGTGATTTAAAAAAAAAAAAAAAGATATCCCCTCTCTGGCATTTTGGAAGAATGCAGGTGACTCGTCTTTGAAATCTTTATCCTAAAATGACTGGTTCTAAGTCAAAATCCGTGCAACTTTTGGATTTACCAGTGTGAGTTAGGAGAGAGAAAATATAGTAGATCCACGTGCACTACAATTTGGGCCATGGCTGCCTCACTCACCTTTTCTCGTTTGTTTTCTGGAGGCTACGCTAAGCTCTTTTACAAGCAGCCTTTCTCAGTAACAGTGAAAAAGAATATCCAAAGAACTGATATTTGAAAACTGGTAACAGATGCTTTTAGTGGCACTGATGTTTTATTCTATAAATTCTAAGCTAGAGTTCTACTAATAGCTAGTTTGACTTTGTCCTGGCTTCATTGTCCCCAGATCAAGTATCCTAGTCATGTGAGGTGAATGAATGAATTTCACTGGTTAGACAACTACCCTACTCCTTACCACAGTTATATAGCAATCCCTTTTCTGTATGTTCTCAGAGATTCTTAATCTGAGCTTCAGGCTGCCCAAACCTAATTTTAAAATCTCTTTCTTCATCCCTTCTAGAAGTTCTTTTTTTTTTTTTTTTTTAAGATTTTATTTCTTTATTTGACAGAGATCACAAGTAGGCAGAGAGGCAGGCAGAGAGAGAGGAGGAAGCAGGCTCCCTGCTGAGCAGAGAGCCCTGATGTGGGGCTCGATCCTAGGACCCTGGGATCATGACCTGAGCCGAAGGCAGAGGCTTTAACCCACTGAGCCACCCAGGTGCCCCCCCCTCTTCTAGAAGTTCTTAAGGCTGTCATCCCATAAGCCCTGCCCCTCTCCTGGCCCTATTTTTCTTAGTGTCAGTTAGTTTGTCCAAACTAAAGCATACTGCCTAGTTAGTTCTGAAGTCTGGCACTTGGGTGAAATTGTCTTCTGCATCTGTGAGTCTAGCTTTACACATAGATTGGTCTCCCTACTGTCCAAGTGGCATGTTTGACCATGCTGTCTTCACTGGAATGTGCCTCTTATGTGAGTCAGCAGAAAATACTTTATCTGTTTTGGTTTGTTTTTGTTTTTGTTTTTTTAATTTATTTATTTTAAGTAATCTCTATACCCAACGTGGGGCTTGAACTCATGACCCCAAGATCAAGAGTCCTGTGCTCTGCTGACTGTGCCAGCCAGGCACCCTACTTTATCTGTTTTTGTTTCAAATTCTTGCCTCCCTGGTGGATTTCTTTTTACCAGGTTCTGGTTTCTTGGACAAAAAATACAATTTTCTCACCTGAGGTCCCAGTGAAAGGTCACATCTTTCTTAGTGTATTTGTCTTCTTTTTCATTTGTATAATTCATTATGATTCTCCCAGAGGAGTCACCTCTTCCCAGCACCTCATCACAGTTTTGCTTTGGTCAAATACTTCCAGGAGATAGTATAGATAGATTCATCTGTGGGTGAACTAGATATTGGAGTTAGTAGACAAGGACTTTAAATTAATTATTTTAGGGGTGCCTGGGTGGTTTAGTCAGTTAAGCACCTGAGTCTTCATTTTGGCTCAGGTTGTGATCTCAGGGTCATGAGATCAAGCCTTATGTCAAACTCTGCAATCAGCACAGAATCTGCTTGAGATTCTCTTTCTTCTTCCTCTGCCCTTCCCCCCACTCATGCTCTCTCTAAAATAAATAAAATATTTTTTAGAAAGATAATTATCTTAAGTATGCTCAGGAAAACAGACGGCAAGATGAATAAAATGGGCAAAGAATTTTATTGGGGCACCAGGGTGGCTTAGTTGGTTAAGCATCCAACTCTTGGTTTCGGCTCAGGTCATGATCTCCAGATTATGAGATCGCATGCTGGGTCAGGCTCCCTGATCAGCCTGGAGTGTGCTTGAGATTCTCTTCCTCTCCCTCTGTCCATCCCTGCCCGCTTGTGTGCTCTCTCTTAAAAAAAATTTTTGGGGGTTCCTGGGTGGCTGAGTTGGTTAAGCATCTGCCTTTGGCTTGGGTCATGATCCCAGGGTTCCAGGATCGAGCCCCATGTGGGAGTCTGCTCTCCCTCTCCCTCTGCCTGCTGCTTCCCCTGACTGTGCTTGCTTTCTCTCTCTGTCTCTCTCTCTCTGTCAAATAAATAAGTCTTTAAAAAATTTTTATCTGACAGTTGGAATCTATAAAAATAATCAAATGAGTATATTATGATTGAAAAATGTTTGAAACTACAGTCATTGAATGACTTTAACAGCAGTTGGAATATAAGATGAGATTAGTGAACTTGAAGACAGTTCATTAAAAACTATCCTAACTGAATCACAGATAAAAAAAATATTGGCAGGCAGAAGCCCAGAACATAAAATAACATGTAGGGTACAGAGAGTCTAACATGATGTGGAAAACAAAGGCAGAAGAAAAATTATTAAATTCCCTTACTACCTAGAGACCACTGACAAGTCCTTGAAAGAGGCAGAATGACATTCTTCTAGAGACTCAACTGCCTCAATGTTAATACTTTGCTAAGGGCAAAAGGCAATCCTAGCCTGACCTTCCCCCTACCCCACCAGTGTCCTGTAAGTCCACTTTAATGTATAAAAATTCCTTTAGAAACTTCCTTTAATTCTAAACCCCCAAGTTACATGTTGACAGTCATCCTCCAAGAATATGGCCCACTTATATACATTTGAAGGGTCTCATGACTAAGGTTTTATTAGACAGTAATAAGTGACTTTTTCCCAACAATAGTTAGCTCCCTCAAGATTCTGGAAACCTTGCTTCCAAAATCTCTTAGAGACTCACACTATCCCTAACCCCTTCCCAACTTGAGGATATATAATGGACCACTCCTCATGACCCTTATGCAGTTCTTTCTGCCTAGCTTTTTCAAGCCCTGTCCCTGTGCTTTAATAAAATCAACTTTTTGCACCAAAGACATCTCAAGAATTCTTTCTTGGCCATTGGATTTGAACCCTCATGTCTTTCCTACATCATAACATATGTGAAATTGGAATTCTAGGAGGAGAGGAGAGAGAGAATAGTTATGAGGCATTACTTATAAAGATGATGCTTGAGAAGTAACCAAAAGTGGTAGAAAAAGTTAAGATTCCAGAAGCTCAGGTGAACCTCAAAGAGGATGCATATGTATTAAAAAATAACAACAAACAACTCTAAATATATCATAGTCACACTACTTATGTCCAGCAATCAAGAGAAAAATCATAAAAGTAGGAATCTATGTGGTGGGGGTTGGAAGACATAGTAACCTTCAAAAGAGCAAGAATAAGATTTATGGATGATTTTTAGTAGAACTCATGAAAGCCAAAGTACAATGGAATGGCGTCTTTAAAGTGCTGAAAGAAAAAACAAAAATTGCAAACCTAGAATTCTATATCCTGCAAAGATACCACTGGAAAAAAGCAAAGGTGAAATAAAGATGTTTTCAGCCAAAAGCAGAGGGAATTCATCACCAGCACTGTACTATAAAAAATATTAGCAATTGTAATAATAATGTTTTGGTGTTTATAATGGTTGCAGAAGTGAAATACATGAGAACATATTTAACACAAAGGGTGGGAGACAGTAAAATGAAGTTAAATGTTGTAATGGTTATTGTCTTATTTGCAACCATGGGATTTTAATTTATGGAGGTAACTGAGTGACCACACAGAGAGTCCAGTGTTGTTGGAAGACAATTTATTACATTTCCTGAGAGAAAGGGACACATCATGCCATGCGAGGCCACGTGAGGAACACCAGGTTTCCGTCAGGAGCCAGAAATAGGAATGAGGGGAAAGCCTAGGTCAGAGACTTTATTGGGGTTTCCATGGGAAAGGCAAGGCAGGGCCAAGTATACAGCCTAGAGTTGGCTCCTTTGAATAATTCTAGGGGGCTTTGGGCTATAGGGGTGGTCTCCAGTTGCCTGGTACCTGGCTCCTGGGATGATTTAGGACACAGGACATTTAGCTTGATGTCTGAGAGTTAGATAAAAGGGGTCTTTGCTATAAACTCAGGATTGGTTTATTTGCATATGAAAGGGATGATCCTGGCTAAGCCCCTTTCTAGCTCCAAGAATTGGCTAGCCTTGGGAGGTGCACTCTCTCCTTGGTCAACAAGGTTTTTAGGTTGTCAAAACATCACAAGATTCAGAAAATAGAAAACATGATTAATAATATTAATAAATAATCATGCATTGCTCAGGAAGTGGTAAATGTTATAGTTTAAGATAGAATGTAGGAAGGCAAAGATGCATACTTAATATATCAGATGTCTTGTCCAGTATATTAGCTACTGGTCATGGGTAGCTATTTATATTTAAATTAATTAAAATTACATAAAAATAAAAATTGAGTTCGTTAGTCACATTAGCCATACTCAACTGCTCAGTAACCACATGTGACTAGTGGCTACCACATGGGAGACAGCACATACAGAACATTTTCATCAGTGTAGAATTTTGGGGCACTATGCTGCTCTAGGGTAATCACAAGAAGAATAATACAAAACAGGTTAATAGAGTAGATAAATAGAATAAGAACAATACTTGATTAATGCAGTCGACATCAGAATAGAATGGGAAAAGGAACTAAGAACTTAAAGGACAGCCAGAAAACAAATAGCAAGACGGTAGAATTAACTCCACGTGTAAAAAGACTTAACCACTTGAGTTCAAAGGCAAAACTGATAGCAATAGAAGTCAGAATAGTGGCACCCTCTGGAGCTGGATGGGAGGCATTGACTTGGAAGGAGCAGGATGGTTACAGTGGATTCTAACACTGGTGAGCTGGGCGGGAGGTCCACCTTCTTCACTTTCTTTTTTTTTTTTTTTTTTTTTTTTTTAAGATTTTATTTATTTATTTGTCAGAGAGAGAAAGAGCGAGAGAGCACAGGGAGACAGAGTGGCAGGCAGAGTCAGAGGGAGAAGCAGGCTCCCTGCCGAGCAAGGAGCCCGATGCGGGACTCGATCCCAGGACGCTGGGATCATGACCTGAGCCGAAGGCAGCTGCTTAACCAACTGAGCCACCCAGGCGTCCCAACCTTCTTCACTTTCAATGCTCTCCTGTTTAATAGACCTTCAGTACTATTCTTTTCATTAAATGTTTTACAAGGAGTGTCACTTCACCTTTTCCTTTTGGGAATGTTAACAAAAGATTGAAGTTGTGGAAGAAGAAGTTTCTGTGGCTTTTTTTTTTTTTTTTTTCTTTTAAATACACGCTGTTGGCTGTGTGGGGAACTTAAGGTGGAGGACTCTGGGCTTGTACCATCCATCAGTCAACAGCCCCAGCATCGTCAAATTAGGATTGCATGGCTTCTTTCTCGGTCATGGGATAATATTCTACTGGTGGGTGAAGACCAAAGGTACCTTGTGATCACTGAGAGCTAGATGCTTCTCTGACAATATTTTTAAAATTCATACAACCTTTCCTTGTTCTGAGTGTGTTTCTAGCCTTCTTCTCAATGTCCTAGCTCTTGTTCAACTTTTACCTCTCCCTTTTCAGACCCCATTCATTCTGTTAGCTGTTTGCTGTGCACTTTTGGGGCTTGGATTCTGTTGAGAATAATAGGGTAGTGCCAGGACTCCAGATTTTTCACTCCCAAACCTGCTCTATCGACAGCCATCTTTGAATTTTCTCTGTGTTTCATACCTCACACCCATGCCATGAGCAAATTCTATCACCTGTATCTTCTAGAATCGTTGTTACTCACCATATCCAGGGCTACCACCCTGTTCCTAGCCGCCACCATCTCTGATTTCAGGAGTCTCCTGAAGAATCATCCAGTTTCTCTCTTGTCCCCTGCCATTTATTCTACACAGTGGCCTGTGTGGTTCTTCTAATTTCCAAGTCTTATCTTACTCTTTTGCTCAGAACCTACCAGTGGCTCCTCACTTCACCTAAAATAAAAGCCAAAGGCCTTATAGTGGTATGTGAGGCCCCATGTGACCTGGCCAGTCTGACCCCTGACATCTCCCAACGCCCTCTCCCCTGATGTCTCAATTCCAGCCCCACTGGCTGACTTGCAGACCCTTGGCTCCACCAGCCCATTTTCTTGCACTAGAAGTTTCCTCTACTAGGAATTCTCATCAACCGTGTCTTCGTGGCTAGTTCCCTCCCCTTTTACAAGGCTCTCTGCTCTGTCGCCCCATCTCAGGAAGGCTTCCCTGGCAATGCTATTTAAAACGGAAATCCTTCATTTCTACTCCCCACCACTGCACTCCTGTCTCTTCTCTGCCCATATTCACTGACATGCTGTTGATTTGACTGGTTTATAATCCATCTCCCTCTACCAGAATCCATGACGGAAGAGTTTGTGTCCTTTTATTCACTGCTTTATGGCCAAGACCTACCACAGTCTATGGAACTGTCAGTAAATATGCTGAACACTTTGATGGCTCTGTGGCTGGCACTGAGTGCTTAGGAAGTGCCTATTGAAAGAATGGCAGTGTAGTTTCTTTAATTCATCCTTTACCACTGTTACTTATTCTTCCTTAAAATGAAACAAATTATACATAAATGCAAACCCCATATTGAATAAAACATACAAATTTACCCAGTTGAAGTGTATGATTCAGTGGTTTTCAGGGTTGTGTAACTACCATCACAGTCTAATTGTGGAACATTTACATCTCCCCAGAAAGAAACACCATTCCCCTTTATACCCAGCATCTGGAAACCACTATTGTACTCTCTGTTTTTATGAATTTGCCTATTCTGGTTATTTTATACAAATAGAATTATGTTTGTAATGTGATTACAAACATGTGATATGTGGTCTTTTGTGACTGGCTTCTTTCATTTGGCTTGTTTCTATGGTTCATCCAGGTTTTAGCATGCATTTAGTACCTCATTCCTTTTTATGGACAAATTATATTCCTTTGTATTGATACAGCATATCGACAAATTTTTTAAATTCATTTATCAGCTGATAGATGTGAATTGTTTCCACTTTTTGGCTTTTGTGAATAATGCTGTTGTGAATATACATGCACAGGTTTTTTTTTTTAATTGAAGTATAGTTAATACATAAGATCCTACTAATTTCAGGTATTTATCATAGTGACTTGATATGTTTATACACTATGAAATGACCCCGCGAATAAGTATAGTTAGCAAGTGTCACTGTGCAAACTTGTTACAATATTATTGACTCTATTCCCTATGTTGTACATTACATTTCCCTGACGTTTATAACCATAAGTTATAAGTTTTTACCTCTTAGTCACCCTCCTGTATTTCCCCATAGCCCTCCCAACTCCTTCGCCTTGTGGTAACCAATGGTTTGTTTCCTGTTTCTTTGAGTTTCTTTCTGTTTTGTTTTGTTTGTTTTTTAGACCTTATAGGTCATTGAAATCCTATTGTATTTGTCATCCTCTTTGGCTTATTTCACTTATGATAATACCCTCTAGGTCTACCCCTGTTGTCATGAATGGCAACATCTCGTTCTTTTTTTTATGGCTGTGAGTATTCCATTGTGTATACATGTACTCATGTTCTTTACCCACTCCTCTCATGACAGACACTTAGGTCGCTTCCAGATCTTGGCTTTTGTAAATAATACTGCTGTGAACAGAGGGATGCACATATCTCTTCAAATGGTGTTTTCATTTTCTTCAGATAAATACCCAGATGTGGAACTGGTGAATTATGTCATAGTTTTAAATTTTTTGAGGACCCTCCATACTGTTTTACCTATTGGCTACAAGAATTGCCATTTCCACCAACAGTGCATGAGTGTTCCCTTTTCTCTGTATCCTTGCCAATACTTGTTATTTTTTAACTGTTTGATACTAGCCAATCTGATAGGTGTGAGGTGATACCTTGTTGTGGTTTTGATTTGCACTTCTGTGGTGACTAGTGATATTGAACATCTTTTCATGTGTCTGTTGGCCATCTGGCTGTCTTCCTTACAGAAATGTCTGTTCATGTCCTCTGACCATCTCTTGATTGGATTATTTGTTCTTTGGGTGTTGAGTTTGATAAGTTCTTTATAGATTTTGGATACTAGCCCTTTATCTGATACATAATTTGCAAATATCTTCTCCCATTCTGTCAGTTGTCTTTTGGTTTTGTTGACTGTTTCCTTTGCTGTGCAAAAGCTTTTAATCTTGATAAAGTCCCAGTAGTTCATTTTTGCCCTTGCTTCCCTTGGCCTTTGGCGATGTTTCTAGGAAGAAGTTGCTGCGGCTGAGGTTGAAGATGTTGCTGCCTGTGTTCTCCTCAAGGATTTTGATGAATTCCTGTCTCACACTGAGGTCTTTCATCCATCTGGAGTCTATTTTTGTGTGTGGTGTAAGGAAAGAGTCCAGTTTCATTCTTCTGTATGTGGCTGTCCAATTTTCCCAACACCATTTATTGAAGAGACTGTCTTTTTTCATTGGACATTCTTTCCTGCTTTGTTGAAGATGAGTTGACCATAGAGTTGAGGGTCCATTTCTGGGCCCTCTGATCTATGTGTTTTTCTGCCAGTACCATACTGTCTTGATGATTACAGCTTTGTAACAGAGCTTAATTCTGGAATTGTGGTGCTACCAACTTTGGTTTTCTTTTTCAACATTCCTCTGTCTATTCGGGTTTTTTTTCTGGTTCAATATAAATTTTAGGATTATTTGTTCCATTTCTTTGAAAAATGTTGGTGGTATTTTGATAGGGATTGCTTTAAATGTGTAGATTGCTCTGGGTAGCATAGACATTTTCACAATATTTGTTCTTCTAATCCATGAACATGGAACGTTCTTCCATTACTTTATGTCTTCCTCAGTTTTTTTCATGAGTATTCTATAGTTTCCTGAGTACAGATTCTTTGCCTCTTTGGTTAGGTTTATTCCTAGGTATCTTATGGTTTTGGGTGCAGTTGTAAATGGGATCAACCCCTTAATTTCTCTTTCTTCTGTCTTGTTGTTGGTGTGTAGAGATGCAACTCTTTCTGTGCATTGATTTTATATCCTGACACTATTGAATTCCTGTATGAGTTCTAGCAGTTTTGAAGTGGAGGGTTTTCCACATAAAGTATCTTACCATCTGTGAAGAATGAGAGTTTGACTTCTTCTTTGCCAATTCGGATGCCTTTTATTTCTTTTTGTTGTCTGATTGCTGAGGCTAGGACTTCTAGTACTATGTTGAATAGCAGTGGTGACAGCGGACATCCCTGCCATGTTCCTGACCTTAGGGAAAAAGCTCAGTTTTTCCCCATTGAGAATGATATTCGCTGTGGGTTTTTCATAGATGACTTTTATGATATTGAGGTATGTACCCTCTATATCTACACTGTGAAGAGTTTTGATCAAGAAAGGATGTTATACTTTGTCAAATGCTTTTTCAGCATATATTGAGAGTATCTTATGGTTCTTGTTCTTTTTTAAATTAATGTATTGTATCACATTGATTGACTTGCGGATGTTGAACCAAACTTGCAGCCCAGAAATAAATCCCATTTGCTCGTGGTGAATAATCCTTTGAAGGTACTGTTGGATCCTATTGGCTAGTATTTTGGTGAGAATATTTGCATCCATGTTCATCAGGGAGATTGGTCTGTAATTCTTCTTTTTGATGGGGGTCTTTTCTGGTTTTGGGATCAAGGTAATGCTGGCCTCATAAAATAAGTTTGGAAGTTTTCCTTCCATTTCTATGTTTTGGGACAGTTTAAGGAGAATAAGTATTCTTCTTTAAATGTTTGGTAGAATTCCCCTGGGAAGCCGTCTGGCCCAGGACTCTAATTTGTTGGGAGATTTTTTTTTTCAAAGATTTTATTTATTTATTTGACAGAGAGAGAGATCACAAGTAGGCAGAGAGGCAGGCAGAGAGAGACCGAGAAGCAGGCTCTCTGCTGAGTAGAGAGCCTGATATGGCGCTTGATCCCAGGACCCTGGGATCATGACCCGAGCTGAAGGCAGAGGCTTTAACCCACTGAGCTACCCAGGTGCCTCTGTTGGGAGATTTTTAATGACTGCTTCAATATCCTTACTGGTTATGGGTTTGTTCAGGTTTTCTACTTCTTCCTTTCTTTCTGGTTCAATTTTGGTAGTTTATACGTTTCTAGGACTGCATCCATTTCTTCCAGATTGTCAAATTTGCTGGCAAATAGTTGCTCATAATGTGTTCTTATAATTGTTTGCATTTCTTTGATGTTGGCCGTGATCTCTCCTCCTTCATTCATGATTTTATTAATTTGGGTCCTTTCTCTTTTCTTTTTGCTAAGTCTAGCCAGGGGTTTATCAATCTTATTAATTCTTTCAAAGAACCAACTCCTAGTTTCATTGATCTGTTCTACTGTTCTTCTGGTTTATGTTTCATTGATCTCTGCTCTGATCTTTATTATTTCTCTTTTCCTGCTGGGTTTAGGCTTTATTTGCTGTTCTTTCTCCAGCTCCTTTAGGTGTAGGCTTAGGCTGTGTATTTGAGACCTTTCTTGTTTCTTGAGAAAGGCTTGTATTGCTATATACTTTCCTCTCAGGACCGCCTTTGCTGTGTCTTAAAGATTTTGGAACAGTTCTGTTTTCATTTTCATTTGTTTCCATGAATTTTTCTAATTCCTCTTTAATTTCTGGTTGACCCATTCATTCTTTAGTAGGATGCTATTTACCCTCCATGTATTTGTGTTCTTTCCAAATTTCCTCTTGTGGTTGAGTTCTAGTTTCAAAGCATTGTGTTCTGAAAATATGCAGGGAATGATCCCAATCTTTTGGTACCAATGGAGACCTGATTTGTGGCCCAGGATGTGATCTATTCTAGAGAATGTTCCTTGTGCATTGGAGAAGAATGTATATTCTGTTGCTTTGGGATGAAATGTTCTGAATATATCTGTGATGTCCATCTGGTCCAGTGTGTCATTTAAAGCCTTTATTTCCTTGTTGGTCTTTCACTTAGATAATCTGTCCATTTCAGCGAGGGGGGTATTAAAGTTGTCTACTATTATTGTATTATTGTTGATGTGTTTCTTTGGTTTTGTTATTAATTGGTTTATATAATTGGCTGCTCTCATGTTAGGGGCATAAATATTTAAAATTGTTAGATCTTCTTGTTGGACAGATCCTTTGAGTATGATATAGTGTCCTTCCTCATCTCTTATTATAGTCTTTGGCTTAAAATCTAGTTGATCTGATCTAAGGATTGCCACCCCAGCTTTCTTCTGATGTCCATTAGCATGGCAAATTGTTTTCCATCCCCTCACTTTAAATCTGGAGGTATCTTTGGGTCTAAAATGAGTTTCTTGTAGACAGCATATCGATGTGTCTTATTGTTTTATTCGTTCTGATTCCCTGTGTCTTTTGATTGGGGCATTTAACCCCTTTACATTCAGGGTAACTCTTGAAAGATATGAATTTAGTGCCATTGTATTGGCTATAAGATGACCATTACTGTATATTGTCTCTGTTCCCTTCTGGTCTGTTACTTTCAGGTTCTCTCTTTGCTTAGAGGACCCCTTTCAATGTAGGGCTGGTTTGGTGTTTGCAAATTCTTTTAGTTTTTGTTTGTCCTGGAAGTTTTTTATTTCTCCTTCTATTTTCAGTGACAGCCTAGCTGGATATAGTCTTCTTGGCTGCATATTTTTCTCATTTAGTGCTCTGAATATACCATGCCAGTTCTTTTTGGCCTGTCAGGTCTCTGTGGATAGGTCTGTTGCCAATCCAATATTTCTACATTTGTAGGTTACATACCTCTTGTCCCAAGTTACTTTCAGGATTTTCTCTTTGTCTTCTGAGACTTCTAAGTTTAACTATTAGATGATGGGGTGTTGACCTATTTTTATTGATTTTTGAGGGGGGGTTCTCTGTGCCTCCTGAATTTTGGTGCTTCTTCTCTTTGCCCAATTAGGGAAATTCTCACAATAATTTGCTCCAATATACCTTCTGCCCCTCTCTTTCTTTCTTCTTCTTCTGGGATCCCCTTTTTCCAGGAAGATTTTATTTCTCCAGAAAGGCATTCTCTAGTTGTTTATGCTTTTTTCAAGCCCAGCTAGCATCTTTATAATCATCATTCTGAACTCTAGTTCTACATATTACTAATGTCCATACTGATTAGGTCCCTAGCAGAAGGTACTGTCTCTTGTTCTTTTTTTTTTTTTTTGAGGTGAATTTTTCCTCCTTGTCATTTTGTCCAGAGAAGAATAGATGAATGAGAAAACAAAATGCTAAAAGGGTAAGAGCGACCCCAGAAAAATATACACTAACCAAATCAGAAGAGACCTGAAACTGGCGGGGGTTGGGGGGAAGATAGGGAAGAAAGAATAGGATTAGGCTGGTGAATAGAACAGAGCCACACACTTGATTTTGGGTGTATTTTTGGTCTGTTAGAGGAAACTGCTTCCCAAATTTTAAAGAAAAAAAAATATAAAAATAAGGGTAAACGTGATGAAGGGACGGAATATGACTGTAAAGATGAAAGTTTAAAAAGATTTTTAAAAAGGAATTGATAAGCAGTTGGTTGAAAAAGGAATAAAAAGGGAGAGAATATGATCAGAACAAGGCTATATGTAAGATTTAGGGTATATTTTGGTCTATTAGAAGAAACTGCATCCCAAAATTTTAAAGAAAGAGAAACTTATATGTAAACAAACAATAAGGTTAAATTCAATGAAGGGATCGAATATGACCATAAAAATGAAAATTAAAAAAGTTTTTAAAAAAGGTGTTGATAAGATAAAATAGTTAAAATAGGTTAAAATAGGAAAGAAGAAAAATTTTAAAAAAGAAACCCAAAAATTTAAAAAATTTAAATTTGAAAGACTAAAGAATCATGGGGGAAAAGCCATGAATTCTATGTGCTGTATTTCCCCTAGCACTGGTGTTTTGCATTTCCCATTGATCACTAAACTTGGCCTTGGCTGGATGTTCTTGCTAATCTTTTGTGGGGAGGGGCCTGTTGCAGTGATTCTCAAATGTCTTTGCCTGAGGCAGAATTGCACTGCCTTTGCCAGGTGCCAAGCTAAGTAATCTGCTTGGGTTTGCTCTAGGAGTTTTTGTTCCCTGAATGCTTTCCGTAGCTTTGGAGGATGGGAATGAAGATGGTGGCCTCCCAATCTCCGGTCCTGGAGGAGCCAAGAGCTTGGGGCCCCACTCCTCAGTGTGCCCTGAGAGAAAAGCAGTCAATCCCTCCAGTCTCCCTGGTCTCTGGCCATACTCCATGCTCACCCAGCTTGTTTCTATCTCTGGCGCATGGCCCCATTTGGAGTATCCAAACCCAGCCAATTCCTGCAACTTGCTTCTGTGCCACTCCTCCCAGTGGAAGAAGGGGGGGGGTCGCCCTGGATCTGCCACTTCTGGGGTCCCTGCTTGAAGAGTAGTGCCCCAGCTTTGCCTCCAATCATGGTTTATGGCAGCCCCAAGCTGAGAGCTCACTTCTCGGCTCCGTCTTTGCTGTCGGCTTCCTGCTCTGATACCTGGGAGCTCTGCCACACTCAGGCTCCCCCAGTCTTTCTGTGACCCCCGACGGTCCTGAAACCACACTGACTCATCGAGGATTCCACCCCCTACTTAGCCACTGGAGCGATGTCCCTCAGTGGAGCAGACTTCTTTTTTTCTTTTCTTTTCTTTTCTTTCTTTCATTCTTTCTTTTCTTTTCTTTCTTTTCTTTTCTTTTCTTTCTTTTCTTTTCTTTCTTTCTTTCTTTCTTTCTTTCTTTCTTTCTTTCTTTCTCTTTCTCTCTTTCTTTCTTTCTTTCTTTCGATTTTATTGAGAGGGAGGGAATGAAAGAGCATGGGAAGGAGAAGGTCAGAGAGAGAAGCAGACTCCCCGTCAAGCAGGGAGCCTGATGTGGGACTCAATCCCCGGACTCCAGGATCATCACCTGAGCCAAAGGCAGTCACCCAACCGAGCCACCCAGGCACCTCGGCGCAGACTTGTCAAAGTTCCAGTTTTGTGCTCTGCTGTTCTACCGCTTGCCAGGAGCCAGCCCCTCCCACCCCTGTGGTCTATCTTTCTATATATTGCCTCGGTTTCACTTCTTCACACACCCTACCTTCCAGAAAGTGGTTGCTTTTTTGTTCCTAAAATTGCTGCTGTTTTTCTCTTCAATCTCCTGTTGAGTTTGTAGGTGTTCAGAGTGGTTTGATAACTATCTGGCTCAATTCCTGGGACCAGACGAAATTTAGGTCTCCTATTCCTCTGCCATCTTGCTCCTCCCCCCTTCAAGTCTTTAATTCATCTTGAATGTGTTTTTGTGTATGGTGTAAATTAGTGGTCCCTTTTCATTCTTTTGCATGTTTAGTATTCCCGAAACCATTTACTGAAAAAACTGTCTTTTCCTCATTGCATATTCTTGCCTCTTTTCTCATAGATTAATTGACCTGGTAAGTGTGGGTTTATTTCTGGGCTCTCTATTCTATTCCTTTGATCTATAAGTGTTTTCTTGTCAGTACCATACTGCTTTGATCACTATAGCTTTGTGGTAGAGTGTGAGACCTGAGAGCTTGATATTTCCCACTTTATTCTTCTCAAGTTGCTTTGGCTGTTTGGGGTCATGTACAGCTTTTTGTATGGACATAAGCATTTATTTCTCTTGGGTATATAGTCAGAAATGGGATTGCTGCTGGGTCATACGTTGTCTTCATTTAACTTTTTGAGGAACTGCCAAACTGTTTTCCAAAGTGGCTGCACGATTTTATATTCCCCCAGCAAGGTATGAGAGGTTCATTTTCTCCAGATTCTCCCCAACACTTGATACTGTCTGCTTTTTTAGTTATCTTTGTAGTGGTGAGGGAGTATGTCATTATGGGTTTGATTTGAATTTCTCTATTAACACCCTTAAACATCTTTCATGGGCTTATTGGTCATTCGTATATCTTCTGTGGAGAAAAACCTATTTAAATCCTTTGTTTTCTTTATTGTGGTAAAACACACACTCACACACACACACACACACACACACACACACATCTACCCTTTTAATAAAATTTAAGTACACACATACAATATGAACCATACTGTAAGTACAATGCTGTATAGCAGGTCTGTAGAACTTTTTCATGTTATGTGAAACTCTATACCATTGAGCAGCACCTCCTCAGTTTCCCCTCCACACAGCCCCTGACAGTGACCACTCTACATTCTGTTTCTATGAGTTTGACTATTTAGACACCTCATGTAAGGGGGATCATGCAGTGTTTATCTTTCTGTGACTGGCTTATTTCACTTAGCGTAATGCCATCCTTGTTTATTCATGTTGTCACAGGTTGTAGGACTTCCTTCTTTTTAAAAGTTGAAATATGATACATGGTGTGCATTTACCACCTTTTCTTTATCCATTTATCTGTCAGCAATCATTTACATTGTTTCTGCTTCTTGGCTATTGTGAATAATGTGGCAGTAATCATGAGAGTACAGGTATCTCTTTGAGATCCAAATTCTGACTCTTCTGGATAAATATCCAGAAGTGGGATTGATGGTAGTTCTACTTTTTATTTTTTAAGGACCCTCCATACTGTTTTCCATAACATCTGCACCATTTTACATTCTCACCATTAGTGCACAGAGTTTGCAGTTTCTCTGCATCCTTGCTCACAGTAGTAGTTTTCTGTATTTTTGCTTGTTTGTTTTATTAAATACTGGCCATCCTAATGGATGTGAGGTAATAACTCATTATGGTTTTGATTCACATTTCCCTGATGGTTAGTAATGTTGATCATCTTTCATATATCTGTTGGCCACTTTTTGTCCTTGGAAAAATGTTTATTCAAGTCCTTTACTCATTTTAAAAATCAGGTGTTTTGAGGTTTGTTAATGAGTTGTTAGATTTACTGGTTTTGGAGATTAAATCCTTGTGAGATACCCATGTATCTCACATTGCAAATATTATCTCCCATACCATAGGTTGCTTTTTATCTCTTTATTGTTTCCTTCACTGTACAAACTTTTTAATTTGATGTAGTCCTACTCTGTATCTTTGCTTTCTTGCCTGTACTTTTAGTGTCTTATCCAATGAATCCTTTGAATTACCTGTGCTATGAAGCTTTTACCCTAGTTTTCTTATAGTTTTACAGTTTTAGATCTTATTCTGTCTTTAATCTATTCTTAGTTGATTGTTGTGTGTGGTGGAAGATAGGAGTGCAGTTTCATTCTTTTGCATAGGGTTATCCAATTTTCCCAATACCTTCTGTTGAAAAGACTATCCTCTCCCTATTTAGTTTTGGCACACTTTTTGAAGATCATGTGACCCTGTTAAGTGTGGATTTCCTTCTGCCCCCTCTATTCTGTTCTGTTGTTTTATATGTCTGTCTTGGATAGCCCAATACCACTTCGTTTTGATTACCATAGCTTTGTAATGTTTAAAAATCAGGAAGTGTGAGGCCTTCACCTTTGTTCTTTTTCCTCAAGATTGTTTTGGCTAATCAGGGCCATTTGTGGTTCCATTATAAATTTTAGAATTGTTTTTCCTATTTCTGTGAAAAAAATACCATTGGGACATTTATAGGGATTGCATCAAATCTGTAGACCATTTTGGGTAGTATAGACATTTTAGCAATATTCAATCTTCCAATCCATGAGCATCTAATTCTCTTTTGCGTTATCTTTATTTTAGCAATATTATTAGTATACAAATCTTCTGCCTGTTTGGTTAAACTTTTTCCTAAGTAATTATTTTTTATGCCTTTGAAAATGGGATTGTTTTCTTAACTTTCTTTTTGTTAAGTGTATAGAAATGCAACTGATTTTTATATGTTAATTTTTTATCCTACAACTTTGCTAAATTCATTTATTATTTCTAATATAGTGTGTGTGTGTGAGATCTTTAGGGTTTCTACATAAAATATGTCACTTGCAAATAGGTAATTTTACTTCTTCCTTTCTGATTTGAATGCCTTTTTAAAAAATTAATTAATTTATTTATTTGACAGAGATCACAAGTAGGCAGAGAGGCAGGCAGAGAGAGAGGAGGAAGCAGGCTCCCTGCTGAGCAGAGAGCCCGATCCAGGGCTTGATCCCAGGACCCTGAGACCATGACCTGAGCTGAAGGAGGCTTTAACCCACTGAGCCACCCAGGTGCCCCAGATTTGAATGCCTTTTATTTCTCTTTCTTGCCTAGTTTGCTCTGGCTAGCACTTCCAGTATTATGCTGAACACGAGACATTAGAGCGGGCATCCTTGCTTGTTCCTGATCTTAGAGTAAAAGCTTTATTTTTCACCATTCCATATGTTAGCTGTGGGATTTTCACATATGGCCTTTATTATGTTGCAGGAATTTCCTTCTGTTCCTAGTTTGCTCATTTTTTAATTGAGTTGTCTTTTTACTGTTGAGTTGTAACAGCTCTTTATATATTCTAGATACAAGTCCCTTATCAGAGATATAATTTACAAATAATTTCTTCCATTCCACAGGTTGTCTTTTTACTTCCTTACGGTGCTTTTGAAGGACTGGTGTTTTTACTTTTAGCTTTATCATGCACTTGCAGTTTTTTGTATATAGTGTAAGATAAAGATCCAAATTAATTCTTTTGTCTCTGGATATCCATTTATCCCAGTACCATTTCTTGCAAAGGCTGTTCTTTTCCCATTGATGGCCCTGGCACACTTATTAAAAATCAGCTCTCCATAGACAGATTAGCTTATTTCTGAACTTTCAGTCCTGTTCCAAAGATATATATGTCTATCTCTTTGCTAGTATACTGCTCAGATTATTTTTCAGTGATCTTTTCATTTTTCATCACTAGCTGAGAAACCTCAGAAAATTTAGCTTCTTAGGCTCCGTTTCCTTATTTGTAAATTGGAAATACATTACCCATTCCCTCTCAGGACTGTTGTCAGGAATAAATAAAAATATAATAAAGCTTTTATTACTCAGTGCTTATCACATCATGCTCAATTTAAAAATTTTTTAATAGAAATATGCTTTCCTTTAATGTTTCCTTTGCTTCCAGCTAATCCTAATAAAGACTGTTGTACTTCTAAATGTAAGAATTGATTTTTTAAAAAATTTATTTATTTGACAGACAGAGATCACAAGTAGGCAGGCAGGCAGAGAGAGAGAGGAGGAAGCAGGCTCCCCGCTGAGCAGAGAGCCCAATGTGGGGCTCGATCCCAGGACCCTGGGATCATGACCTGAGCCGAAGGCAGAAGCTTTAACCCACTGAGCCATCCAGGCGCCCCTGTAAGAATTGATTTAATGAGAAAAGGTTGGCATATTCCTGTCCCACCACCAGGATTCAACATGTTCTTACCTGAAGAGCATGCCATTTTCTCATATGATCCTCTCATTCATTCATTTGCTTATTTATTCATTCATCTTTGCTGTCTATTAAGTTTCAGGGCACTTTCCTGCTTTCCCCAATAATTATAGCACAGAAGTACTGGCCTAGTCTTCTCCTGCGATTTCTTATATCCACACTGATAAACCAATATATTGGCACTGTTTCTGAACCTACCTTCAGTGATAACCATCTTTATTTTGCTATCCACCAGCATTAGGTTTAGTAATTACTAAAACAATTACATCTCAAATTTTAAATTCTCAAATTCTCTTCCCTAATCAGCCTCCTTACTTTATTCACAATAAATTGGGATTAGATCCTGACCTCTAGTTCCTCAGCCTCTCCATTTTCCTAGTCCATGGCCTCTTTTCTGGCCCTGTTTGCCTCTATGTAAGCATTTTTGATCAATAATTCAATGAGACAATCTCTTTCATTCTAAGATCCTACGGTCACTTGAAAGCAAAAAAGCCTTTCCAGCTTGTTCCTGATATTCTTTAGTCCATTCTTGGGCTCCCTCAGATGCTAATATTATTCAATGTAAATATATATACATACTATTTGTAAGTAGGTTCCATGTCCAGTGCTGGGCTTGAACTCAAGACCCTGTGATCGAGAGTTACACACTCTAGAATTACTCTTATTGTCTGCTGGTTAGTTCTATTTTGTCTGTAAATCAGTGACAATCTTCCCATCCTAAAATATCTCATTCAACTTCTAAAACATTGCTTCTTCATCACATCTGTAAAGAGTACTCCTTATTTGGTGCACTGACCTTTGAGTTTGTATTCATTCCCTAAAAAATATGCTTTGCATGCATTAGAGTTAACATAGCAGGCCTCAGATTGCTCTCTTTAGAAGGGCCTGGCTGCACAGTTGGCTCTTGGCTGGAGCCTGAGCACTTGGCTTTGGAAAATTCCATGTTTTTCAGATAACACTGTTTTGCCTGCTTGGGGTACTTAATACCTGCTTTCCTTCTGGGAGTCTGGAGTTTTTATAGTTATGGTGTTGGTCTTTGTGCCTACATGACCAGCCTCCAGTAAAATACTTGGACTTGGAGTCTCACCTGGGCATCTGTGGGCAGAAAGGCTGGATATGTGTAGGAAGCCTATGTGTAGATTCCTCTAGATTCTGTGTGTTTTTTCCCCTTGCTCATCCTGTTGTGTATCCTTTCTCTAGAGTCAGCCATACCCGGAGTCCTGCAAATCCTAGTCAGTCTTCAAATGTATAGGCCTGTGACCATGTCCTTTCTTCCCACCCTTAAGTTTGATCTCTTTATGGTGTCTTTTCTTAGTCCGTAACAGTTGTTGACAATACTCTTGCTTCCAGAAACTCTCCTTCCTTGACTTCGACAAGAAACTGCAGTCATATTTGAACTCCTTCCTCTCCACTCCCTCACCCGTTACTCCTTCATTCATTTAGCAGACATTGACAGAATGCCTATGTGTGCCAGGCACTGTGCTCAGTATACATGAGTGAGTCAAACAGCCGTGGTGCAGCGGATTGTCTAGTGGGAGAAGTCAAAAAGTGGATATTTCATGTTAAGAAAAGTACTGTGTGGTGAGAATAGTTAAAAGGGGAGATGGACTTCAGGAAGGGTGGTCAGTGAAGAAATACGTAGGGTGGTCTGTGGAGATATCACTGATGCAGGGTAAGGTCTTTTTGGTAAAGAACTTTACAGCAGAAAATAGCAAGTGCAAATGTTTAAAAAGTCACTTAGAATCTTCTAGGATTCAAAAGGAGTCTGGTGTGGCTGGAGCACTGTGAGAAATTTGGGAGAGGAGGAGAGAAGGTTGGGGGGTAGTGAGGAACAGAACTTTGTAGGTCATGGTTAGGAGTTTTTATTTGAAAGACACTGGGAGACCAGAAAGGGTTTAAATCAGCTAAATGATAAGTATCTTTCAAAGATCATTCTTAGATGTGATACATATGTATATTTTGGGGTATTACTTAGCCATAAAAGAATGAAAGCCTGCTATCTGCAACACCACAGATGGAACTAGAGGGTATTACGCTGAGTGAAATGTGTCAGAGAAAGACAATTACCATGAGATTTCACTCAGGTGGAATTTAAGGAACCAATCAAAGGACCAAGGGGAAAAAAGAGACAAACTGAAATATAGATTCTTAACTGTAGAGAACCAACCTGATGGTTACCCCAGAGGAGGTGGGTCAGGGAATGGGTGAAATAGGTACTAGGGATTAAGGACTACACTTGTCATGATGAGCACTGAGTAATGTACAGAGCTGTTCAGTCACTATATCGTATACCCCTGGAACTAATGTAACACTGTATGTTAACTATACTGGAATTAAAATGTAAAAAATAAAAACTAAAAAGCTCATTCTTACAGTTGTAGAGAAGAATGGATTGCAGAGGGATAGGAAGGGGAGAGCATTGTTTGGTGATTACTACAGTGACAATGACCTGGGTTGGAGTGATGGCTGGGGAGATGGAAAAGGACTGAATGGACTGTGAAATAGGGAGTGCTGCAAGATTTTAACCTCATGTGTCTTCTAGCTGCTCTCTCCTTTGGTGCTTATCTCCACTCCCACATCTTTAACAATGATAAACCTACGGAAAACTCTAGCCCAAAGGCCCTAATCCTGATGCCACTATTTGACAACTTCAAAGGAATAAGGATACAGTTACATTTCAGAAATTTGAATGGTTCTACAGCCATCATGCCTCTGCCACTTACTGACAGTTTGATCTGGGCAAGTTACTTCACTTCTCAATGCCTGTCTCCTCATTTGTACAATGGGAATACTGTACTACCTACTCATAGGTTGTTCTGAGGACTAAATATATAAAAACCATTTGGGCACCAGCTTGCACACACCTGGTGATGGGAAACATTAGTTCAGGACTCCACAATTTCTGTCTCCATGTTACAAACTGAACTTCCTCTAGTATCCCAACTAGCTCTTTGATCTGACAATGTCCAGTTCTATTAACGGCACTAGCTAATGATTCCCAACTGTAATCATATTTGACTCTTTGTTCTTAACTCCCTTATCACACTGCAGGCAGAAAGTTAAAACTAGAGATAACTACTAAGTATTATTTTTACTTGCACATAAAGTAGAAATAATAGCTTCTTTTATTCCTTCATCAACAAATACTGAGTACCTATTAGAGTCAAGCAGTTGGATTAGATTCCTATTCCAATCTTTCGTCCTTCAGATACAATTCCTGCCATCTGGTCTACACAGGTCTATTTTTGAAGTTCTTCAATAATCTTGACTGGAAATGAAGGGAAAATTCCTCAATGTAATCAGAATGTTGTTTCAAAAGACACTGAGACCCTTGAAAAATATCTAAGCATATTTTACTATCTCAAAGTAACTGACTTTACTAATTCAATTACGGGTACAAAAAAGGGTTCAAGGGCATTGATACCAAAGCTTAGGATGGAGGAAAATGGTTAAGCTGTCCATCCCAAGGTTCACAGTAGCATTAGCCATTCCTGCCTATTGTCTAGCACTACATCTTTGCACACAGTGTTTATCTATACTTAGGTTTTCATTTTGGTTATAAATATTAAATAATTGGGGGCACCTGGGTGACTCAGTGGGTTAAAGCCTCTGCCTTTGGCTCAGGTCATGATCCCAGGGTCCTGGGATTGAGCCCCACGTCGGGCTCTCTGCTCAGTGGGGGGCCTGCTTCCTCCTCTCTCTCTGCCTGCTTCTCTGCCTACTTGTGATCTCTGGCAAATAAAAAAAATCTTAAAAAAAAATTTAAATAATTGATTCTGAAGTTGTTCTTTTCAAGGAAATTTAATTGCAACTGGTTTTGGAGCTCACTTTCTCTTGTGGGCCGAGAAGGTCTAAACTCTCCAGATAAGAAGGACTGGTAGAGCATAAGGTGTATACATAGGGAATCAGGACACTATGTTACAGATACTACAGACACAGGCCTTGCCCATAGGCACATAATGATGTATGAAGCACGGATGATACCAAAGGATTTATTGTAAATGTAGTGCTAAATACATTGCAAATAATTATCATTAAAAAGGAACTAGAAAATTACACATGTTTAAAGTATGTGCTCTTTTTTCCATCACCTTTAAGTTATGGCTAGTACCAACATTTTAAGTACTGATACTTAATGTGATGGTCCATTTTCACATAATTTCATGACCATATCTTCATCTTTATTTTTAAAGCAGTTGACTATGACTTTCAGATTCAGTTATGATTCTCTGTTTTTATCAGTTCTGTAATGATCTGCAGAATCTTGTCATCTGAGTGGAAGAAAAAAAGCACCCATGAACAAATTCATCACCTGGCTAAATTCCCAAAGTATACACATGTGAACAGCAGGCATACTTGATTAGAATATTCTTTTATATTAGAATATAAGACTATACCAGAAATATTCACAAGAAACCTAGAGATGTCCACAAATAGGATCTGTCGCCCTACAAATATTATTGTTACTGTTATTTGACCCTACTTTGACCCTACTTTTTGGGCCAGTGCCCCAAAACATGACGTGATTTAACTTTTTGTCCTTTATTAGGAATTATTTCTTTAAAAATTCTTTTAAAACAAGCGGTTTGCTAACTTTGTCACCTGGCTCAGATATACTGAAGGATCTATAGACTGTTCCATCGTCTTCAGAATATGTCAGGATTTCCACAGTATGGGCAAAGGAGGAGAAACTGATACCAGTTGCTCCATGTTTAGTCCCAACAGAAACAGTAACTTCTAACAGGGAAGGACTCTTGGAGAGGTGTCAATGGGGAAGTGACAGATCTCTCTACACAACAAAAGTATCAAACACCAATTAATCTGACAAACAGAGCAACAGAGGCTACAGTATTTGCTAAGGAGGTTATGTTAACAGATGCTTCTCCTTTTCAACAGTTGTTCTGAGACTGTGACTTCTTAAGAACTTCTTAACTGCTCTTCAGATAGGTGTAATTATCAGGGCTGCAAGACTGAAATTCTGTCTTTACATTAGACACTTCAGTAAGAGAGTGCCCTGAGAAATTCTGATAACTGGGCCCATGGCCTGACACTCAAATTCTTGAGGGCTACTCTGACATTAATTAATTAATAAATAAATGAAGGAAGGAAGGAAGGAAGGAAGAAAAAGAAAAGATCATTTGCTAAAAGGGAAACAATGATGGGTCTAGAAAGAACCATGAATTTTAAGCTCCCTAAGTTTCAGGGTAGTAGCACTAGATCCGTAGCTTCCAACTTTTTATTCTATACTTGTTAAATATAATCAATCATGCTGCAACCCACTGATCAATTCTTAACATCATTCAAAGTGGGAAAACCAAACTGAAATGCTTTGTAATGTGATGCAATGGGAAGAACAGAGCAGCAAGCAGAAAATATCCTTTTCCCTGAAATCCAATTAATCAAAGATACAACTACTATAGTCTGCAGGATATACAGGGCATAGAGAAACACCTTAAATCAAAGCATGAAGATGTAACCAACCAAATCCTAAGTGACAAATTTCACCAGTAAAATAATCCAGTTTAATAAAAATTACTCTATTTAAAAAGGGGGATGGCAGTAAAGAGTTATAAATTAAGTGATTAAAAAATAACACACAGGCCTCTCCTATAAATGAGATTAAATATGTCTGGGGTAGGTCTTTGGACTTTGGGTGGGAAACACTGCACCAGATTAACGGAAAACTCAGGTGTTTACTCTAGGTTTCTGCTGAAAAATAATGTACCTTTTAAACAGACTAGAGCTCTACATTTGTGAGGATGGTAGATAAAAACATGTTGGGAACCTCACAGAAAGTCCCTTATAATCAAAATTTAACAATGCTCAGTTTTACCATCCTTTTTCCCTGGAAATGGCCAGAAGTTTAGAAGTAAAGCTTAGAAGAGGAAAGAGTAAGATAATTAGATTGTGAATAATGAAGCAATGTCTAGGAGTCTGATGGAATTCAGCATAAAATAAATTTTATGAAAACAATTTTTAATCATATGGACTGTAAGACTTCAGTGTGCTCTAATGTACTCAAATGTTTAAAAATAGTTTTCTACCTATATTATAATGAAATACTTACTTTCAAGGGACATCTTAGGATTTTCAAGCTTTTTTCTTAAAACAGAATCAATGAGAACTCTAAGCTGCTTGAAAATGACAGCTATTTTTACAGGAGCCTGTTGAGAGGAGATGACATATTGGCCAAAGTTAATCCCTGCGAGTGTGAATATGTTTCAGTAAGTGAAAGAAAGCATGTATATCTTACCATCTGTTTAAACACATCTGGACTTGAATATAAAATGTTATTGGAAAAATACAGGGAAATTATTTCCTGTAACTTCTCTTACAATAACTGTGGGAGTGAAGTCTGAAATTTGGGGGAAGGAATTAATAGTTTTACTGAGGTATAATTTACTGACCTTAAAAATTTACTCATTATTAAGTGTTCAACTTGATGATTTTTAGTATATTTATAGAGTTGTGCAACCACGACTATAATACAGTTACAGACAATTTCTACAACCCTGACCTCTTGGAGAGAACTGCATATATTTTTTAAGTTGCATTTAAGTTTACTTCTCCAGTCTTAGACAAATTGTGATGGCATACGGTAACAGAATGTATTAGATTTTTTTAAAGCTGGTCACTGTTGATGGGGTTACAAAGAAATAAGCTTATTGCCGGTAGCAATGACTGGTCTAATTTTTCTGGAGGAAAAATTGACCATACTCATTAAAAGCTGTGTTTTCTTATAGTTGGTACGAAGTAGAAGGAGCTTAGAAGTCTTGCTTGGCTAATAACAATTCATTTACTCTAAGAAAGTTATTTAAACTTCCCACTGAATTTAAGTATCTCATCTATGGAAATTAATCACAAGGTTATCAGGGTAATAAATTTAGAATAATCCATGTAAAGTTAACTACTGAGACATAGTTAACTTATAAATGGCGAGTTATTATTACTGATAATGTAGTCTGCAATAGTAGGAATATTATTTGATTTTCGTATTTAACTGATTTAAAACAGTATAAGCAAGATAAAATAAGGAAGTCTTCTACTTTCAGTGAAATTGTAGGGAGAAACTACGTAAACACCGATAAACTTTTAAAAATCTACCTCACTGTTACTGTAAGTAGAAGATTTTAATGTTATGAGATCAGCTGTAGCATGTACCTGAAAATAGATCCAGCCATCAATGGAAAGAAGACGTTCCCGGTGTTGAACTTCAATATCACCACCAAAAAGTAAAACTGGAAAAGGGGTTATTAGGGTAGATTCCCTCAGATATACTCGGGTATACCTTACCTGCATAGGAATAAAGAGAGAGAAAAAACTTCACAGCCTGAAAATGTGAGACATTCATCTGTTTCATGTAATTTGCTCATATAAGATTTACACTCTAAGTTTTGTAAAGCTACCTTTACATTCTAACATCTGTGCATTTATACGATTAAAAGGCATTTTAAAACATTAATTGTAAGGGTGAATTATATACCTTCACCATAAATGAAACTATGAACAAGCCATTTTATAATACTAATGCTGTTAATTAGCTCAAAATGTTTCATAGTGTCTGGTTTCTAGATCAATGTTCAGCTATGGTCATTAGTCAGGAATTCCTCAGGTTTTATATTCAAGTGTTATGACAGGGTAATGATTTTTTGACCCAGTACTTCAAAATATGGATCCATGTTAGTTTATAGCAAACTACGACTCGAAAGATTTTCTTAATTGTAATCTATAAATACTTTTAAACTATCTTGGGTTACACTGTGACTCAAACTGTTGCCAGATCATATAGAGTTCTGTCTAATCCCATATCCCCTTTATTTGGAAAGCACATAGAACATGTCTTTGTTCTCTTTTGAGGTGGCACCTTTTGTTGAAATCTCAGGGAACTGATACATTATTGTTTTTGAACTTATACATTATTATTATTTTTTTAAAGATTTTATTTATTTATTTGACAGACAGATATCACAAGTAGGTAGAGAGGCAGGCAGAGAGAAGAGAGGAGGAAGCAGGCTCCCTGCTGAGCAGAGAGCCCGATGCGGGGCTTGATCCCAGGATCCTGAGATCATGACTTGAGCTGAAGCCAGAGGCTTTAACCCACTGAGCCACCCAGGAGCCCGAACTGATACATTATTAAACAGTATCTATTTGCTATAATTGTCTTTACTTCAGGTAGGAAAGATGATAGCATAGAAACCTTAATATTTTTCTTTCATTAAGTGAAAGAGATAGGACTTTTTATGAGAAACTGTATACACACAAATTTCAAATATGTAAAAAATAAACTGTTCAATTTGAGAACCAAATATAATACTTGTTGGGGCATCGTGACTTGTTACAACTGACTTCTAGAATAAATCTCTGAATAGTGGAATTAAGAATAAGCACTTTACCTTCTCCTGGTATAAGAGCCATCCATAAGTCTGCAAATCTCGATTTACTGAGGATGGATGTACTTGAGCTTTGCCTTGGGCTGTCTCCACAATGCAAGCCAATTTTTCTGTAACATCAACTGATTTTGTATAGATTATCTTCCCCACATTGTCATATAGTCCAGCGACCAGTACAGCTTTAAGAAGGGCAATTTCTTGGAAGGAAAGGGTCTGTGAGGCTCTGTTTCCTTCCCAGTCATTAGGTGTTGTGGATGATGAAAATCCTGCTGCCTTAACCAACTTGATTAATTCTTGCTTTACATCCTAGATTGATTTATGTTAAAAAGAGACAAGATCATAATTGATTAAAATAGAGAAACTGACAACCCTTTAATATATATTGCTGTTTCCCATCAAAATTGATAGGATGCCAAATTATTTAGTTAACTACAGCCCAAATCAAAGGAGGAAAAAACGATACGGTAAATCAAGAGTTATCTATTTCCATGTCCCAAGACTTTCCGTGTCATAAAACATGTCTAAAATGTGAGAGCAATAAAAATGTGCCTGAACACATTTGAATTCAATGTATTTACTTCAGTAGTAGCTCTCTCCACTCAGAGAGGACTAATACTGATGAAGAACAGGAGAGGAATCGTGGTCCTGGACTGCAAATATTTTGTTCATTTGCCCCCGAGAATCTCACCTTAATTCTAACAATGACGCCTTCATTTAATCTAAAATTGTGTAAAATCTGTATTTGCCTTTAGTAACTAAGTGCCAACCAGTTTAAATTCTATAGGAAGGATGAGCATTTTTCATAGTAAACAGGATACAGTCGATTAAAAGGTGATATTTACATTTGAATTTCCTTTAGGTTACTGGTTTGGGGCTTAAGAGACTTTGATTCCAGGTGAGAAAAGGCCAAACAGCTGCTCTAACACCACACGGTAGGTGAAGAGATGGAAAACCTTGCAGCCCAGGGGACGTGAAGAAAAGGCACACAGAAGAAAGGAGGCGGGAGGCAGATGGGTGGTTGTAAGGGAGTAGAGACAGAGGAATCCCAGTGAGTTAGCCCAGAGACAGCTGTTTCTTCACTTTATCCCTTTATCTACTTGTAGAAGGACAAAACTCATTCTACTGCTCTTGTCCCAGCCGTTATTTTGAATGACAAAAAATGGCTTAAGTTATATGGGAATAAAATATTTAACCCTTTAAGACAGGAGCACAGAATAGAGGAATTATGTAAGATACACTGTTTATTTTCTGAATACTTTTATAGCATGTCTGTAGTAGAAACTGTTTGCCTTTAGATGGTGTACTGAACACCATTTCCTATCCATGAACAATAAGTATCTGCAGAGGAGCCCTGCTTTTTGCCATCACTTGTCTTTTTATTTTAACCAAACTTCTATTCTCTCTCCTCCAAGAAATAATTCTGGTCCTGAGCAGTCGTCAAAACCCAAGTGATGGGCACCGTTGTTAGGTTTCCCTTCCCAAGAGCAGATTTATACACTTGGTCACAATCAGCCACAGGATACCCTGCTGTGGATGCTTTTCCATAGCTATCATTCTACCTGCAACAAAGTAGCTGGCTAATGTTCAGGAAAACAGAGAAGAATTTCACTAAAGGGAACTATGGCTCTTAGGAAAAATGACTAGATCCTAAGCCTTGGAAGCATTTTATGATTATTCCATTATGACTGTTAAATACTATTTTAAATCACTATTTAATACATAAGTCACCTATTATAAGAAACAAAACAAAAAATTACAAATATAGTAATTCAGCAAATTAAATCTGTACTATGTATCAATCACCACCCTAGGCATTTCTATTTCTACAATAAGCCTATCCGTCAACCATATGGCCCCAAATTAGCAAGCTCTATCAAGACTTACCTCTAGGGTTAACAGAGATGTTCTATTAAGAAAGTTTCTCCGGCAGTATGCTATTTCAGAACGACAGCCGCCTTCTTGCCGCGCTTTTTTCCATCTATGTACATAAAATGACCCAAATTGAACATGTTTTCTTTTCAAACTCTGTTTCAGAGGTATTAACCAAAGTAAGCTTTAATGAAATTACAATCACTTAAGAGGGGGGGTCTTAATTGTTGTAGGAGCTACTAACTGAATATAGGAGTATGAACTGCAATATGGAGACTTTTTTGTGTATAAGAGTAAATTATTAACTCCAAATATGAGGTAATATAGGTACAATACAATGTACATTATTCTTAAATTTTAGAAGGATTATAAAAAAAGCAATCTTTAACATAATTATACCTTGACAGATGAAGTAATTAAAAGGTAAATCTTAGATTTATTTTTTTAACGAAAGTCAAAGATTAATTTTTTTAAAAGTAAATAACCTCAGTCACTGACTTACTGACAACACCCAGATTATTTCTTTACCCTAGGTATGCATTGTAGATCGTCAGGTGGTCCGAATCGGCCATAGCCAAAGCTGATTTGGCAAGATCTGCCTCATCTTTCCGACCAATTGGTGTAGTAAAAGGAGACTTCTCGGTCATCACTGCAGCTAGTGTTGCCTATCCATAAATAACCAAAACATTTATCAGTAAAGAGGTATATATGGAAAGGTGATTTGTAAAAGAAAGCAAATCATACAACAGTCCCACTTTCAAGTTGCATGTTTCTTCTTTTCTAATACCTTGTGTTCTTCAATAGCTAGCATTTTCATTTTAATTAGTTATTGTGGGCTTCACTTAATTTAATTTTAAAAATATAGCACTTCTAGACCATATTTATAAGGAGGTCATATCACCAGAATCAGAGATAAAAACCTGAGTGGGTATATACTGATTCATAGTCTCACACAGTGAGAAGCAATCCAGAATCGTACCTCATGTATCTTGACTCTTAGCTTACTGAATTTCCATTGCCTGCAATGTTCTTTAAATACTTTAAAAATAATTTGTAATGCATTATGACCCATTTGTTGTTGTTGTAGCTTTTCACATCAACTATCATGACAGAGGTTATTTTTGGACTCAGCACAATTCTGGTGAGTATTCTTAATACTAGAGAAACAGAGTAAGTTAAACACTTCTTCATTCTGTTTTTAAACAGCCCTGGTTTGCAACCCCAGAGAAGGCCACAGCCTGGTAAAACTGGAAAGTTGAAATGGCACAGCAGGCATATACAGCCCAGAGATTCAGAAAGAGGGACAAAATTTGTTAATTCTGAGATAACTTGATAAAACAGAACTGTCAGTAATTGCTGGCTCAGAGAGATAATGCAGAAAAAGTGAAGGAATAAAGTTTTTCATTCTCCTTAGGAAAGTCTGTGGGGTTCAGTTTTCAAAGAATCATCTACTT
Source organism: Martes martes (assembly GCF_963455335.1). NCBI lineage: Eukaryota > Metazoa > Chordata > Mammalia > Carnivora > Mustelidae > Martes > Martes martes. The sequence goes on along the minus strand of NC_137892.1, from coordinate 81,592,902 downwards.
TATATAAAGGGGCACCTGGGTGGCTCAGTCAGTTGAGCTTGGTCCAATTCTTGATTTTGGCTCAGGTGAGGATCTCAGGGTCATGAGATCAAGCTCTGGTTGGCCTCTGTACTGGGCAGGAAGCCTGCTTAAGACTCTCTCTCCCCTTCCCTTCCCCCAGAGCTTGCTTGTTCTACCCGCCCCCCATCTATTTATTCAATTAAATAAACATTTCAAGTGGGATTTTTGATAGCAAAATAGTACCTACAGTAAACTTAAGGGATGAATGTATATGACTTTGTATATAACTACAAAAAGTTAAAAATTATTTCCAAACTTAGCCAAAATGATAGTTAAAGTGACGAAGCAAGAGAAGCATTTATCTTACCACTGGGTCAAGGCACCCAAATATGGCACCAAAAATAAGCATCTTGCCAATCTTGACATTCACAGGCAGAGCTGCAAGATGTTGGCCCAGTGGAGTCAGTGTAGGCTCATTTAGTTCACATGCTCCAATTTTTCGGAGTAAATTCATTGCATTGCTGATTACTTGAAGCTGAGGAGGATCTAAGGCTTTGGAGAGGAAATCTTCAGGGGAACCAAGATTGCATTTCTGCACATTAAAAAAGAGTGATAAACCAGTATGTTACTAGAATTGACCAAAGAGATGGTCAAATTGGAAATAAATTCTGACCAAAGGGACATAAATGTCTCAGTAAGGCTAACCTGTTCTTTTTCTTAAAATTCGGAGTGTGTGAGAAACTGTGTGTGTGTTAATAGCTGGCATGAGGAAGAGATCCTCTAGGCCATATTTTTAGTTTCTTCATTCCTGATTTTTGTAAAGTCAAAATCTAAGCATTGAAGGGAATTATAGATCTTTCAGAGTAGGACGCTCTTGGTCTATGTCGGGGTTTCTCTATCTCAGCACTGTTGTTATTTTGGGCCAAATAATTCTTTAAGAGACTGCTGTGTAATATGCAAGGTTTAGCAGTCATCCCTGGCCTCTACCCACTAGAAGCCCATGTAGCATGGCCTCCCTCTCCCTCCAAGGTCTGAAAAGCAAAAATGTCTGAAGACATTGCCAACTGTGCTTTGTTGAGCAATACTGCACCAGTTGAGAGCTAGTTTTAGTCTATTAAGGATGGGTGCCTGTGGTCAAATTTAAGCACAGTCGGTTTACTTATAAAAAGATGGGGGACAGGACACCTGAGTGGCTTAGTCGGTTAAGCAACTGCCTTTAGCTCAGGTCATAATCCCGGGATTCTGGGATTGAGCCCCACACTGGACTCCCTGCTCAAACAGGAGCCTACTTCTACCTCTTCCCCTGCCTCTGCTGCTTCCCCTGTGTGTGCTGTCTCTCATGCACACTCTCTCTCTCAAATAAATAAATAAAATCTTAAAAAAAAAAAAGATGGGGGAGGGGATATGTATTAAAGAGTAAATAAAATTCTTGAAAATCTAGAGCAATGTAGGGTAAGAGAATTTTAAGTGTTCATATTTTGCTCTTTTTTAGAAAGGAGTACTAACGAATGAAAAAAATTGCATCCGTATTCCTTCGGCATTACCATAATGTGAAGACATAATTCCTCCAGAGGTACCCGCAAGATTTCAGGGACAGAATAGTCCATAAAGCCTTCAAATCTGAAAAATAAAATCATATCAAACACTTGACCCATTATCAGAAATGCCACACTATATATAATGACAGATGTATTTTTGATTTCCAATGCTGTGTCATACCTTTCTCTTGTGTACATTCTGAAGCAGAAGCCATCTCGGACCCTTCCAGCTCTCCCCTGCCGCTGCAGAGCACTTGCTTTACTGACAAACGTCTCAACCAAAGAACTCATCTGACTGCTTTCATGGTACCTGAAGAAAAGTTTCAGGACAGAATAATTAGATAAAGGACTTAAATCAAAATCTGAAAAAGGTTGGAAACAGGTGACTGTTAAAATTAGATTGAAGACAGGCTAAAAAAAGTCCATCATAATTGTGGGCCAGTTTTCCAAGTCATGTTTCATATTTAATTAATTTAGCCAACTTTCCAAACTGAATCTCATACTGTCAAAAGCTTCAGATACCTCTACAAGGGAAAAAAATTAATCTGATCATGGAAGATGTTTTATTTTAATGGAAGGCCTATCAATTTTGCAACAAGAATTCTTTGAAAGAGTTTGAGAAATGCCTCTCAGTAGTCATATGCATTGCCAAATATTGCTGAAGTTTCCTAATAGAGGAAAAGTGTATATGGATTACAATAGACTATCAAGGAGGTTTTCCGTGTTTTTGCCAAATAAACATTAAAAGTAGTAATCTTTTTATGAAGAGGCAGGTAAGGTTAACCTATTATAAGTGCCCATTACGATATCATGTACTTTCAGTTATGAAAAATATTCATGCTCCCCATTTACATACGAGGCGACTGGTAATTATACTTACTGTATTATTACTTGCTCAAGACTATAGATCAGAGATTTTAATCCAACTCTGATTCCAAAATCCATATGCTTTTATAATCTCATAAATGTTTTTGTAAAGATATTTTACAAATTTACAAAAAATTATGTTCTGAAAATTTTCTTAGTTTTCTACAAGTAGTGGTATACTAGCATCACTTGTGGGAAAAATCAAGACATGAAACCCGGCACTTACTCTTGGGCATTTTAAAGTTTCTTAAGAGTTTCTCTGAGGCTTTTTGCTTCAGGTACAATTAGGACATTTGGGATTTTCCCTATATGATTCTGTGATTTCTCCCAAGAATATAGGAGCACCAAACCCTTTTCAAACTTACTTATTTTCTTTTGTTCTTCCAGTGTCAATTACAAATACAATATCTGGAATAGTGATACCTGTCTCTGCAATATTTGTTGCTAAGACAATCTGAAAATAAACAAAAGCCAGAAGATTTAGATAACAACTTTCAGCAGTGTGCAATTATTTAAACTATATAGTTTGACCTAATGAATTTTAAAACGTGAATTTTAACATCATTTACAAAAATTCACCATCAACTTGCTATTACTGGAGCACCTGGGTGGCTCAGTGGGTTAAGCCTCTGTCTTCGGCTCAGGTCATGATCTCATCTTGGGATTGAGCCCCCCATCAGACTCTGCTCAGCAGGAAGCCTGCCCCCCCCCCACCACCGCCTGCCTCTGCCTCCTTGTGATCTCTGTCAAATAAATAAATAAAATCTTAAAAAAAAAAAAAAAAGCAACTTGCCATTACTGCGTAATTTTAATTCTTTACAATTAGTTTTCACAGCTTAGCTTGCCAATTAAAGTTAGGGATTTTTATTCCAACAAAAATACCGTTCCCCTAATTCTAGTCAGTCATCTTAAAAATGAATTAAGTAGCCTGGGAAATTGGGTCAGGAAAAGAGACAGCTCAGCACAACCATTCACAATTATTGGGAAAAAAACAGTATGTCAGTAAGAAGTTGTTGCTTCCCTGGCTCTACTACTTACTAGCTCTGTGACCTCAGCCAAGTCATTTTACCTCAGATGATTTCAGATACTTCTACTGTAATGTAGGAGGTAGAAATAGATGATTTCTTAGATCGATTTCTAGTTCTAAAATTCTTAATAGTGATGGCTGAATACTGTAGTCTTTGCAATTTTTTCTCTTGAGTCCTTGGATGTAAAACATTTAGGAAATTTTCCATCAAATAGTCATTTTCATATTGTTCTATCTCAACTCTGTAATTCAACAGTGAATGCTTGTTTTTCTGGGAAAATTTCTAGGAAATAATAATCTGGGTTCTAAGACTTAGATGGGACCTAGTGCTCATTCTAATTAAAAAAATTAAAAAAAATTTTTTTCAGGACACCTGGGTGGCTCAGTTGGTTAGGCATCTGCCTTTGGCTCAGGTCATAATCCCAAGGTCCTGGGATTAAGTCCTGCATCAGACTCCTTGCTCAGCTGAGAGTCTGCTTCTCCCACTTCCTGCTGCTACCCCTGCTTGGGCTTGCTTTCTGATAAATAGATAATCTTTTTTATTTTTTTTTTAAGAAGTAGAATTCTCTTCTTTAAACCAAATCTTGGAGGGAAGTCCAAATGTTACAGGTCAGAGCAGCCTCAGCTCTTTCTGGGAGCTCTCAGATTCCCCACAGTTCTTACACTGTGCTCTTTTATCCCCTTCTAAATCTGAGAAACTCTCTGCCAAGTACCTCTTCACATTTAGAATCCTGAATGGAGGAGACATGAAAATACTGAGACTATCTCCTAACCTAATGGTCTATGTATTAACAAAGGTAATCAGGGATGAATCAGACTGGAGAACAACAAAGAATCCTCACAGGATTCAAATAGCTCCTGACATCCAACATCCCTCGTGAAAAGGATGGGAACAGTAGTGATTTTTCTTTTCCCAAGCAAAACCCATGCCACAATATTTTTCAACTGTCACTCCCCTAAAAGCCTTGTCCCTTTAATAATGTATAATATAAATATTCAAATACTTAAATTTCATTATTGGGTTCACTTCTGATTATGTTAAGCCAGATAGCATCTGGAGTCTGCCATGCAATATATACACTTAATAACATTTTAATAACTGTGATGTTAAAGAGTCCTAATATTTCACAAAATATTCTCAGATCACACATAAATTTGCTTCATGGAATTTTACCTTCCTGACTCCAGGAGGAGGAAGTGTGAACGCTGCAGCTTGATCTTGAGTTGAAAGAATAGAATGCAGAGCTATCACTTTATATCTGAAAGTTAAAATCATAGTTCTTAGCAAGAGTTTCTCTTTAGAAGACACTGCAAAGAATAACAAAATTTATTTGCAAATTGCAATTAAAAAATTTATGAAAAATTTCAAATGCAAAAGTTCTGAGAATGATACAATGAAACCACATATACTCATCAAAGAGAAAATACTTCATATGAACTTATATGGAATATAAGATTTAGAGAATTTAAAAATATGCTTGGATATGGTAACCGTGACAGCAATAATGAACCATATCAGGACAGATACACTTAAACAGCTGATTCCATATGTCTGGGTGATAAACTGCAACCTGTAGGGGTTTTGCGGGGTCCAGGTGGTGGGGAAGGGGAGTCACCGTCTTACTCTCAACCACAGGATTCCCTCTGCTTACTCATAATAAGAACACAAAACAAAAGCAGAAATAATACCTAAAATTTTTAGTATATTAAGTGCTGTAATAGAAATGTTGAAAAACTTAAAAAACTTGAAGGTAAAAAGACTGAAAATTCTGATCAAGAATTTTAATAAACAAAACATTTTTCTATTTCAAAACTACTTGGAATATAATGAAGATTGGTAGTTACCGTTCAGAAAAAAATCTTCTGTCAGTTGACAGGAGATCATACAACTGCTGAATATGTGCAAGTCCTGGTAAAAAGATCAACACTGCTCCTTCAATATTTCTGAATTGGGGACTTCTGTCTGAAATTCAGCATAAGAATAAATGTAAGGGATAGCATGTAACACGTTACTAAAACATCTTCAATTAGCAGAAAAGTTTTATCAAAACAAATGGAGTCAAATTAGAAAAAAAGATATATACCTAAGTATATAAGAAGTTCCAAAATGAGATCGAGGTTGATTTTATGAGGATTCATGTAGAGAATAGCATGCTGGGTGCGGCTGCTATACTTGTGATAAAGTGGATTTAAATCAGCACTTGGTCCAGTATGAACTGGTACATATTCCTACAAGAAACACAATCAGAAAAAGGTGAATAAAAATATTATGTATTTTTATAAGACAAAGAAAAGTGATGTATTTGCAGTCATTCAAAACTTTCTCATTTTGAGAAAATAAAATACAAAAACAAAAACAAAACCATTATTTTGTTAAAATATGGTAAGAGTACAGTTTTTAACCGTGGAAAAGGTTTAAAATTTCATGTCTTGTGTATTTCATTTCATTCAACCGCAAGTAAAGCAATACTTTTAATCTTGTCATGTATGGACTAAATTAAAGAGCTAAGAAAAACAGAACATTTGTATGCATTGTTCTGTGGCAACTAAGAAGCAGACCAGGAAAGGTCATAGCAACTTTTTGGTGCATGGGTGGAGGGGCAGAGGGGGAGAGAGAAAGAGAATCTTATGTAGGCTCCACAGCACAGCATGGAACCAGGTAAGGGGCTCGATCTCATGACCCTGAGATGATGACCTGAGCTGAAACTAAGTGAGGCACCCAGGTGTTTATATTGGCCTCATTCCTACTAGATTCTACTTTGGTTGTGAATTTCAATTATCTCTTTTGAAATACCTTTAATTTTCTGAAGTCCTTCTTCAGTTTCTAGTTTTTTTTTTTGTTTTTTTTAGATTTTATTTATTTATTTGGCAGACAGAGATCACAAGTAGGCAGAGAGGCCAGCAGAGAGAGGAAGGGAAGCAGGCTCCCTACTGAGCAGACAGCCTGATGCGGGGCTCGATCCCAGGATCCTGAGATCATGACCTGAGCCAAAGGCAGAGGCTTTAACCTACGGAGCCGCCCAGGCGCCCCTAGTTTCTAGTTTCTATCTCTGGAGTATTAGGCAAAGATTTTAGGTTTTGCTTTCTCGATTTATTTGCTTAACTAGAAAATAAAGTAACTTCATGTATCCATCAGATTGGATATAAGCATGAAATATCATGGATACAATAAAAATACTAGATATAGTACCACTGGTTAAAATGTTCAGTAATTTAGCTTTTATGATAGTTCCAAAAATAAACATGTCATTGAAACTAACTCTTTAGGAAGAGCTGTGTTTGTTCTAGACAGTTTCACTATATAGCTAAGGTTGGCTCATACCAGGACAGAGGCTGCTGAGGAAAAATGGCAAGAATCTCTAGATTTTAGGCCTGCCCCATCTTCAATACCTAAGGTGTTCAGATAAAGTAAATAATTACAAATTTACTCCTAAATAATTAACCATTGCTATGAAACAATAAAGACTGCTTATTTATATGGTCCTTGATTTTTTTTTTTTGTCTATCTTTATGGCCAAAATAGTATAAAATATCATAAATCAAAGATTAAAGAAATGACCTTTAAAATTTGTTCAAAATCCTATTTCTTCCTTTTTTTACCAAATTATACTCGAATTCACTGAGCCAGCCATTTGATTTCAAACCTCTCACAGAAGGTTATACCCTGGATATCACTATCAGATGTCTTTGAAAATGTTTTCTTTTTACCTGATACTTTTTTATTCCCCCTGCTTTGCTTGTAACATTAATGGTAATTTCTTCTTCCTCCTCCAGAAATTTCTGACAGTATTCGGAGTCTTTCTCCAGTACAAAGCCTGTTTCTTCTATTATATCTTCAAGATGAAAAACCTACATAGATTAAGGCATTTAAATGGTGAACTCAAATTCATTTCAGTAAATACATTTTAAAAAGAATGAGGGGATTGTTATCTTTTCAATGTTACCAAATGTTAATGTTTGCTACTATGAGAAAAGCTTCTTTCTACATTATTTGGGAATGGAAAATTTGATTGATAGAGATTAGTTTGTCCCTAGAAGTCTCAGGATAAATTTAATTATGGTGTCTATTTTTTAACTTGTGAAAACCAATTAAAAAGAGATGTCTTTATGAACTGAACCCAAAGGATAAACCTTAAGAATAGAACAGGCAGAAAAGAAGCATCACAAACAAGCCTAAATTTGAGAGGTGGGTGAAAAAGGAGTTCTTTATTGCCAGGCAGTCACCCTAACTCTGGTTATAATGGTTTTGACATGGAAGTGTGTTTTCTGTCCTGTACTTCTCAGGTACGTCCTTCAGCAGAATCCTTCCTTCCAGCCCACCCACCCTCAATCCAGTACTGTACTTGCAGTACTATAAGACTAGGTATGGGCTCAGACTACTAGGGCCTATATTCTGGGGAAGCTCCCTGGTAGGAACGTAGTTTCTGTTCATGTACACATTATAAAGAAAACTTACCTCAACAGGATAGCTTCTTCCTGAAATTCTGAGAATTGGGCAGTGTGTGAAATATGTAGAAAACTTTTCACTGTCTACAGTGGCACTCATTAGAATCAAGTGCAGATCAGACCGTTTCTGTAAAATTTCCTTCAAGATAATCAGTAAGAAGTCTGACTGGACACTTCTTTCATGAACCTAGTATAAATGGAACAAAAAAATCATAAATAAGTTCTAGTAAGAGGCTCAAATAATCAGATACTCAAATTTACTAAAAGTTAATATTTCAATATAGTCGACACATGTGGAAGCAGAGAGAAACTTATGTTTCAATAAGGTAGATCTTCAGAACCGAAAATAGAGTCACCCTCTAAAACTGAAATCATAAAAATCAGCATATAATGAAAAAAATTAGCTATGATAGTAGGATGCAAACTTAGGAGATGGTTTGTGTTTGGTTGTAGCCAAGCCAGGGTGACTCCTAAAGTTCTGCTACTAATACCAAACTGTACTGTCACCACTATCACAAGATGATGGTTCATGTATTATGTAGAAGAAGGGGGGTTGATGGTAGGGATCTAGCAGGTCTCAATGAGCTGTCCGTGAAAAATGGTTTTTAATGCCCTTCTGGCACACACATTTTAGGGAAGAACATAACAGATGTGGTATACAGAACTCTGTATCTTCTGAATGTAACTATCTTCCAACTCTCTGTATTCTTATTTCTACCCCATTTTTATTTTGTAAGATTTAAGGCAGCCCACAAATATGAAGTACATCAAGATAAATTAAAATGTTTATAAGGGAGGCAGTAATGAGTAAGTGTTCAGGTTCTGGAATCAATCACTTGGGTTCTACTCTTGGCCACTTACAGTATGACTTTAAGAATTTAAAAAAAAATAAGATTTTATTTATTTGAGAGAGAGAGAGAGAGAGTGAGAGAGGGAATACAAGCGGGGGAGTGGGAGAAGGAGAAGGAGACTCCCCACTAAGGAGGGAGCCTGATGCGGGGCTTGATCCCAGGACCCCAGGGTTAATGATGTGAACCAAAGACAGACGCTTAACGACTGAGCCACCCAGGTACCCCTGACTTTAAGAATTTTAAATATTTCTAGGTCTATTTCCTCTTCTGTAAAACAACAATATAATAATATAAACTCTGTAGAGTGTTAGTGACAGTCCAATGACATCATACAAAGCCCTGAGAATACAGCCCAACAAACAGTAAGTGCTCAGCATTATGCCAGATCCTAGGAATGTACAAATGACCAAGATCGTTCTCTCCACTTCAGTTTACAATCTAGTAAGAAGATACTGTACAGGATAGTTTTAAATTTACATATGAAGGGTAGTTAATTCAGGAGGTCAGAGGGAATACTAAGAGAAATTGCCGTCAGTACTAAGAACTGAAGGATGAATTTGAAAACAAGAATGAAAGAGGAATTGGATGAGAAAGGGAGAGAAAGTGGTGCTGAGATGCAAACTGTATAAAATCATGATAAAGAGAGGGATCATAATACATTTTGGGGACTGGAAAAGCAAACATGATACCTTCAGCATATGAAGGTGCAAGAGATAAAGCAGGTGAGATGCTTGGTAATCTGCTGTGTAAGGCCCTGAGACTTTACCCTAGTGACTTTGGCAGTGACTAAAACATTTTAGGGGCACCTGGCTATCAAACTCTTGATATTAGAGTTTTGAGTTCAAGACCCACATTGGGTATAAAGATTAGAGATTACTTAAAAATTAACCTTTAAAAAAGTCTTTAAGTAGGGGAATCATGCAGTCTGACTTTCCTTTTGAAAAAGATGACTGGCAGGGCGCCTGAGTGGCTCAGTCAATTAAGCATCTGTCTTTGGCTCAGGGCATGATCTCAGGGTCCTGGGATCTAGCCCTGAGTGGGGCTTGCTGATTGCCGGGGAGCCTGCTTCTCCCTCTGCCCCCCATCCCCCGCTTGTGCGCATGGTCTCTAATAAATAAAATCTGGAGCTTGGAGCAAGATAGCTGAAAAGCAGGAGACCCTGTTTCAATCGGTCTCCTGAACTGAGGTAAATATCTACCAGAACACTCTGAAAACCCATGAAATCAGCCTGAGATGTAAGATTATACACTTCTGGATCTCTAAAGGGCAGGAGATCATCAGTGGAGAGGTGCACCTTGACTGGATTGTGACTGATATATTCAGCTATACATTCCCTCAACCACTTCTCACTAAAATGACTAGGAGGAGGAATACCCAACAGAGGAAAAATTCAGAGACTGTGACCTCTGCCACAGAACTACTGGATATGGACATAAACAGTATGTCAGAAATGGAATTCAGGGTAACAATTATCTAGGCAATGGCTAGGTTGGAGAAGACCATTAGTGGCAACATAGACTCTCTAAAGGTGGAAGTGAGAGCTGACCGGGCAGAAGTTAAAAATGCTATCAATGAAATCCAATCTAATCTAAATACTCTAACAGCTATGGTAAAGGAGGTAGAAGATCGAATTAGTGATCTAGAAGACAAACTGATAGAAAAGAAGAACCAGGAGAAGGCCTGGAACAAACAGCTTAGAAACCATGAAAACAGAATTAGGAAAATAAATGATGCCATGAAATGTTCCAATGTCAGAATTATTGGGATCTCTGAGAGGGTGGAGAAAGAGAGAAGACTAGAAGATATAGTTGAACAAATACTGGATGAACGTTTCTCTAATCTGGGGAATGGAACAAGTGTTCATGTCCTATACGCAGAGAGGACACCCCTCAAGATCAATGAGTCTAGAACGACCTCCAGACACTTAATTGTGAAATTTATGAATCATAAATTCAGACAGGAGGTCTTAAGGGCAGCTAGGGGGAAGATATTCCTTCTGTACAGAGGAGGGACCATCAGAATAATGTCAGACCTGTCCACAGAAACCTAGCAAGCCAGAAAGGGCTGGCAAGACATATTCAGGGCACTAAATGAGAAGAACATGCAGCCAAGAATACTTTATTCAGCAAGGCTGGCATTCAGAATGGATGGAAGGAGAAAGAGCTTCCAAGACTGGCAAGGTTTAAAAGATTATGTGACCACCAAGCTGGCACTACAAGAAATATTTAGGGGGTTCTATAAAAGAAGAAAGAACCCATGAGTAACACAGAACAGAAATTTACAAAGACTTCTATAGAAACAAGGACTTTACAGGCAACATGATGTCAATAAAAAACTTATCTTTCAATAATCACTCTCAATGTGAACGGCCTAAATGCTCCCATAAAATGGCACAGGATTGCAGACTAGATAAAATAACAGGACACGTCCATCTACAGGAGACACATTTGGAACCTAAAGATATATCCAGACTGAAAGTGAAGAGATGGAGAACCATCTTTCATGCCAATAGGCCCTCAAAAGAAAGCTGGGGTCATGATTCTCATATCAGATAAATTAGATTTTAAGCTAAAGACTGTAGTCAGAGATACAGAAGGACACTACATCATTCTTAAAGGATCTATCCAACAAGATTATCTAACAATTGTAAATATTTATGCTCCCAACATGGGAGCGGCCAACTACACAAACAAACTGTTAAACAGTCATATTGATATGAATACATTAATTGTAGGGGATCTTAACACACCACTCTCAGCAACAGACAGATCATCTAAGCAGAAAAGCACCAAAGAAACAAGAGCTTTGAATGACACATTGGACCAGTTGGACCTCACAGACCTATACAGAACATTCCACCCTAAAACACCAGAACACTTGTTCTTCTCGAGCGCACAAGGAACTTTCTCCAGAACAGACCACATACTGGGTCACAAATCAGGGCTCAATCGGTACCAAAAGACTGAGATTATTCCCTGCATATTCTCAGACCACAATGCTTTGAAACTGGAACTCAACCACAAGAAAAAGTTTGGAAGGAATTCAAACACTTGGAAGCTAAAGACCATCCTGCTCAAGAATGTTTGGATCAACCAGGAAATCAAAGAAGACCTTAAACAATCATGGAAACCAATGAGAATGAAGACACATTGGTCCAAAACCTATGGGATACAGGAAAGGTGGTCCTAAGGGAGAATACGTAGCCATCCAAGCCTCACTCAAAAAAATCGAAAAATCCTGAATACACCAACTCTCTTCACACCTGAAAGAACTGGAAAATCAACAACAAATTAAGCCAATCCCACGCATCAAAACTAGAGCAGAGATCAATGAATTAGAAACTAGAGATACAGTAGAATACATTAACAAAACTAGAAGCTGGTTCTTCGAAAGAATTAATAAGATCGATAAACCACTGGCTAAACTAATCCAAAAGAAAAGAGAGAGGACCCAAATTAATAAAATTATGAATGAAAGGGGAGAGATCATGACTAATACAAAGGAAATACAAACAATCATCAGCAATTATTATCAACAGTTATATGCCAATAAGTTAAGCAACCTAGACGAAATGGATGCATTCCTGGAAACCTACACACTTCCAAGACCGAAACAGGAAGAAATTGACAACCTGAATAGCCCAATATCTAGAAACGAGACTGAAGAAGTAATCAAAAACCTCCCAAAAACAAGAGTCCAAGACCTGATGGATTCTCTGGAGAATTCTACCAAACATTCAAAGAAGAAATAATACCTATTTTCCTGAAGCTGTTTCAAAAAATAGAAACAAAAGGAAAACTTCCAGACTCTATAAAGCCAGCATTACCTTCATCCCCAAACCAGACAAAGACCCCATCAAAAAGAATTTCAGACCAACATCCCTGATGAGTATGGATGCCAAGATTCTCAACAAGATCCTAGCTAATAGGATCCAACAGTACATTAAAAATATTATCCACCATGACCAGGTGGGACTTATCCCTGGGATGCAAGGGTGGTTCAACATTTGCAAATCAATCAATGTGATAGAACAAATCAATAAGAGAAGAGAAACACATGGTCCTCTGAATTGATACAGAAAAAGCATTTGACAAAATATAGCATCCCTTCCTGATTAAAACTCTTCAAAATATAGGGATAAAGGAAACATTCCTCAACTTCATAAAATCTATCTATGAAAAACCCACAGTGAGTATCATTCTCAATAGGGAAAAACTAACAGCCTTCCCACTGAGATCAGGAACACAATAAGGATGCCCACTCTCGCCACTGTTGTTCAACATTGTACTAGAAGTCCTAGCAACAGCAATCAGAAAACAAAAAGAAATAAAAGTTATTCAAATTGGCAAAGAAGTCAAACTCTCTCTCTTTGCAGATGACATGATACTTTATATGGAAAACCCAAAAGACTCCACACCCAAACTCCTAGAACTCATACAGCAATTCAGTAATCTGTCAGGATACAAAATCAAAGCACAGAAATCAGTTGCTTTCTTATACACTAACAATGAAAATACAGAAGGAAAATTAGAGAATCGATTCCATTTACTATGGCTCCAAGAACCATAGAGGACCAAAGAGGTAAAGGATCTGTACTCAAGGCACTACAGAACATTCATGAAAGAAATTGAAGAAGACACAAAAAGATGGAAAGCATTACATGCTCATGGATTGGAAAAATAAAAATTATTAAAATGTCTATACTGCCCAAAGCAATCTATACTTTCAATGCCATCAAAATTCCACCAGCATTTTTCAAAGTGCTGAAACAAGCAATCCTGAAATTTGTTTGCAACCAGGAAAGACCCCAAATTGCTAAGGAAATGTTGAAAAAGAAAAACAAAGCTGGGGCATCACGTTGCTGACTGCAAGCTTTACTACAAAGCTGTGATCACCAAGATAGCATGGAACTGGCACAAAAACAGACACGTAGACCAATGGAACAGAGTAGAGAGTCCAGATATGGACCCTCAACTCTATGTTCAAATAATCTTTGACAAAGCAGGAAAAAATATCCAGTGGAAAAAAGACAGCCTCTTCAATAAATGGTGCTGGGAAAATTGGACAGCTATGTATAGAAGAATGAAACTCAACCATTCTCTCACACCACACATAAAGATAAACTCGAAATGGATTAAAGACCACAAGGTGAGGCAGGACTCTATCAAAATCCTAGAGGAGAACATAGGTAGTAACCTCTCTGACATTGGCCACAGCAACTTTTTTCAAGACACGTCTCCAAAGGCAAAGGAAACAAAAGCAAAATGAACTTTTGGGCCTTCATCAAGATAAAAAGCTTCGCACAGCAAAGGAAACAGTCAACAAAATAAAGAGGCAACCCATGGAATGGGAAAAGATATTTGCAAATGACACTACAGACAAAGCACTGATATCCAAGATCTATAAAGAACTCCTCAAACTCAACACCCAGAAAACAGATAATCATGTCAAAAAATGGGAAGACATGAACAGACACTTCTTCAAAGAAGATATACAAAGGGCTAAGAGACGCATGAAAAAATGTTCATCATGATTAGCCATCAGGGAAACTCAAATCAAAACCACACTGAGATACCACCTTACACCAGTTAGAAGGCCAAAATTAACAAGACTGTAAACAAATGTTGGAGAGGATGCGGAGAAAGGGGAACTATCTCTATCCCTCTTATACTGTTGGTGGGAATGCAAGTTGGTGAAGCCACTTTGGAAAACAGTGTGGAGATTCCTCAAAAAATTAAAAACAGAGCTACCTTATGACCCTGCAATTACACTACTGGGTATTTACCCCAAAGATACAGATGTAGTGAAAAGGGTCATATGTACCCCAATGTTCATAGCAGCAATGGCCACAATCGCTAAACTGTGAAAAGAGCCAAGATGCCCTTCAGCAGATGAATGGATAAAGAAGATATGGTCCATATATACAATGGAATATGATGCAGCCAACAGAAAGGATGAACACCCGACTTCTGTATCAACATGGATGGGACTGGAGGAGATTATGCTGAGTGAAATAAGTCAAGCAGAGAAAGTCAATTATCATATGGTTTCACTTATTTGTGGAGCGTAAGGAATAACACGGAGGACACTGGGAGAAGGAGAGAAGTGAGCTGGGGAAATTGGAGGGGGAGACGAACCATGAGAGACTGTGGACTCTGAGAAACAAACTGAGGGTTTTGGACGGGAGGGGAGTGGGGGTTGGGTGAGCCTGGTGGTTGGGTATTAAGGAGGGCACGTATTGCATGGAACACCGGGTGTGGTACGTAAACAATGAATCTTGGTACACTGAAAAAATAAAATAGAATAAATAAATAAATCTTAAAAAAAAAAGATAACTGGCTATAATGTGGAGAATGTAATGGAGGAGGTCAGAACAGAAAGGAAGTTTAAGTATAGGTTTCTGCACATTTTTTACATAGGTTACTTGTGCAAAGTTAGATTTAGAAGTGACAAATGAACAAAAGGTGATAATGGAACATTAGACAAAACATGTATAAGCCTTGTCCCACACTAAAGATACTGTCTATCTAAAGTATAAACAGCCAAAGAAAGATCACAAACGTGACTTCGAGGTTCTAATACTGAAAGGGAGGATGAAATTAAAGCATGTAGCGTTAACTCAGGATTTGAGTGGAAAGTAGTTTGCCACAGATATGCTCTCTTCCTTGGGTTAATGAAAACTCTAAAAAAATGGTGGGGGATTATATGTTTATCTAGGGTGGCATTGCTCTCTTAAAAAGACTAAAGGATCTCCCAACCTTCCCTAGCTTAAAAACAATGATTGTTTCCATTCCTCTGCTCCCACACCTCTTTAAAAAGCAAAACCCAGAAGACTGCAGTATTCTGAAACTTAGCATGGGCAAGCCCAGGGAGCATCTTGCAAGGAGAGGATGTGTAAGTTATAATTATTGCTGTGTTCCTTTAGCTGAGTCCTTTAAGTTTTTCCTTTGTACCAGTAAAAACTATCTTGTAATTCATTTTGGTTAGATTTTAATAGCATTTTTAGCCTTCACTGCTCTTTCAGAATGGATGTTTATGTGGATTTGTTTTCTCTGTTTTCCATAGGCAAAACTTGTAAATAAAAGTAACCTTAAAATTTGGTGGTCAAGGTATAATTATATTTTAGCGCACTATGAACTTTTAGTATTAACTTATTGGAATCTCGTATCTGCTCACTTTCCCCCTTGGAATAAATATGGTAAAAGAAAAAGACACACTCTGGGAGAGGAAAAAGAGAAGTAGATAGTGTCGGAGAGGACCTTTTTTCTTGTCACAAAGGTTAATGCTTTGTTCTTTTTTTAATGTTTTAGCAAGAATATAAAACTGCCAAATAAAACAAAGTTCTTTCAGAACAAAAAAAATTATAGGTTGTTGTAGTACTTAAAGAAATAATAGCCTCTATAAGGGCAATACTAGTTAAATATGGAGAAAAATATATGAATTTGAGAAAAGTACAATCAGTAGGTCTAGCTGACTGGATTTAGGGTATGAGGGAGAAAGAAGGAATAATCCTAGTTATTTTTACTTTTGTGCTTTGACCAGGATATTTACGTCTGAAACTCAAGAGAGATTTCCTGAAGGATGAAGCAAATCTGAGGAAGCTCATCAAATGGATACTAATTTATACAGATAATGATTTAAAAAAAAAGAATAGATCATAAAACAGAGCTAAAAAAAATGTGTCCTTTATTAAGCACATTCAGGAGAGCTAGTAGGCAAAAAATTTGCTTGTAAACATACCAGCAGCCAGCATGAAAACCTACTTATAACTCACACAGTGACCACAAACTAGAACAAATCACACAACTTTTTGTAATAAGGTAGAAGTATAATCCTGTGCACTGTGAAAAAGAAATGTCCTGCAAAATATAGTGAACTCTGTCCCAGTATCTTTTACATTCTTATATTTAACATGATGATGAATTTCACTGGGATTTTTCTTTCTTTTACCATATTGCTCAAGATGCTGAGAGTATCACATTTAAGCATAATTCAGTAAAGCAGACTGCTAATATTAAACCATGAAAGAACCAGTTCCTCAAGTTGGTCTGGCTTTTAAATTAGGGTTCACCCTGAGGCAAGATAATATATAATGGGGAAAAGATAATCTTTTCAATAACGATGTTGGGAAAACTGGAACACTTTCTATACCATATATAAACTCAAAATGGATTAACATTCTAAATGTGAGGCCATAAAACTCCTAAAAAGCAAAAATAAACTATTTTGACTGCATTAAAAGGCTTTTGCACCGTGAAGGAAACTATCAACAAAACAAAAAGGCAACCTAATGAATGGGAGAAGATAGCTGCAAATCTTATATCCGATAAGGGGTCAGTATCTAAAATATGAAAAAATGTACACTACTCCACAACAAAAAACCACAATTTAAAAATGTGCAAGGGGGGGCACCTGGGTGGCTAAGTCTTTAAGCGTCTGCCTTCAGCTCAGGTCATGGTCCCAGGGTCCTGGGATCGAGCCCTGCATCGGGCTCCTGCTCAGTGGGAAGCCTGCTTCTCCCTCTCCCACTCCCCCTGCTTGTGTTCCCTTTCTCTCGCTGTGTCTCTCGCTGTCAAATAAATAAATAAAATCTTTAAAAAAAAAAAAAAATGTGCAAGGGATATAAATAGACATTTTTCCAAGTAAGATATACAGATGACCAAGAGACACATGAAAAGCTGCTCAACATCACTCATCAAGAGGGAAATGCAAATCAAAACCACAACGAGGTTATCACCTCATACCTGTCAGAATGGCTAGAATTAAAAAGAAGTGTTGCTGAGGATGTGGAGAAAAGGGAAACATTTGTCCACTGTTGTTGGGAATGTAAACTGGTGCAACTACTGTGGAAACAGTATAAAGATCCCTCAAAAAATTAAAAATAAACATAAAATGATCCAGTAATTCTACTACTGGGTATTTACCCAAAGAAAACAAAAACACCAATATGGGAAGATACATGCACCCCTAGGTTTATAGCAGCATTATTTACAATAGCTGCTATTATAGCTATTGTACAACTTGGGTTGTACATCTAGTGTGTATCTAGTGATGTACAGTGTCCATCTAGAGATGAATGGATAAATGTATGGAATATATACAATGGAATATTACTCTGCCTTAAAAAAGAATGAGATCATGCCATTTACAACAACATGGATGGATGAAAAGAGCTATTATGCTAAGCGAAATAAGTCAGACATTAAGACAAATAATGTGTTTTCACTTACAAATGGAATTAAAAAAACAAAAAAAAATCCAACAGGAAGAAAGTTAAATACATTATGGGGCATCCAAATTATAAACTATAAAGCTATTAAAAATCTTGTTTTTGTAGGCTAATGTAAAAAATTGTAAAATACACATACATACTAAATATATATACATATAAATATGAAAGTTAAATGTCAACATTGAGTTTTTTCCTGGGTCATCAAGTTTTATTTTCATTCGTGTATCTTTCAATATTTATAAAATATTTTCTAACCAAAAAGAGGAAAATAACCCAATAATCTACATGTAGTCTATTAATTAAAAATCAATGAATGACTGTACTTTTTAAAAGATTTTATTTATCTGACAGAGAGAGAGTGTGTGCACACAGCAGATGTAGCGGCAAGCAGAGGGAGAAGCAGGTTCCCTGCTGAGTAGGGAGCCCGATGTGGGGCTCAATCCCAGGACCCTGGGATCAGGAGCTGAGCCAAAGGCAGATGCTGAGCTACCCAGGCACCCTGAATGACTGAACTTTTACTACTGCCTTCCGAACTTAATGAATTAATAGACATCATAAAAACTTTATATCATGGAAAATTTTTTAAATATTACTTGAATAAGAGAAATGCTATATATCTTATTTCTTCTTGACAAAATTATATACAAAGCAAATCAGTTTACATAGGCTAGGCTACCACGCCATTTAAAATAATTCCCATGGGAAACTTTCCATTTTGAACATTCACTTTAATGTGTGTTTGAATTTGATTCAGGGAGATTTATGTAAAGAGAAAATGATCAAAAGTTCTCCTTTTTTTTTTTTAAGAATCGAAGAAAATCCTTTTAACAACTAAATGTAGTTGAGAGTCACTATACTGGTTAGAGCACAGACTGCAGCAGACAAGGTAATAATATCTATTTCGCTGGAGTGCAAGGATTAAATGAATGTATATACATAAAATCAGAATAGCATCTAGCATGTAGCAAATGTCATATGGTATGAAATCGATTAACATGAGATACATTCGTTAGAGTAAATTAAATAATTATTACAAGTAAAGTGTCTGGTATTTAAATAAACATGAAGAAAATGTTAGCTAGTATTAGAAATAGCATCTCATTAGTATGAAGATGTTTCAAATTTATCTGAACTTGACTTTAAAGTATACTCACCTCATCTACAATAACATGAGACACATTAGTTAGGAGACCATCTTCTTGAAGTTTCCTTAGCAAAACCCCTGTTGTACAATACAGTAACCTTGTAGATTCACTAGCTCGAGATTCCATCCGGATCTGATATCCACACAAAGAATTCTGAAGGGAGAACACGAGGTTGAGATTAGATTCTCATAAGTGATCTGGGAAAAAATCATTAAAGTGTAGCAGAGGTGCTGATCCTGCTACTAGATGGAGCAGCTTAAGTAAAACTGTTTGGTAAAATTTATTGATTAAAATTATTTTCCCATGGTCTTCAATTATCTAAAACGGTAAAATTTGTTTTGCTAATTTTAAATAAGAAAAACTTCTGTTTTCTTGAAAGTGTTGACATGGGGTGCCTGGGTGGCTCAGTCAGTTGAGTATCTGCCTTTGACTCAGGTTGTGATACCAGGGTCCTGGGATTGAGTCCCACATCGGGCTCCCTGCTCAGCGGGGTGTCTGCTTCTCCCTCTCCCTCTGCCCCTCCCTTGCTTGTGTATGTGCTTTCTCGCTGTAAAATAAATAAATAAATAAGTAAAATCTTTAAAAAAAAGTGTTGACACAAAAGCTGTTCACCGCTTCGAGTATCATCAATATTATTCTATTCTTTTTTTTTGAGGGGGAGGAGCAGAGGGAAAGGGAGAGAGGTAGAGTGCCAAGCAGACTCTGTGCTGAGCACAGAGCCGTAAGTGGCGCTGGATCTCATAACCCTGAGATCATGACCTGAGCTGAAACCAAGAGTTGGACACTTAACCAACTGAGCCACTCAGGCACCAAGATCAATCTTGCTAATTCAATTATCTTAGAACAAAATGCTGAGGTACCCAGGAACAAAAATTTAGAGCAGTTCCGAAAATTTCCTATCAAGATTTCATAAAAGCTGCCCCCATTAAAAAGCAGCTGGTTATGTACCGGTGGTGCCTGATCAGAATTTTGAAGTCCCTTCTACTTCCATCACATTCATTTTTTTCAGTCATTCTTTTATTTGCCATGTGTGTACATGTCTGTCATCTTCTTAATGGCAGTTCCTTATAAGACAGAAACTGTCTTTTTTTCTTACATTCCGTAAGAGAAACCAAGTTTGTTACATGAAACTTTTTTAATAAAAGGGTACATGTCTCTTTTTTTTTTTTAATTATTTATTTGAGAGAGAGAGATTGTGTGCACACAACATTGGGGTGAGGGGCAGAGGGAGAAACAGGCTCTCCACTGAGCAGGGAGCCCAACACAGGACTTGATCCTGAGATTCCAGGATCATGACCCAAGCCGAAGGCAGATGTTTAACTTATTGAGCCACCCAGGTGCCTATGGGGTACGTATCTTAAAGACAGAGGCAAAAGTGTTAAGTACCATCTCCAGAAAGAACAATGCAAAGTATAAGTAAGCTGAGTTATTTGACTTGGAATTCATCATATTTGGTTCTAAGGAATTTTATTACTTTCTGTATTCTGCAGTCATTCTAGCTAAGGTGTGGCCAGGTTTGGGTTTGCTTGCAGGGCAGAATGCATGACAAGGGATATTTTAGTATTTTTTCCATTTTTTAAAAATAAAGGGCTTGAGAACAGTCTAGCTTTTTCTTCTATATTTTTTTTCTTCTGCTTATTAAAAAGAATTAATGAAAACAATTCAGGAATACATTCCATAGAGAAGATACGCAGGAACTTGAGAATTATGATATCACAGTCAAATCTGTATTTGTCTATATTCTTTGTTCTCTTTAGTATGTAACATATTTGAATATTCAATTATTAAAATGAATATATTTTTTTCCTTGATGTGAGAATTTTAATGACTGGATTACTAACAACCCTTTTCAGATGAAGGAGAGTGGCACAATATGAAATCTATCAAAGAAAACACGAAAAGTGCTTGAGATGTGCTATTGAACAAACAGTAACAGTCAGGATTCACTGAGATGGAGTTGAACATCTTACCCTTCCTCCAGGTCCATTTTCACAGCCCAACTCATCACATACTCTTGTGGCTAAACTCACTGCTGAGATTCTTCGGGGCTGAGTGCAGACAATGTTACACTTACTCGTTCCCCATTCATTTAGAAGTAAATCTTCCAAGAGAAAATGTGGTACTTGAGTACTTTTGCCACTCCCTGTTTCACCTGCCACAACCACTACCCGATGCCTTTTAAGAGTTTCCACGATTGAATCCCTATGTTTGAACACAGGTAACTGTTGCCTTTCCTTTAGAAGTCTCTGGTATTTTGGTGTGCTTTGTAACTTTCTAAACAGGTTTCTAACAGGTTCCAAATCTTCTGCCTTTTCTGATTCCAAGGACAGTGCAGAAAAATCTTCATCAGAAACTAAATTTTCCCAAGATTCCTCAGGATCTTCAGAGTTTTCTCTCTTATTTTCAGAATGCTGTTGCTGCTGTTGCTGCTGTTGTTTCAATTTGCTCAGAAGTTTGGCAATAAACAGATCACGGGGTTTATTGGTTTCCATTTTATTTAATTCTTCCTTTTTCTTTTCTGCATCGCTCCACTCCAGCCAAACATCTCGGTAAGTGGGAGGAAGTAACTGATGCACTGACTATAAATGAAAAAAAAAAAAAAAAAAAAAAAAAAACCACCAAAAAACAAAACAAACAAACAAAACCCAACAGTGTTATTTTCACTAACTACTGGATACTAAAATTCAATAGGCTAGAATTTAGGATAGCTACTTTCCTTTTAAAATGTAATTTCTCTCTTAAATTAATAAGTGCCTACTTTAGGAAACACAGGCTTATGATGCAAATATTTAAACAGTGTATCATATTCAGGCTTCTAGACTTACTAGCTGTGTGACCTTGGGCAAATAACCTCTGTGTCTCAGTTTCTGTATTTGTAAAATGGGACCAATATCTCCTATATAGACATACTCTGAAGTAAACTTTAAGTTACTACTATATGAAAAGTGCTCACCCCCGGAACATAGGAAACTAGTGAATACATTTATTATTATTTATTCCTGCAGTGGTGCTATATAAATATATAGATGATCCATAAAGCATTTCTGAAACAAAGCTCCCTGTGAGATGCTGGTAGTTAAATTAAGATTATAGGTCAAAGTATTTAAAATTAACTCCAGTGCAGGGGCACCTGGGTGACTCAGCTGGTTAAGCGTCTGTCTTTGGCTCAGGTCATGATCCCAGGGTCCTGAGACTGAGCCCCACATCAGGGTCCCGGCTCGGCTTTATCAATTAAACTTAGCTTATGATACCTTTTTTTGCAAAATAAGGGAAATAAAGGCATTAAGAACTTTTACTGCCAGAAACTGGAAAAGAACAATTGTTTGGAGTTCCATGTCATCAGGGTCTATAATTTCAAGTGGTTCTAATTTTCCATGGAAAAAAAAGACACATATTTATTGTATAATACAAATGTTGACAATCCAACCATCCAAGAAAAAAAAAGAGAGCTTTCTACAGTAGTACTATAATCTTTCCTTAACCTGAAAGCTTATAACTAATGTAACCTAAAACTGAAAACCTGAATCAAGGTCTATAACTTTCCAAAGCTGAGAGAAAATATAAGAATAAAGAGAGATATTATAACACTTAATTAAACATTAAACTGTGTAAAAATTCTCCTTACTTCAAACAACCTCATACAACTATTTTTAATCTGTAAAATAGCATAGCCTAAAAAACTGACAGAGCCTCTGGTCTAAGGACAGAGCTAGGTTTAGGGGCTTGAGGAAGTCAAAATTATAAATAAGCAGAAATGAGGATTAATCTAAAGAAGGAGTAAGTAAAAACTGGCACCAAAGGCCATAATTAAATATGACATTCCATATGCCCATACAGTTTTATGCTGCCTATGTATGGTCCACAAACGACTTTTGAAACAGTTCAGTCTAAAAAAATCTCACCTGTCCTTTCACTAAACGATAAAGAGCTAGAGTTGCTCCCAGGTGCTGAGCTTGCATGCCATCTTCTGTTAAGATTGTAGGGCACACTACCAGTACATCGTCTTCAGACTTGATTACCCTTACCCTATAAGGAAGCCAAATAATTTTTTAAGATAAAAAAAATGAAGTCAAACGAGTCAAAATTCCATTAACCCCAAACCTAAGTTTACATTAATTATTTAAATTAAATATTTCCATGGAAGACACTGTACCTAGATTATAACTGATCAGCATTATCACTCAGAGTCGTGGAATGAGAGGGCTTCCCAAATGTCTACTTAACTTATAAGAAACAGATTTTTCATCTTAGATTTTCCTAAAAGTTCATTCAATTAACCAGAAAAACATACCTACATTTCCAGTATCTACCTACTGGAACTTTTTCAAAGGAAGGATTTGGACTCTTAGGAAGATTCTTCCTGACCCAATCGATCAGAAATTGTTTGGGAGATTTTCCAGTCCAGCTTCGAGCTGTATAGTCAAAATTTCTTACATCATGAGGTTCCTTCTTTTTCTCTAAAATGACAGAGATTGGTGCTTAAAAATTGTCATGCAGTAATGTATAATCTCTTTTGAGTCATCAAAGTCCTCTCAATTTTGGGAAAAGACTTTTAGAAGAAACTAGGTGAAAAATGACAGAGAAAAGCTTGATCTAATCATCTGTTAGATCTCAGAGCAAGTCATCAGTCTCCTTATCTCTATTATTAGAAAGTAGTTTTCTTGCTCTAACAGCACACATCACAATTTGTAATTAAATATTTATGTATATTTAAAGCTTTCCTCTCTTACTAAACCATACCCTTGAAGAGGGCAAGGACTAAACGGTTATTTTGTTAATAAATGTACACATAGCATGTGACATTCTGAACAGAAAGAAAATTCAGCAAATATTTATGAAACAACATATAAGTTAAAAAACTGACAATTTAGTGTAGGATTTGACTATATTACAGATAAGTATTATACAAGCTATATCAATAATTTACTTTAGCACAAGTACACAATTACACACATATGGTGGGATGGCAAGACTCGCGACAGGCTTAAAGAGGTGCTGTTTTGAATTGAGCTTTGAGAGGAGGGAAAGTTTGGCCAAGTAGCGGCTAACAGGATGAGTAAAATCACGCAGTCATGAAATAACATGTGGCTGTGGTACACAGCTGGGAGAATATGAGTGGAAAGGCAGATTGTGGCAGAATGCAAAGGATCTTCAATACCATGATAAAGGGTTTGGACTTACTACTGATTAAGGGTTTTTAACAGGGAACTCCCATTTAGATGTGTGTTATGGAAAGACAATTCTGGCGGGAATTTGGAGAATGAACTGAAAAGAGACAAGGCTGAAGCAGGATACTTGTAATGATAAAATGCTACAAAAGCTGTAATTATTATTTTTCAAAGGCAGCCTGTGGAAACATAGCTTTACTACCAGCTTATGAAGTCTGCTAGAATGCAAAGTAACTTCACTTCTTAATTGTATATTCATTGACATTTTACTACTTACACCTTGAAACACTTTCCCTTCATTTTACCTTTCTCTTCTTCAGTAGCAGCTATGGATTTTTCAAATAGGTTAAAGTTCAAAGGCTTTTCCTCTTCTGTGGTTACAGGAGGCTTTTTCCTTTCATTCTGTTGATGTGAAATCTTTATGGATGGATTGAATACTGGATGGTCTTCTAAAGTTTCCATTTCTACCAAGAAAAAAAATCATGCTTTGTTGTATTTGTTTTTTATGCCTTTTTATGTTGCAAAGATAGTTTTATTTCTTTATTTTTAAAGATTTTATTTATTTGATAGAGAGACAGTGAGAGAGGGAATACAAGCAGGGGGAATAGAAGAGGGAGAAGCAGACTCCCCCTGAGCAGGGAGCCCAATGTGAGACTCCATCCCAGGACCCTGGGATAATGACCCGAGCCAAAGGCAGACACTTAACGACTGAGCCACCCAGGTGCCCGCAAAGTTGGTTTACAAAAAAACAGCATTCCATCTTTTTCCTTGTAGCCAAGTATTCAACACTTCCTATTTGCAATTTGTGCTAGAAGTCAGAGGCAATTTATTTTCATATATTAAAATGTTCTTAAAAAATTATTTAACAGATGTAGAAGGTCTAAAGAACATCCTCACCAGAAATGAATACTCATGGAATTATATTGCCTCTCTTTCTTGAATGAGGATGGTATTTTAAGGTATGTCAGAGGCTGACAAACTATGGCCTGCTGGTCAAATGTAGCCTGCTGCCTGTTTCTGTACATCCTACAAGCTAAGAATGATTTTTATATTTTCAACTGGTTGAAGAAAAAAATATCTGATGACATGTGAAAATTACATGAAATTCCCATTTTGGGATCTGTAAAGTTTTATGAGACCATAGCCATTCACTGACATATTGTCTATAGCTGCTTCTATGCTGTGACAGCAGAGTTCAGTAGTTATGAAAGAGTCTTTATGGCCCACACAACCTACCGTATTTATTATTTGGCTTGTTACAGAAAGTCTGTCAAGCCCACGTATAAACTGGGGTTTTGTAGACAAATTAAAAAGAGGCAGTCTCCATGCTGGGAAAGCGCCCCCCACCCTCAAAAAAAGACATTTATACATCTAAGAATTTGGAAGTGTTTACCTCTTTGAAATTTCCTTATTTTTTCTTGAGCCTCTTTTTGGCCTTGCTTGTTTTTTTCTAGTTTAAAGGTAGCTGCTTGCTCCTTTGCGTCCAGAAGTTTTGTTGCAAGGTGCAAGTATCTTTCATTCTGTTCCAAATAAGATGATACAGAAATTAAAAAAAGAACAAAATGAGTTAATCTACTGTCAATGTATTATATCAAACCCTATGATCTTTTGATCTTATTGTTTGATCCAGCAAATCTACTTTTAGGAATATTCCACAGAGAAATAATACAATGATGCAGATTTGCAAGTATACATACATAATACTGCAGTACTGAATGAAGAGGAAAAACTGCAAATCAAATTTTTCTACGGAAGAAAACCTGTCAGCCATTAGAAAAAGAAAAATGAGATAGCAAAAGAATGAGGGTGATCCACATGGAAAAATTCCTTGACATGTTAAATAAAATTTAAAAACTACAGAAGAAAAAGTAAATGCAAGTTCATTTCTATAATAAGAAAATGTCTTATTTTTATACATTTTATAAACACATGTTTTTAAAGAATTGTATAGGTAATAATATAATACTCATCTGAAAGTCATCTTCCCATCATCTCTTATAGAAGATAGTAAGGGACATTAAAAAAAAAAAGGCCTCAGGGGAAAAGGAGTGTAATAAAACTTCAGGACTTAGCTCTGCTGAGCAACCATCAGATACAGTTTAAAGTTGAACTCAAATTTCTGTTTTTTACCTTAGGTTAATAAGTGACAGGTGAAACGCATCAATGTACAGGGCATACAGAATGCTGCTATGAAACCTAACCGTTAAGATGAACGGAAAAGAGATAAACTAAGGCAGCAGTTAGAGCTGAATTCTGGGACCATTCTATGTAGAACACACAAGATACACTGTTAACAAGTAGAAGGATTAGCTATCTTCTCCTATTCACCCCATCACACTCACTCTTTCATCACGTCTATCTCTGCTACTGATACTATCCCTCCACCTGCAAATCTCTTGCTGTCTTTGGCTCATTAACATTTATATTTAGTAAATCAACACTTTCTCTGGATTCTTGCTTTAAATGTTTCTGTTCCTTTCTGATGTCAGCTAAACTCACCTGTTTACTCCTGCCTGCTAGTACTCATCTACATTTTATGCTCTGTATACTCATTTATTGTCTAATATCCAAAGGTCCTTTGCACAATTCCACCTCCATACCTGTTCACACTGTTTTACCCCTCTGGACCATCTTCCTTTCCTGCCCATGTGCACTCTATGCACCCCAAGTTCCACCCCTCTTCTTTGCAGGCTTAACCAAATGCTCCAGTCAGAAGACACCTCTTCTTTGATCTCAACGTCAACTTGTACTGTCCCAAATTCTTTTTGTTTTTATTAGTTTAATACAGGCACATAGTTAAAAAACAAACAAACAACATCAGAAGATTCTGATGCCTAGAAAACGAAATTGATTTTCCTCTTGTGAAGAGCCACTAGAAGGATGGGGGCAGGTAAATTACAGAAAGAATTTGCTATTTCAGGTCAGATTTAGTAGTGTTTAGTAAAGGTGGTTTGGAACATTTAGGTGACATTCCAGGTGATTTGGTAAAGGATAGGGAAGCCATTTGGGTAGCTATTGCACTATTAGGTCATTTGGTTAAGCGTATGTTTAACTTCATAAGAAAGTGCCAGTTTTCCAAAGTGAATGTACCATTTTACACTCCCATAATTAATGTCTGAGTGTGCCCAATCCTCCATGCCTCCCAACACTTGGTATTACTCATCTCTTTAATTGTAGCCATTGCGATGAATATAAAATAGTTATCTCACTGCAGTTTGTTTTCATTTCTCTAATGACTAGTGATCCTGAAATTACTTTTACATGTTTATTGACCAATGTATCTATTTTTATAAAGTGTTTCCTTTTAAAACTTCTTTATCAATTCTAGATAGACAGAAGTACTGTCAGACATGTGTATTGTAATTTTTTCTTCCTACAACTTGTTTTCCTTTAACCTTACATTTTTAGTTTATCTTATGATATCTAGGTTTTCTCTGACCACACTATGGACTGCCTCTGTAAAGAAATGTGCCTTTCTTTTATTATCCAAAAAATTTTAGCATACTTCCTACAAATGATAATCATTTAAAATAGCTGATGATTAGCTCTTTAAACATGGGAGGAATATAAGTAATAGCTACTGAGCAGTTATTTTGTGCCATTTCTATTTTGTTATTTAAGTCTTGTTTAATCTTTATATCAACTACTAGAGGTATTTCTTTAATTTACAAAGGTGAAAACTAAGTCACAGAGAAGTTAAATTATGTTGCCCTCCGAATGGCCAGGTAGAAGCCTAATACACATTTCTAACTCACAGGGTCAAATTTTTCCTCCTCTTCTAAACTTTTAGAATTCTCACTCTTTTCTTCTTCATCTTCCTGTTCAGCATACCGCAAGATCCATTCTTTCATATTTACTTCCAAATTTTTTTCTTCCTTTTTTGGCTAGAAAGGAAAAACAAATATCTGAAAAACCAAAGTTAGAAAAAGGTGTCAAACTATCATCACGTGTCCTCCTTTTTACTATTTTCTTTACACTCAGAAACACAGCCATATAAGCCCCCAAAATCATATTATATACTGTTCTGTGAAGGACAAATGAATTCAATATTACTTTAAGAAGTTCAAACTTGCAGAATCAAAAAAAAAATGTTTTCACAAAAAAAAGAAAAAAAATGTTTTTATAAAGAGGCAAAAAAAAAGGAGAACTGTTAAAAACTAGTGTTATTCCTTAAAAACAGTGGTTTTCTGGGGATAATGCTTCCAGATTTTTGTTTCTGTTTTGTTTTTAGGCTTTACTGAGATATAGCTGATATATTTAAAAATTGCACAAATTTAATGTGCAGATTAATATATCAGTATTAATGTAATGTAAATTCAATATTTTGATGAGTTTGCATATATGCATACACTCATGATCACTACTTCAATGTACTAAACTATCCATCATCTCTAAAAACTTCCTTGTGTTCTTTTGTTCATGTGTGTTGGTAGGAATGGGGAGTAGTAGCTGCAGTAAGAACACTTAACATGCCACCTATGCTCTGAATATATTTTATTTTACTTTATTTTTTAATTTTATTTATTTATTTGACAGAGATCACAAGTAGGTAGAGAGACAGGCAGAGAGAGAGAGGAGGAAGCAGGCTCCCCACTAAGCAAAGAGCCTGATGCGGGGCTCGATCCCAGGACCCTGGGATCATGACCTGAGCCGAAGGCAGAGGCCTTAACCCACTGAGCCACCCAGGCGCCCCTCTGAACATATTTCAAAGTGCACAATATTGCATTAACTATAGGCACTATGTTACAAAGATCTCTAATATATTCATCTTGTGTAACTGAAACCTTTAACAAGCAACATTTTCCCACATTCCCCTCTCCTCCCTTCAGCCTCTGGTAAACACTCTTCTATAAGTTTGATTATTTGGGATACCTCACGTAAGTGAAATCGTGCAGTCTTTATCTTTCTGTGACTGGCTTATTTCACTTGGCATAATGTTCTCCAGTTTCATCCACGTTTATAGAGGTTTTACAATATGCAGGGTATTTTTTTTTTTTAAAAGATTTTATTTATTTGAGAGAGAGAGAGAGAAAGCACAAGCAGGAAGAGGGACACAGGGAGAAACAGCCTCCCCCCTGAGCAGGGAGCCTGACACAGGGTCAAGCCTAGGACCCTGGGATCATGACCTGAGTTAAACGCAGATGCTTAACCGACTGAGCCACACAGGTGCCCCATGATATGCTGGGTATTTAAGTGTAATGCCCTAATGAAGTACCTTCTAGTATTCATGACTTTCTGTAATCCCCTTAAACATGTATTTTGTAATGGCCACGTGACTTGTTTCAACCAAGGAAACATTAGCAGCAGTGATACAAGCTGGGGTTTATCACCTTGAAATACTTGCTCTTGGAAGCCAGATGCCATGCAGCTCAAACCACTCTGCAACTGCACATAAGGAAACCCAAGCTAGCCACATGGGAAGAGGAATGCCTGGCTAGCTCCCAAAGAAACCACTTTGAATATTCAAGCCTAAGGAGATACCTTGTGGAACAGAAGGACTAACCAGCTGAGCCCAGTACGGACTCTAGAATCTAAAGAAATTAATTGTTCTTTTAAGCCACTACTTTTTTGGGTGGTTTGTTATGCAGCAACATATTACTGAAACAGTGATAGAAAAGCCTGGCAAAACAATTAGTTATTTTTGAGAAGCAAAAATGTTACTGCAACCGGTATTTCTACTGGTGAACTGTTACATGTGTTTCATTCTGATTTTATACAACTTTAAATGTTTAATTTCTTAAATTACCTTAATCTTATTATCTTCTGGTTTTTTGGTTTTAGGCTGCAGTGGAGGTAAAACAGAGCCTGGTATTTGAGGAGACTGGAATTTTGGCCTACTTTTAGGTTGTTGTTCTTCAAATTCTTGACTGAATCCTTCAGGAAGTGCATCTTAAAAATGGGAATAAAAAAAACATTCATATGATACATAAACATTTGTATTCATTAAACACATAAACTCTTGCATATCATACATAAAACATAAACATACACATTCATTAAACATACATATAAACCCTGCCTCGACAAAGAGCACCTAATTTTCTTCCACCCCTCATCTAGATTCTAAGACTAGAAATCCTATGATGAACCTGGCTTTATTCTCAAAGTAGGAGTGGAAACACTCATGAGGTAGCTAGCCCACCTCTATTAGGCCATTTATTTTGCCCTCAATGTGTTAGACTTCTAAATTTTCAAAAAAAAGATCTGAACCCTTCCCAATTCCTTGGTTGCCTGTCACAGTATAAAGCAAGATCCTTACTCAGTCATACAAGCAATCTGCACTCCAGGTTCTTGCAAAGATTACAACCTTAACCTTCTGGTTAAACAAATTTATCTAAAGTCAGATGGCCCAAATTTCTGAACCAAAACCAGGAAACACAGTCTGATAGGTTACAGGCAGGCAAACTTTGAGAATTTGTTGTATTAAGTGCATTGTAAAATGACTATTGACAACTAAAAGTAATGCACAAAATTTCTTCTGGCATGGATTACAATCTCTGAAAATACACTGTAAAGAGCGAAAAAGAGTAAAGGACATTTGCAAAATAAATAATTAGAAGAGAGAAAAAATTCAGAGATTGATACAAATGTCACAATTGCCAAAATAATTTCAAAAGGGTTTTAGAAACTGAAAGAATTTTATGACAATACTACTTACCATCTGAAAGATTTAAACAGAGCCAATCCAAGGCAGAATGGAGATCACCTCCCTGTAAAAGTGTGTTAGTCATGGCATCTTCAATGTCCTTAGTCTTAAATGAAAATGCTTGTAAAGCCATGTATAAATCCTATGAAAGGGAAACGAAAAAAGGCATTCTAATTTCTCTCCTTTTATTAGAAATTTTTTTATTCTACTCATTTTAAACCAGAAACTGATACAAATTTTAATTTCAAAAATATCTTTTTTCCCCCTTCTAGTTAGGAGAGTTAAATATGTTCACCAAATTGAAAATTGAAAACTATGGATAAATTAAAAAAGGAACTGAAGACACTGCTCATATTCTCGCTATTCAAAGATACTGTTTGCAATGTAGTATGTTTCCTTCCAGTCATTTTTCTATGATTTTGTTAAAATAAAATTCACTTAATGTAACATAAGCATCTTCCCAAGTCATTAGAAACTCTTCATCACTTTTAATAGTTACATAATATTCCACTGGGAAGACATATCATAATCTAATTACACAGTTTACTACTGGAGACCACTTAGGATGTTTTCTTTTCTTACTGTAAGTAGTGCTTCAATGAACACATTCATACATGAAGTAAAGCTACCTAAGGTAGTTTCTAAAGCACGATCTTTACAGCTGGGCAGAACTGGGTTCCAATCCAGACTCTGCTTACTCTGCTAATTACCAACAACCTCCAGCTATAGCATCTGTGATCTTTCCAAGCCCTAATTTCTTCATTTGAAGAATGAGGCAAAGTACCTTCTGGTATTACGTCAGAGAGAAAGAAGCAAAGTGCCCACTACAGAGCCTAATATAATCTGGGGAATGTAATTTAGTTTTCACACCACCATTTAATGTGTGCTCTTGTATCTGGCCCAATTCCTTCCCTATCCTTGCTGATGGAAATGAAATCTCAATGGAAGATGAAGAAGTCATTTTATCTTACCATCTCGCATGTGGACCGGTCTTAAAAATGCTCCATTAAAAATAAGGAACTTAAAAACAGTTTGCAAAATACCTGTAATTTTTTGGCAGTAAGTCTTCCAGAAATCACTCCCTTGTCATTATTTTGCTTTTTATGCTCATTTATCACTCCAATAATTCGTTGCTCTAGTTTGTGATTAATTACCACCTGTTGAAGCCAAAAAGGTCATATCAATTAGAATCTAAATTATTAAATAACATTTAATAATTAGAAAAAAACACACAGTGTTCTATATCCTTGCCAACCCACCCCAGAATTTCAGTGAAAATCAGATAAAACAATTACTGTATTTTAGACTACCATTCATTGGACCACTTCTGTACTATATATTTAAGGAAAAATGTGACAGGGGTGCCCAGGTGGCTCAGTTGGTTAAGTGTCATGGAGTTAAGCATCAGGTCAGGTCAAGATCCCAGGGTTCTGGGATCAAGCCCTGATGGGGTTCCTGCTCAGCAGGGAGCGTGATTTCCCCCTCTCCCCCATGCCCCGCTCTCTCTCTCTTTTTCTTCTTTTTAAAGATAAATAAAATCTTTGAAAAGAAGAAAAAGAAAAAATGTGACATGGGAAAAGCAACGTGTGGCAAGAAAAAATCCTTTTAAAAACCCTCTTGAACCCGCATGTCTCAAGACACGGTCCTTGGATTGCTATCAGAAAGACTCCTAAGCTTGATCCTAAACAAGCTGAATCATAATCCTTGAAGATGGAGCCCAGAAATCTGCTTAATGTAAGCCACGCCAAGCACATCACTTGAAAGAATGGATGCTACAATAAAAAGACCTATAAGGTAAAAGTGAAATCTATATTAATAGTAGTAATTAGGCTACGCAAATTCTTTTGGCTTCCAGAGTTTGATTCCTGATTTTCTGTTCCATATGTTCTTTCCATATTTTACACCTAAGAATACATAAACATCTACCTACGAAGATACCATCTCTTGATCACATCTTTACTGAATGCCTATGATAAGCTAAGCTCAAAAATGTATTTCAGGAGGTCAGTCTAGCAGAGGAAAACAAAACAAAACAAAAAAACAAAAAACACCCACAAAGATAAACTGTACACCAGAAGAGCAATTACTTAAAAAGGTGTATGAAAAAAATATGGAACCACAAAGAAGATTGCTGAGTGATGAAGGACATCCTGGAGGTTCTAGAGGTGACAAATGGAGAAGGGGAAGTAGGTCTTTTTGAGCAGAGAGACCACTGACAAAAAGCCTGGAGTCATAAAATCGTACGGGATTGGATGGAATAATGAGATTTGAACTAAAATTTTATGTGGAAAAGAATAATGGAGAGGAGGTTGGAAATGTCCACCAAATCAAGTCTGAAAGCATGCATATGCTATCCTTAGAAATTTGGATCTTATCTAGATCTTCCTTAATTTATTATGGGCTTCCAACGTATGTGTTATGATTTACTTCTGTTTAGTACAGATCAGCAATTAACTATTACAAAAAATTTAAATACCCCATAACTTTTATATTTAAGAATATATCTTTTTTTTCTTTTTCAAAGAGAACATTTCTTGAAATGACTCAAAAATCTCAGTACTCACTTTCAAAATAGATTTATCCAGATTAGCAGGGCCACCAGAATCATTTGCAGAATTAAAACTATAAATTTTCGGACCTGTATATAACAGACAAAAAGTAGTCAAGGCAATTTAGTCGTTAATAGCTGTTACATTATTTTAATTTTCCTCTAAAAAATTGCTAAACATTAAATATTTCAGTTCTTTTATCCCCCACTTCACCAAGTAATCTACAAGTAGCAATATGGCCTCTAAATTTTCAAAAACATTTTACCAATTAGATTTCTCTAGGTCAACCAGTTACTTACAAGAGCAAAGGCCTGTACATTTTTAAAAATTAAATCTATCTTCATCTTCATAGTTTCACAATCAGATGCTTTTCTGCCTGGCACTTAGCTGAAGACCTCTCAGAGGATACTAGACTCCTGGTAGAGACGATAGTTAATTTTAAAGAGAAACACTGCCCTAAGGTAAAAATGAGGTGGCAGTTCCTATTACCTTCTATTAATAGAGTCCAAGGTTGCTGTATTAGTTTCCTAGAACAAATTACCACAAACTTGGTTGGCCGAATACAACAGAATTCTCTCACTATTCTGGAGGCCAGAAGTCCAAAACCAAGTTGTCAACAGGCCCCTGCTCTCTGCAAGCTCTAAACAAGAATCCTTTCTTGCCTCTTCTGGCTTCTGGCGATCCCAGGAGTTGCCTGCCTTTTCTGCCTCTTTTTTAACACATGGGGCTTCACATGGTCTTATTCCCTGTGTGTCTGTGTCCAAATATCCTTCTCCTTTCTCTGGACACTATTCATTGGATAACTTCATCTCAAGATCCTTGACTAATTATATCTGTAAAGACCTTATTCCCAAATAAGGTCACATTCTGAGGTTCCAGGTGCAAACGAACTTTGGCGAGGGGAGAGGGACAGGGGAAATGGGACACTACTCAACCCACTATAGATGCCAACTCTGTTCCAGCCAACAGAAATGCTATGCGTATCATCAGTTCTCTAACAATGACCAACCAAGAAGGAATAAATAGTATTAAAAGGTACTCTCAAACCTTTGGTCTCATGACCTCCATACGCTCTTAAAAATCAGTGACGATCCTAAATGCTCTCTGTTCATGTGAATTATGACACTGATATATACCAAACAGTAAAAGGGAAAAATTTTAAATATTCATTAATTCATTAAAAATAACAAACCCATGACCAGTTAATATAAACACTATTTATGAAAAATAACTTCATTTTCCAAATAAAAAAAATTGTTCTTCATTTGTGCAAATCTGTCTGGATTTTGCTTTCAATTTTCTATAGTACTATCAGGTAGCCATGGAAAAATACCACTGCATACTTGTGAGAAAATAACTATAAAAATGACAACATTTTAGACTATGGAGCTAATTCTGATCTCACAGAGTCCCAGCCAGAATGCTCTCAAGAATTCCACAAGATTACCTGAAATACACTTGGTGAACCACTGCTGCGTATGAATAAGCCTAGAATCATATAATACCTACTTACTTGACTCACATATCTCAAAATAAGGTTTTGCTTTGTTTCTTTTTACTTTAAGAGAAATCTAAATATTAAATTTAAAAGTTGCTTATTATGATTTTAAAGGTCAAGAACTTTTTTTTTTTTAATTTGTCAGAGAGCGAGTGAGAGAGCGAGCACAGGCAGACAGAGTGGCAGGCAGAGGCAGAGGGAGACTCCCCGCCGAGCAAGGAGCCCAATGTGGGACTCGATCCCAGGACACTGGGATCATGACCTGAGCCGAAGGCAGCCGCTTAACCAACTGAGACACCCAGGCATCCCTAAAGGTCAAGAACTTTGATCTTTGTTGACTTACATGAGGGTATTCATTTTAAGATGCTAGTTAATATAATCAGGCAATTTTAAACAAAAGTTGTGACCATAACTATTTACATTTGGCCAGTCTGAACTAGAGACATTAGTGGTTCCCTGAATTACTTCTATGCTAGAGTTATACAGAAAGCACCCAAGCTACCTAGAGTATATGAAAGATAGTGACAATTCTGGCACAGTATGGTTAATTTCTTTATATTCTAGTCTTAGACTTTAATCTTATAACCTTCCTCATCAACTCATGCCAATAGTCTTAAATGAGAGGACCTATCAGTAGTCCTTATCCATTTCTGTGAGGTCTCATCAGTGCAGTAAACTTGTTCACAAATTAGCATACTAATTAGGATTTACAAGTCCCAGAATTATTGTGGGGACCCAATTATAACCCTTTTGGAAAAGGTACAGATGGATGAGCAGTTTATTACCATAACTATACTGAGAAGCAGTTCAAGGTTGATGTGTTACTGATAGAGGTGAAACTGTAAATTCCTTTAACAATTTTTGTTGTTGTTAGTAAAGACTGAAGTAAGCAGTAAGCTCTGAAGATTGCAGTAACCTCTCATTTGCATCCTGCAACCATCCCACCTAAGATATTCAATAGTATCACCCCCCTGAAGTCAGTTTACACTGGAATTTCTAGAGGGCAAATAAAGAAGACCTGAGTCCCTACAAAATCAGGAGCAGAATGTACATAAATACTGATGCACATTCACTGGGTGTCAAGAAGTGTCCCTAAACGTAGGTATATTTTTATTTTAATCAATATGCTGAGGAAATGAAGCAACAATGAGGTCTTGCCTCAGTGGTATCACCAATTAAATCAAGTAAACCAGTAAGGCCCTTTCTATTTTAAATTCTTCTTAAAACACGTTCAGTTAGCAAAATTTGAAGATTTTATGAGGCATTACCTATTATGAGTATCTACTATTGTCCCTGGAGGCATGCAGAGGCTACTAAAAAGACTGAACTTACTCAATTCCCTGATACTGCTCTAATTTTCTATCTGGTGATTCTTTGGTCTCCTTTCTGTCAGCTGCCAACTTTTCAGAATGTCGGTCTAACAGCTCCCTGCCAGCAGATTCAAATGTGTTACTTAAGAAAAATGTAAGGCACCAGAAGAAAACAGATACCCAAATGTATAAATTAGTAACCCTATTTTCAAATACAACTAAGGTGCACAGGATTTACGAGCTACTTTTCTTTGCTCCTTTAAGACCTTTTCCATGAACTGTGGCTTTCCTTTTCACACAGAGGGAGTTACTGGAAATCTGATGGAAAGTAAGCGTGTTAGTGTACAGTATCTCTAAGGCAAAAGTAGTATGGATTTTGAATTTATAAATTATATTTCACAGAACGCAACACATTATTGTCAAAAATATTAAAGTTGAAGCACAGAAAAAGTGATTTCCTCAAGATGACTCAGCTAATTAAAAAAAAAAAGCATCAGACAAAAATCAATTTCTTATTGTCCGAGACTCTTTCTTTCATAACATATTCCTTTTAAAATGTATTCCATTTTACATCACAAAGTGATTATAATGACCCACTATCACTAATACATTCACTTTGAGTTGCTAGTGCTGGTGACAGGGGCACTGAGGCACTCTGGTTTCTTTCTGCCCAAAAGTATACAGCTGCAAGGGGATCTGAACCAGCCAAGGGATCCAAACAGCAATAAATAAGACCCTGCCATCCTTGTCTTCATGGGGTAATTAGGCAACTGAATAGCCAGATAAGCTCTGAAAGGGAAGTACAGAGTATCTAGAGAACAAATGAGGATGAACGGACACAACCTGAGTAGTCAGGGTCTATGACGGAGTCCAAACTGCCAGAACTACCTCACTGAGCTTTTAAAAATGTAAACTAGATAAAAGTCTCTCCTACATTTAATATCAACACTAGCCCCCTCTCATTTACCCAGACACTTTCTTGTTCTCTTATAACATGCCAAACTTACTCCCACCTTAGGGCTTTTGCCCTTATTCCCTTACTCTCAAAACATTCTGTCTCCAGATTTTTTTTTTTTTAATTTTATTTATTTGACAGAAAGAGAGTCAACAAGAGAGGGAATACAAGCAGGGGGAGTGGGAGAAGCAGGCTTTCCGCTGAGCAGGGAGCCCCATGAGGGGCTGATCCAGGACCCGGGGATCATGACTTGAGCTGAAGGCAGACGATCAACCGCCTGAGCACAAAGGCACCCCGTCTCCAGATTTTCTAAGAGCTGGATGCTTCAAACCATCTCAGCATAGAAGTTTCCTCAGGGAAGTATTCCCTGTTCTTCTTTTTTTTTTTAAGATTTTATTTGACAGAAAGAGAGTGTGCGCATGAGTTCGGTGAGGGACAGAAGGAGAAGCAGACAACCCACCGAGCAAGAAGCCCAATGAGGGGCTAGATTCCAAAACCCCAGATCATGACTTGAGCCAAAGGCAGACACTTAACTGACTGAACCACCCGGGCACCCCAAACCTTCCATGTTTTAAGCAAAAACAGACTCTACCACCCAATTTATTTTTCACCAAGTCACAGTTTTCTGCCCTTTCTCACACTTTTTCTGTTTTATTTGGATAACCCTGAAAAATATTTATCACAGTTTTTATGAGTTTACTCATGACATTACTCCCCCAGTGTTCTTTGCCTCTTAGGATTTCAACTCTCAGCTAGGTTTAAGGATTTTCACACATATAAGCCTTACAAGTCGTTAGTTCTCACTCCCGAACAATTCATGGAGTATTCCCAGTGCCTAAAATCTTGCCTGGCACATAGCAACAATTTAAAAATTTGATGAACAAATGAAAGGAAAAAATGGGAGTGGGAGAATACTGAGAATTGTGCCAAGAACCATTTCATGGCAGCAGTGATTCTCTACCTCTAGATGAGAGGACAATTTTGAGAAAGTAATGCTATATATAATACCTCAAACTTTTGAGAAGATAAGAGATGAAATGGACTAGAACAGTTACATTAGCAACTGCAAGTTCAGAGATAATGTTTTTTCTCCAAAGGAGGCCTAACATATGTTATATAAAAATACCCAAACAGAAAAAAAGAAAAACCATGTGGCAATCTGCACAGCAGATTTATTTTATATATACTGGTATACATATTTAGTTATAAAATATTTTCTACAAATTTAATAGATAACCTCTCATTTTCTCTCTTGACTTCTTAGCCTTAATTCTGAATTTCTCCTTGTTTTGGTTTTGTTGGGTTTTTTTTTTTTGCAGCCAATTTGAGAATTTAACAGCTATTTCAGTTAGGACCATTTTTTTAAAGACTTTTATTTATTTATTTGTTGGGGGGGGAGAACACAAGCAGACAGAGCAGCAGGCAGAGGCAGAGAGAGAAGCAGGCTCCCTGCTGAGCAAGGAGCCCGATGTGGGACTCGATCCCAGGACCCTAGGATCATGACCCAAGCTGAAGGCAGCAGCTTAGCCAACTGAGCCACCCAGTAGTCCCAGGACCATTTTCTTAATCCTCTCTGAAACTTAGTAGGGCTGCTATAAAAAAGCACTACGGTTGGGTTAGAATAACAGAAATGTATCCTCTCACATTCTGGAGGCCAGAAATTTGAAATTGAGGTATCGACAAGCAGGGCCAAACTCCCTCTGAAGGGTCAAAGGAAGAGTTTGCCTCATGCTTCTCTCCTTGCTTCTGGTAGCCTTTGGCATCCCTTAGCTTTCAGATGGTCATCTGCTCCTTGTGCCTCTTTAGTCATCGTCCTTCAGTACATGTTTCAGTGTCCAATTTCCCCATTTTATAAGGACACAAGTCATATTCGATTAGGACCCATCCTAATGACTTCATTTAACCTTGATTAAAAGGTCCCATTCTCATTTTGAGGTACTGGGGATTAGGACTTCAAATATCTTCTGGCGAAGTCACAATTTAACCCATACACTTAGTGTATGTATTTGGAAAATGTACATAATAACACCTCTTTCATTGTATTGTTAAGAGAACGAGGTGGGATCATTAAAATGCTTATTTTAATATTATTTCTCAGAATCTTTTATTGTGATATTTTGTTTTTTTATTATTTAATTTGTCCACCCTTATTTTCCTTTTCCTTATTTCTCCTTGTCTCTTATCCAAGAAAAAATTTTAATGACTATATGCACAGCACTGGAACACACACTGAGGTAAGGTATATTAATACATATCCATGAAACAGTTTCTACCTCCTAAAATTTTGTGGGCTATTTCCTCACATACAACAGGCAAGACCTAGACATCAAAAAGAATGATTCAAATAACAATGATAAATGAGCTGTGGATACATAAAAAGTAGCTGACATCTGGGATGGGTGTTACAGGATTTTGGAAGACAGTGTTTGGGATAGGTGGCATTCCATTAAGAGAAAATGGCAAGAACACAGGAGGAGAAAGTCACTAACTGCATTTGAACAATGAAAATACCCCAGATTTGCTATAGGTGAATATAGGAATTAGTACAAAGGCTGGAAAAAGGGTCATAGGTGCTAGGTGAATGGTATGGACTTTATCACAAAGTCAGTGAAGATGCTGCGGAAGAAACTGAGAAGTGCTATGAAAAAAGCAGCATTTCTCCAAGATAAATCTGATGCTTGAATGCAGGACAAACTAGAGGAGGAAAAATAACAAGAGTTGGGAAGACCCATCAGAAGGCTTTGTTGGTACTCCAGGAATTCATGAGTGCCTAGATAGGAGTGAACACCACAGAAGAAAAGTGAAAATGGTGTACACAGAACATAAATTTTGAGTCAAGACTGCATGAAGCTGGGCAAGAGATTACACATGAGGAAGAAAGGAAGGCATTAAAAGTAACTACTGACATTGGATAAGGAGGAATGTGGAAAAAAAGGAAACAAGGAAATCAAAAGAGCCAGTGTGGGGAGGAAATAGTTTAGTATCACTTGAGTAAAATTTGAGAGGCTTGCAAAATAGGGCCAA
Source organism: Martes martes (assembly GCF_963455335.1). NCBI lineage: Eukaryota > Metazoa > Chordata > Mammalia > Carnivora > Mustelidae > Martes > Martes martes. The sequence goes on along the minus strand of NC_137892.1, from coordinate 81,552,646 downwards.
AAGGTCTAAGTAAATATTGAAATGGCTGACTTGGGATTAGAATAGAGATCAGGACTGAACAGATTGAGGAGTCATGTACAAAGGACAAGACAGAATTAGTAATGGAGTACTCTCCTACAAAGGCTATAAAGAGAGAATTACACTGTCATAAACTAATATCTTTGGTGAGGATCGCATTTTGGAGCAGGAGGAATGGGAAGACAAAGATTAGAACAAATTATTAAGAGTTGCAAGAATTCAGAGGGATATCAGGAAAAGAACGCAAAAGCGGGTGATTGAGAGGAAAAGTGCTAAAGAATAACAGTCAAAGAGAAATTCTATGTATCTCTATTTATAGGCATTTTATCTTTGCAGTTAAAAATATTATAAATTTTAGGCAGGAACTCCTTCTGCCCATGGGTCCTGTCCCTGCGCTTTAATAAAATCACCTTTCTGCAACAAAAAAAAGTTATAATAAGTGTAGGGCAAAGAATTATTTATCCATCTTCTAGGTGAAAGTCTGGTAAGGCTCAACTTCTTCAGTCTCATCCTCTCTTCAGCAATGCTTACATTCCAGGAGTACCTTGAAGACCCAAGCTCCCTCCTCACTGAAGATCTTTGCACACAGAGTTCCTTAACTCTGCCAAGAATACTACTTCCCCCATCCTTTACAAAGTTAACTGCCTCCTGATCTGTATTTCAAAAAGACCATGTAAGACCCCTCCTCCTCCCCAGCAAAAATTAGGTTATCTTGTTATATTTTCTTCCTTAGCTTTTCTGTGGCACTTAAGTATAAAGCAATACAGGTGTGGTTATTTAATGCCTCTATCCGCCATTACATTAGGAAAGGTCCATGAAAGGTGATGTGTCCCAATTGCTCATCCCACCCCTAACATCATGAAAGACACAGGGGAATCTGTATATACAATAAACACAGTATCTATATACACAATAAATGTGTTGGACGAATATTTCCGTAAAAACTACAAGCAAACAAGCTAAGCAGAACAAAACATAGCACACCTGTTTATCTTTTAGAATCAGTTGTAATAGGGGCCTGCTCATCTGCAGCCAGAATCAGCAATCTCTGAGTTATCAAACCAAATTGCACAGTACACCAAAACAACATGATTATGGTAAACATCGGAGATAATTCCACAATAGATTATACCCATATTCCGTGTGTTAGTACTGAAATTCTTACTACAGATTTTTCCATAACACGTGAAAACACTACACCCTGGCTGAAAATGCTATGAAGAGCAAGTACAAAATGGGTCTGTCTGGCTCCAGGAGGTTAGGAACTCCACACCCTACCGCTGCATCAGCCTAGCTAGTATAGGTGGTGGCTCGGGACGGATCCCCGCTGAGACGGGAGCAAATGCAATTTTTATTCCGTTCTCGAAGAAGGAAAAAGGGGGCGGGGGGTTAGCTGGGAGACGCCAGGCTGCAAAAGGGCTACTGTCATAATTTGGGAGGCCCCAGCAGCTTACACTGACCTAGAGTAAAGCCACCAGATAGGGAACTAGCAGCTCCAGGTGTGGGAGATAACAAATTTTGAGACCTAGGGCCCGCCCAAGTTGCGCTGGCTTCTCCCTTGGAACAGCAGCAGCTGCTCGGGGTGGAAAGCCCGGGGCCCCAGGACCGCTCGTACCTTGCTTGACTCGGGGCTCCCTGGTGCTGGCGGCAGCGGCGGGGGGCGGCCTGGCCACGGACTTCTTGTTTTGGGCCTCCCCAAAAGCTCCGGCCTCGGCAGATTTGGCTCTGGAAGCAGACACAGCGGCCCGGACCGCCGCGGCTCCCGGTGCCTTGTGTTTCTTGTTCTTGCCTCCCATGTTGCAGCTCTGGCAAAGGGAGCCTCCGTCCGCGTCCCGGAACTACCGCAGCCACCGCCGCCAAACGCTCTTTACATTCCCCGGGTCCCACGCCGCCAACCTGCGTCCTCCATCCGGGCTTCTCGGGCCTGGGCGGCCGCTGCCTTACAATTGGCCCGACTCACCACGGTTCCGCCTCCTCCCCGCCCTCTAAGTGCCTGCGGAGTGCCGGGCTTTCTCCCCACGCTTCTTCTTTCAGCCAGGGAGCGGGCCGCCCAGTAGTGGTCGGAAAGGAAAAGTCGGAAGAGAAGAAGTCAAGGAAGAATTCTGGCGGATGGGGTTGTATGACTAGACTACTTTTGTCTCCCAGGGGCGACAGCTGAAGCTTCCCTTGGCGTCGCTGTCGGTGCGCTCGCAGAGCATCGTGGGTAGGAGGGAGACTGGGTCTCCCAGCTGCGGAAGATGGCGGACGCTTTCGGGGATGAACTGTTCAGCGTGTTCGAGGACGACTCGACCACGGCGCCCGGAACTAAAAAAGACAAGGAGAAAGAAAAGGGGAAATGGAAGGGGCCTCCGGGGTCTGCCGAAAAGGGCGGGTAAGGAAGATGTCAGGAGGGTTTTTTTTTTTTTCCTTCCTTTCCTCAATGCTGAGGGGAGAAAATACAACGTTCTTTCGTAGACCATGAGCACCTGGAGTGTACATTGAGTGGCGTCGGCAAGTGTAAGGGTTTGGGGAAAATGTTGAGGGAGGGGGAAGACTGTTGGTTTGGTGAATCGGTATTTGGGCGTCCCCCGGTGTCCGCATGCAGCGTTGAGTATCTGCCACTGCAATTCCTTAACGCCTGGGTTGCTGACTACGCCGGTGTGCGCCATGAGGTAGGGAGGGGAGATGGGAGGTAAGGTATTTCTTAGGTTTGTACCCCACGATACCTGGCACAGTCTTTAAATGAGACTAATGAACAGTACAGTAAAGGGTTAAGAAGCTTAGAAAACGTGACTTGGATTGACTTGGTACTGACAAACAGCAGGAGAAGGGAGAGAAATTTAATCTCCACGCTTTCGTTTTTTGCCCATAAAAAGAACGCGAGAGTGCCTACTACTGGGATTGTGAGGATTAAGTGAGATAATATACGTTAAGCACCTAACGGGGCTTAATACGTAATACTTTGTCAAAAGCTGGTTATCGTTGAGTTTACTAAGAAAATTTTTAAAGCTTACCGATTCCTAAACATATATACAGACTGATGGATAAAAGTACCTCAAAGTGTACGGAATTGTTTATGGTAGAACAAGAAAAAGTTAATACGTGAATTAAAATAAGATGGTTCTAAATAAAAAAGTAAGATGATTCATTGTTTATCAGCAAAATTTAATGTTGACTGGAGGAGATATCAGGAGAGTAAATGAAATTACACATGATTTTGCTCTCAAAGAATTTTTAGTCCTGATAGAACAGGCACATATTTTAAAGCTTAGTAGGTGATTGAGATAGAGTAAGTTGTGTATACGGTTAATCGCTCTGCAGGTTCAGTTAAGAGATCTCTATTTGTGTTATTCAGGGAGCTTACATGCAAGAGGAAATGATTTGTTACTCATGGGCAGATTTATTTTTTTACAAATTGGGCTAGAGGGAGTGTTGGCTTAGGGACAACAGATAAAACTGAGAATAAAAACTGGTTTTAATTGTGAAGGATCTTGACTATCAAGCACATGAATTTTAATTTCATTTTTAAACGCTGATGAATTAGATTTTTGTGGGTTTTTTTTTCCCCTAACTTGCTAATTAGGGTAAGTAAAGTGCTAGTTTAGGAAATTAACGTGGTAGTGGTTGTCAGGGTATATTGAAAGAGGAAAGACAACAAGAATAAGAAAGTAAATTAAGGAAGTATTTTAGTTTAGTCAGTTAGGAAACCAAAAGAATCTCAAGTCAGGAAATAGCAAAAGGAAGGAAAAAGAAAGGTGCAAAATGTTGTGAAGAAAAGTGACAAGCCTTAAGAATGGAACAGGCCAGAACCATGGAAAGGGAGTCAAGAGACAGATTTTGAATCTGGATATCAGGGAGAAGAAATGTAAGGAAATTTACAGGTGCTTTTAATTTGAAAATGAAATTAATTTGACTTGAGACAAAGTTATGATAGTATATCCATATAGAGGTTTCCAGGGGGCAATTTTAATTAGGTTTTGGGCAAACCTGAGTACTGGAAGTATACATTTGGATGTTACATTTGGATGATACTGCTTGAGTTGGAGATACATATGGGCAAGTACTGAAGATAAGGATTAGAGAAACAGAACAGTCAGGAGTGTGAAGTGTCAGGTAAGTAGGAGTGAAAGTAGAAAAATAGTCTTTTTCATTGATTTGGAAGGAGTTGGAGAGTTTGGGGGTACATTTCAGGGAAAATGAGAAAGGAGGACATGTTTGTACCTTTTATTTTTTTTCCAAATAGGAATAATTAATAGTTACTATAGTGTGAATGTGCAACTGTGATGTGAAGACAATATGCAATACAAGTAATTGCTGACTTTAGTAAATACTGTGCTTCAAAATTACTAGGGTAAAATTAACTCACTTTGTCCAGTACAGCTTACCAAGTGAAAGTTTGTAGGATACAAAGGTTTTACTTTTTAATTTTACTAGGAAATACATGAACATTAGAGAAGGGAAATGAATAAGAAATATAGAACACTAGGGATTTAAGGAATTTATTTACTAACATTTCTAGCTAGACCTACTCTTCTAAGTGGTTTTAGGAAAAAAACCCAATTTGCCTGATTCCAGCTATCACACTATGATAATTATTATTCATAACATAATATGCATGGTTCTTATCCAGCTTAGGTAACATAGGACAAATCTTGGAATTTAGAGCAACTTTTTGCGTATTTTATACTCTAGATCAAGTGGATACTTTTTAAAGAAACTTTATATTATGAAAATTGTTAATATATGGCTGGGATGTGGGAGAGCATGGACAGAGAATAAATAGTACGAAGAACTCCATGTATCCATACCATCTTCAGCAATATCAAGTCATGGTTCTTCTATTCCTACACCCCCCTTTTTTTTTTTTTTTAATAAATTGAATGCTGTTCATCATATTATTTTTCCTCAGATGTTTCAGTTGCATCTTACTGATAATGATTTTTTTCTAGCATAATTTTTTTTTTTTAAGATTTTGTTTATTTGTTTGACACACAGAGAGCGAGAGAGGGAATACAAGCAGGGGGAGTGGGAGTGGGAGTGGGAGAAGTAGGCTTCCTACTGAGCAGAGAGCCCCATGTGGGGCTCCATCCCAGGATCCTGGGATCACGACCTGAGCTGAAGGCAGACGCGTAACCACTGAGCCATCCAAGCACACCTTTTTCTAGCATAGTTACCATGCCATTACTATACCCCCAGAAAATTTACATCATTTCCTTACTATCATTGAATATTCAGTCCAGAATGAGAAATTCCCAGTTGTCTCAAAGGTACTTTTTTGTACTTCGTTTATGTGAATCAGGATTCAGACAAAGCTCATACACTGTTCTGGTTGGTACATCCCCGAAGTCTTATTCTATAATAGTTTCCCTCTTTTTTCCCTATGCCATTGATGTCTTTTGGAGGGATAGCTGAGATGAAGAACCTCTCTGTCCTCTGTCCTCTATAGTCTCTAAAACTTGAATTTGCTTTCTTATGCTGTTATACAACGAGCTCTTATATCCTTAAGTATTTACTGTTAATTGTCCTTATATCCAAAGCTTTAACTGTGTAGTTTGTATAATACCTGCTATGCCCCTGTAGGTTTTACACACTTAAGCTGTAGTCAGAATTGAGAAGTGCTCTGAATGTACAATATACACCAGCTTTTGAAAAAAATGCAAACTAGCCCATTAATTTTTATCTTGATGTATACTGAATTGGTAGTATTTTTTATACATCGGATTAAATGAAATATATTAAAACTGATTTTAATACTTTTAATATGGTTAGAAATGTAAAATTACATGTGAAGTCTGCATTGTGTATGTATATATTTATTGGACACCGCTGATAGTAGAGAGTTAATAAGATTCAGTTTACATAGGAATAATTCATAGTGCTGCTTTGCGCTTCAGTTGCATTACATCATGAGACATGTAGTTTTTAAGATGGGTGAGTGGGTTAAAAAAGATGAACCTTCAAATTTTCACATAATGGCTTTAGCATGCTTTGCTATTTTATTTCTGTGATAGTTGGCAAAATGGTGATTTTTTTTCCTATTTTATCCTTTCTGCATTTATTACCTCAAATTCATCTATAAAAAAGAAAATTCTCTTATCAGCAGTTTACCCTGAAACGCAGTTCATAGACAAAAAGCAGGAAAATGCTTGATTCTTGATCGGTTTGAGGAGAAATGAGTTGTGCCCTAAGGTACTTCTCATGGTGACCAACATGGTTGTATGATTATATGTTAAGCTTTTTGATGAATGAATGGATTTTTATGATCTGGTATGTTGCACTCGTCTGCACTCTTTTTTAATCTTTTTTTTTTTAAGCTTTATTGGTGTATATTTAAAGTATCCTAAACATTTCCAAGACCTCTAAATATTCTGCATGCCTTTTTGTAATGCATTCCTCTCTCCAGCCCTGCTTCCAGGCAACCCCTCATATTTCTGGCTCTGGAGAACAACTTGCATTTTCTAGAATTCAATTTAAATGGAATACCACAGTGTATATTCCTTTTTTGCCTGGTTTCTCATAGTTAGTGCTTCGGAGATTGACTCAATTGAGGCATGTGTCTCCAGTTCCTCTTTTCAGTTTTATGGATATACCATATATATTTATACCTTCATGTTTTGGTGGACACTTGAGACATTTGCATTACTATTTTTGATATTCCTACCAATGAGTACTTTTTAAATTGGCCCTTGTGTTTTTCTGGCAAGCTTAGTCAGGCTTTGATAGCCTCTGTGCTTTTTGGCAAAAGATTTTCTGGACTCATAATATGATTTTTCAGTCCAAACCTGGAATCTGATCTCTCCAAAGGGTCTCCAGTTCCTTATAGTGGAAAATGTTATTTGGTGCTTAGAGTGCTCATTGCTTCAGGATTTCATTGCTTTTAGGCCTCTATAGTGGAATGAACTGGGGAATCACTGTTTTTAGAAAAAATAAAGTGCATACTGACATTTAGAGTGTAATTAATATTACAGGGTTTTTATTTGGCTTTGATTTTGATAATTGTATGACCTTTTTTGTGGAAAATCTTCATACCTAATGATAATTACATATTTAAATTTTATTCTTTTAATAGTCAAAAATAACAATATATTATTGCCATTCAGAATAGAACATTGAATAGTTTGTGCTTCTAATATGTGATTCTTTTTGTCCTTGGAAAAATACATCATACAAGGAAAATACTCTTTAGTAGTTCCTTTTCTAAATGTTTGTGCTACCAATTTGATATGTATTGGGTTCATTTGTTTCAATTTATTTTCTACTTTTGAGGATTGCTAGGAATTTTTAAGAAATTATGTAAAACATTATTTTAGAGTTCCAAAATCATAAGTATAAAACAGACCATCCTTGCTTTTATCTTTGTGTCTTCTGGCCTGTTTTTCTCTGCCCTTGAGTTTTGGGTTTCTTTTCATTATTTCTTTTTGAAAATACTCATGTGCATGTGCATATCTGTGTCTGCATTCTCCACTCACTGTTACACAAAAGATGCCGTATAAGAACTGTTTTTCATCATTTTTCGCTTAGCGTGATGAAACAGACATAACTCCATGTTAATATATAGAGCTGTTTCTTTTTTATAGCTGCATGGTTGTAATTCCTTATGTGGATGTAATATTTATTCTTTTAATAGATATTGGGTTATTTTCAGTTTTTTACTATTACAGGTAGCCTTGTACGTCCTTGTCTTTTTAAATTTGTTTATTTTAAGATTTTATTTATTTATTTGACAGACACAGAGAGAGAGGGAACACAAGCAGGGAGAGTGGGAGAAGTAGGCTTCCGCTGAGCAGGGTGCTCGATGTGGGGTTTATCCCAGGACTTGGGGATCATGATCTGAGCTGAAGGCAGATGCTTAATGACCGAGCCACCCAGGCACCCTCCTTTTTTTTTTTTTTTTTTTTTTTTTTTTAGTTTTAAAATTATTTTGCTATTTTTTCTTTGGGGTAGATTCCTACAAGGTTAAAGAGGTTAAAGAGTAAACATATGTAATTTTGCTGGGTGTTGTCAAAGTCTCCACAGGAGATGTACCATTTTGTGTTTTCAACAATGTGGCAGGCAGAATGGTGCCTCTCTTCTCTACCCCACAGTGGGGTCCATGTCTCAGTCCTGAGAACAATTACCAGAATTAGAAAATTAACACTGATACAGTGCTATTATCTAATCTACAGACATACTCATATTTTGCTAGTAGCTTTAATATCCTGTATAAGAAAAGGATTCTATGTAGGATACCATGATGTGGTTGTCATGTCTAGAAATAATATTTTCTTGCAGTTTCAGTAAATCAGAAACTTAGTCTTCTGGACGCTTGACTGGCTCACTTGCTAGAGTGTGCGACTCTTGATCACAGGGTTGTAAGTTCAAGCTCTGGACTGGGTGTAGAGATTATTAAAAATTAAATCTTGGAAAAAAATAAACTTATTCTTAAAGAGTAACCTTATTATCTATGACACTTTTTATTTCCATCCTTCTGTTTAACTCAGGTGTTTCAAGTGTGCAAGTTCCCCCATGTGACTGACATACCAAGCTATAAGAGAAATAAATAATTGGAGACCTTAAAGTCTAACATACAATAATGAATAATATAGCTCTTCTGAAGGAAAGTGTTCTATAAATTTAGGTTTTAAGTTTCTCAAGGTTATACAAACTAAATGTTTTTGTTTTATGGTTGTCAACATAAGTTTCCATAGTAATGGTTTTATTACATTACAGTTATGTGGTTTTAATTGTAATGGTTTTTTTTTTTAAGATTTTATTTATTTATTTGACAGACAGAGATCACAAGTAGGCAAAGAAGCAGGCGGGGGGGGGGGGGGAGGGTGGTGGGAAGCAGGCTCCCCGCCGAACAGAGAGCCCTGATGCGAAGCTCTGTGAAGCTCTGCGAAGCTCTATCCCAGGACTCTGGGATCATGACCTGAGCCGAAGGCAGAGGCTTTAACCCACTGAGCCACCCAGGCACCCCTCTTGTAATGGTTTTAATTGTAATGGTTTTATTGATGCTTAATAATTCAAGGATAGAATAGTAGAATGTTAGAACTGGAGGGATTAGATATCATCCAAATGTCTTACTTTACTGAGGCCCAAGGATATTGATGGCTTGTCCAAAAGAGATTCACCAAAGTAGTCAGCAGGAAACGTGGGAAAAGAGTGAATACCTTTCTGACTAAATTGGGAGTAATAGGATCTATAAATTTCAGGTTTTGCTAAGTGTCAAAGAAGGAACTTTGTTATGGAAAGATTGTTCAAGCATGCAGATCATTACTATTTGTTACTCTTTAAAAAAAAAACAAAAACAACTTTTCTCTTTAAGTAAAACATAAAAAGAGAAATGTAGAAGTCCTTAAGCTGAATTTTCATAAAATGAATATACTGATGTAACCCTCATTTGGGAGAAAATATAAAATATATCAAACATCCTTCTTTTCCTCCAGAAAAAGTGACTATCCTGAAAACATACAATTTTTTTTCTGTTTGTGAATATAATGTAAATGGAATCATTCAGAATATATTCCTTTGTGTCTGCCTTTGGCTCAGCATTGTTCATGAAATTCATGATGGTACCTGTCTCAGGTTGAATGCAGAAATAGATGTGGGCTTCAGATGTATTCTCTTAAGCCAGACATTAAAGAAATTTGTAAAAATAAAAAACAGTGCCGCTCTTCTCATTTTGAAATACTTTTTATCAGATGTTATTTATGATAATATTATGGTTTTGTTATGACTTTTAGAATGAAGTAAATATTTTAAAAATTCCCAATTTTAATATCTGATGTGGTAAATACCAGTAGGTATAACTACATAAGCAAAATTCTTTGAAATCTTCCATCATTTTTAAGACTTGCAAGGAATTCAGAGTTCAAAAATTTGAGAGCCACCGATTGAGTATAGCCTAATTTTCATTTTCCCTGTGAATACTTAACTTTGAGCTTATTTTCATATGCTTACTGGCCGATTGGATATCCTCTTCTGTAGAATGCCTGTTCAGGTCTTTTTTTTTTTTTTTTCTTTTTTCTCATTTATTTATTTATTTTTAAATTTGTAATCTCCACCCCCTATATTTTATTTAGATATATGACTTTTGTCAGTTATATGTGGTTCAGATGTCTTCTTTGTCTTGCCCCTTACTCTGTTAATGATATCTTTTGATTAATAGAAATTCTTCGTTTTAATGCACTCCAACTTATCAGACTTAATTTTTGATCAGTAATTCTATGTCCTATTTAGTAAAACATGAAAATATTTTTGTTTTCTCTTCTAGAGGCTTTGTTGTTTTGCCTTTCATAGTTAGATCTGAGATCCACATGTAATTGATTGTTTCATGTAACAAGCATGTAGGTCAGGTTAAATTCCTATCTGGATATCTCTAGCCCACCAATACCATTTATTGTCAGTACTTTTGACCAGTGACTCCAATCACAAAAAATTATCTCTTTAATAGTAATAATTATGGGACCAGCAAAAGCATTAAGTTTTTATTGAAGGTGCTTATGTAAATGTGTTTAACATTGTTTTAATTTAAAATTTTTAAAAGTATGATGTTAATTATGTTAATGTGAGCTGTAGAATATTTTTAAAAGCAAAACTTACAAGAAAATATGAAATTTCAAAAGAGTACTGTTCAGTTTTATTAGGGTATTCTGGCTTTTAGCCAGTTTTGATTTGTAACATCTACTTGCATGGCTTTCTGTAAATGATGTCTATTATATACTGAATAGTAATTTACAAAATCACCCTTCAAGTGAGAACTGATACTGCAGAATTGATTCTAAACCATTTACTTTTTAGGAAACGTTTTGATGGTAAATTGCAATCAGAGTCAACTAATACTGGAAAAACCAAGAGAGATGCAGATTTTGAGGGCACAGATGAACCCATTTTTGGAAAGAAGCCTAGGGTGGAAGAATCAGTAACCGAAGATTTAAGGTAGTATTTCCATTGTCATAAATGTTAGTAACTCTTAAATTAGATGGTTGCATGAAGTCTGGAAAGTTACTTATATGTTGCTACTTTATTAAAGTGTTTGTTGAATTAAATGAAAAATATTTTTTAGTTACATATTCATACAAAAATATAGAACATCTGTTTAGAACATCTGGAGAAATGGAATGCAATATAGATAAGGTTTATCTTTTAATATTTTAGATCCCAACTTTGAAAAAGAATCCTGAAGCCTCATGTTTTGTTTTGTTTTTTAAGAAAAATACCCCCACGTTGCCTTTATTTGTTAATCTCCCAAGAAGAGGATCGCTGAGAGTGGAAAAAGTGGAAAGAATAAAACTGGCCCAATGGAAAGTATAAGTGAGAAGGAATATTAAGAGGAATTAGATTTTTACTGTTACATGTTGCAATAGAGTGGCTGTGAATCTCAAGACTTCTGTCAGTGAGGGAGACCCATGGATATCTGTGACTGAAATAACTGGTTGCTCTTCTCCTTGTAGAAGTTGATACCAATTAGTTAGGTTGACCTGTTTGTTATTACAGTGATGAATCTGCACAGCTTTGCTTCTCTCTTCTTGTATGCCATATTTTGGCTTGGTGCTACTGTGAAAAATTTACTCTTTCTGTGAATTTTTTAAATCAGCTGTTGTAGCTAACAGGAGTAGCTACTATTAATGGTGATAGATGTGTCACTGAAATATTTCAGGTGCACCGTTTTCCAAAGCCACTGGAATAGGTTACAATATATTTGCAATTTAAAATCCTTGTTGCTTATTGTAGTAACCCTTGGGTTTTATCCAAAGTATGATTTTTCTTCAGTTTATCCACAATCATGTCCTTTTCAGAGTCTAAACGGAACCTAGATAAGAACTTGGGATTTTGAAGAGAATAAGGAACACTTCTATGAATTATAGCCAGGTCTATATTAAGCTGATTTATTTTGTACTCTCTATCATGTAATGGTTTTTATAACCAGCTTCATGTTTTGAAGTAGTGGCAATACGTTGGAGGGAGAGGTTCTTTTTTTTTTAATTGTTACTGGAACTAAACTAACATAATTTTTTTTTAAAGATTTCATTTATTTATTTGACAGAGAGAGAGAGATCAAAGTAGGCAGAGAGGCAGGCAGAGGGGGGGGGGGACGCAGGCTCCCTGCTGAGCAGAGAGCCCCACGCAGGGCCCCATCTCAGGACCCTGAGATCATGGCCTGAGCTGAAGGTAGAGGCTTAACCCACTGAGCCACCCAGGTGCCCCTGACATAATTCTTTGAATAATCCCCTTGGCATCTGTACTTTCTTTGTAAATATAGATGTTAACTGATCATTTTGAATTCTCAGCATAGATTTGAGTAATCCAAAATTTTTTTTGAATATTCTTTTTTTTAATAATTTTTTTTTTAAGATTTATTCATTTGACGGAGGGAGATCACAAGTAGTCAGAGAAGCAGGCAGAGAGAGAGGAGGAAGCAGGCTCCCTGCTGAGCAGAGAGCCCAGTGTGGGGCTCAATTCCAGGACCCTGGGATCATGACCTGAGCTGAAGGCAGAGGCCCACTGAGCCACCCAGGCGCCCCTGTATATTCTTAATAGTAGTTTTTTTTCCAATTTTTTTTTAAAGATTTTATTTATTTATTTGACAGAGCGAGTTCACAAGTAGGCAGAGAGAGAGAGAGGGAGGAGGAAGCAGGCTCCCTGCCAAACAGAGAGCCCGATGTGGGACTCGATCCCAGGACCCTGAGATCATGACCTGAGCTGAATGAAGGCAGAGGCTTAACCCACTGAGCCACCCAGGCGCCACTTTTTTCCAATTTTAATACTGATGATTGGGCAGTGTCATTTTCCTTAACAGTAAAGACTAGAGGCTTATTATCTAATTACAAAAAATAATTTATTTTAACATAACTTCAATAATTTTTTTTTTTTAAGTTTGGCAGACTTGATGCCCAGAGTCAAGGTGCAATCTGTTGAAACTGTTGAAGGGTGTACACATGAGGTAAGCACAAAGAGTATATAGGAAGTTGGTGTTATCAATGGGAGTTTGCTTTGGGCTGTCTAGTATGATCATTAGCAAGCAGTTTAGTCTTAGGGGCTTTGGAAACAATAATAGTTCCTGTGGAGTATGTAGTCCAGTGGAAGGATCTGGGGCTTTGTATTCTAAACTGAACTCAGATCTTGACACAGCATTTTATCTAACTACAGTCTCAGGTGAATTTCTTAACCTTTTGACTTTTTTTTTTTTTTAATTTTTAAATTTGGAATAATGGGATTTACCTCATGGGGTGATTGTGACGATTATAGAAAAAAATTAGTGTAAGGGACCTGGCACAGAGTAGGTGTTCAGTACATGTTCAGTCCCATACTCCTGAAGTCAAGTAATAGTGCCATTTTACAGGTCACGTGCTTTTTCGTGTCTTGCTCTGGTTACTGGTATGTTGCAATTTCATTATTCGCCACAAGGTGGTAGTCTCTGATAGCTTTCATAACCCTTTAGAAGTAAGAATTTATAAAGTATTAGGGACATAAGGGAACTGAATACTGTTTCTTTATACTGAGCCTTCTGTCTTTACAATATGGCCTTACAAATTATTATTACAGGTAATTGATAAGTCTTATTAAAAGACTTTATTGAGTAAGCAGAGTAATTCCAAATTGAGAAAAATGACTTTTGATAGACATTTAGAACCTTGTTTTTAAAATACCTCTTCTTTTGCACTTGTTTTCATAAGTTCCTTTATGTTCCTTTAAAATAGCACTTAGCTTGGCTTTTGTAATACCCATTTGATCATTCATTCAGTACTTATGTTAGACCCTATTCAATGCTCTGGTCTTAAAAAGATGGTGAGGGGCACAAAATTTGCTCTTAAGAGGTCAAAAGTTTTTTCTCCATAATTGCCTGCAGTCCATCCTGTTACTACTCACTTTTTGCAGCCAACTATAGCTTTTACTTCTTTAGAGGCTATCAGGTTTTGTTTATAACCTTCTTCACCATGCCTGTCTGTACCTGTCACATCCACTCAAAGGAAAAGGCAATGCTAGGGAGACTTGTTTTGCCAATGTGCTCGATTGTAACTTACCTTTCTTTCACAAAGCCTTAAATCAGTCCATTTTCCCTTGATAGTTTCTGGCATCAAATATCTTCTCTCGTTGTTCTTTCCTATTAGCATATGAATATTCAGAAACTTCTCTTATTTTAGGTTGCTTTACAGCCAGTATGTTGGGTTTCCCCCCCATTTTGTAGTCATTATTTCAATATATATCTTTTGAGACACAGGAACATTGTATTATTCACTGATTACAAAGAGATAAAGAGATGTCCCTTTTCGGAGTTGCTTTTGAGTGCTCTGCTAGGAGAATCCCTGCTAGACTTTCTAACTTGCCATTCATTTTTAAATATACTGCAATTAGATTTCTTCTCCATTTCTCCCAAACTGCTGTGGCAAAAGTCACTAGTGACTATGTGGGAGGTTTATTTGACTCTTGATCATTTTGCTGGTTTTCTATTTTTCTGATTCTTTAGTGTCTTTCCTGTCATATGATAGTGTTACCCAGACTGTTTTCAGAAAATAAAAACAAAAACTCTTTGATTCTCGTACATGTGAAAACATAATCTGTTGCTCTTTCTTCTGTTAAATCTTGCAGAAGTTAACATATTAATTGCTCCTCAGTGATGTTCTTTATGTCATAGAATGTACCAGGGGTCTCATTCCCACATCTGCCCTCTAGGGCACAGACATGTCACCCCTCAGCCTGAGAAGTAGTGACTTGGGGGTGAATTTCAATGGTATTTGCTGGAACTTAGGCATATGTACTAGCAATGTCCCCACACATGTACAGGACTGGCTCATTGTTGCAGATGGAGACAGGGAGAGATGTGAGAGGGTCACTCAGTTCATCTGATACAGCACTATAGGTTGATCATATTTGATGGGAATAATACTATGATCTGGGGTCTTGGCTTCAGATTTCCAGAACCAGAAATTTGATTTTTTCAGTGTACCAAGGGTTGTGCTTTCTTGGACAGACTCACTTTGATCATATTTGTAACAGATGGAGGTATACAAAAGCATGACATTTCCTGAAATTTAGGATAAGTATTGTCTAACTATCAAACAAGCTGGGAATCAGAAACTACTTAGAAGTTTCTTAGAATCCTAATAAAGGAGAATTTACAGTATTAAGGGAAAAGACTAATGAAAACTATTTTTTACCCCGTGGAACTATTCATTCATTCATTAGTAAAAACACTTGATAAGTTACTTTTTCTTAATGTGTGCAATACGAAATTCTAATTGTTGTCTCCCCTTTATAGTTCCATTTAGAATGTCACATTTCTTTTTTTTTCCCTTTTTTTTTTAATTTTATTTTTTCAGTGTTCCAAGATTGATTTTTTTTATACACCACACGCAGTGTTGCATGCAATACATGCACTTCTTAATACCTACCACCAGGCTCACCCAACCCCCCCACTCTCCTTCCCTCCAAAACCCTCAGTTTGTTTCTCAGAGTCCACAGCCTCTGATGGTTCGCCTCCCCCTCCAATTTCCCCAACTCACTTCTCTCCTTCTCCCGATGTCCTCCGTGTTATTCCTTATGCTGCATAAGTAAGTTAAACCGTATGATCATTGATTCTCTCTCCTTGACTTATTTCACTCAGCATAATCTCCTCCCGTCCCATCCATGTTGATACCAAAGTTGGGTATTCATCCTTTCTGATGGAGGCATAATACTCCATTGTATATATGGACCTTATCTTCTTTATCCATTCGTCTGCTGAAGGGCATCTTGGCTCTTTCCACAGTTTGGCGACTGTGGCCATTGCTGCTATGAATATTGGGGTACAGATGGCCCATCTTTTCACTACATCTTTATCTTTGGGGTAAATACCCCGTAGTGCAATTGCAGGGTATAGGGTAGCTCTATTTTTAATTTCTTAAAGAATCTCCACACTGTTTTCCAAAGTGGCTTCACCAACTTGCCTTCCCACCAACAGTGTAAGAGGGTTCCCCTTTCTCCACATCCTCTCCAGCACTTGTTGTGTACTGTCTTGTTGATTTCTGCCATTCTAACTGGTGTAAGGTAGTATCTCAGAGTGGTCTTGATTTGAATCTCCCTGATGGCTAATGATGATGAACATTTTTTTCATGTGTCTGTTAGCCATTAGAGTGTCACATTTCTTTTAGCACATTCATTTTACTGGGTATTCATTAGGTTTCATAATGTACTAAATTTCAGTTTTCTTAATTATAATCAGGATCTACTTAGATCTTTTCAAAATACTACCCACGTTACTGTGATTATACAGTTGACTCTTGAGCAATGTGATTTTGAACTGCACAGGTCCACTTAAAAGGTATTTTTTGATAAACACAGTACTATAAATTTGTTTTTCTCTTCCTTAGGATTTTCTTTAAATTATATTCTTTTCTCTAGCTTACATTATTGGAAGAGTATAGTATACATATAAAATATGTGTTTAACTATGTCATCAGTAAGGCCTCTGGTTAACTGTATACTAATAGGTAAGTTTTGGAGGAATCCAAAGTTACACATGGATTTTCGACATTCAGAGTGAGGCTGGGGAAAGTTGTTGCCCCAAATCCTGTCTTGTTCAAGGGTCAGCTTGGAAATTACCCCCAAGCTCTTAGTATTTCTCAGATGGGTAATCTCATGTAATACTTACTGAAATTTTGTTCATAATTGTAAATTATTTCTAATCGTTGTGTGTATTTTATTTTGCCCCTGTGGATTTATATACTAAATGGTTTGATTCTTGGGAATTTAGATACATTATGAACTGCTCTTCAGATCTTAATTTTCACTGGAGGAAAAGAAGTTTTGTATTAGCAAATAGGGAATATAATTTTATTCCTCATAATTTTCTTTTCGTGTAGTAACATCCCTTTTTATGTCCCTTCAGCTTTTTTTTTTAGCTTTTATTAGTATCAGGCTATAGAAAATACAAAGATAGCTTGGATAGGCCCTAGACCTTAGTAAACACAATTTTTTCAGGGAGATAAACTTAGGTGTTAATTATGTTACCATTAGATAAACACAGGTAGAGATTTTTTGATTATTCTAACTTTAGTACTTGTCTTGTCCTTAAAGGCAGCTATTTGATTTTACAGTGTCTAAGACTGTATTGAACACTATCACTTACATTTTTCAAACTGTCATAAATTATGGGGTGTTGAATGTATCAGCTCTCCAAATAGTAAGTTGGTGATTTTTTTTTTTTTTTCACATCAGGTTGCACTTCCTGCAGATGAAGATTATTTACCACTTAAACCTCGAGTTGGAAAAGCCGCAAAGGTCTGTATGATAGACAATACAGTTTGTACAGTTTTGTGTCTCTTTTCTAAAAATCTTAAAGATAAATGCTTTCAAATGAGATTTTTTTTATACTTCCCAGTGTATATAAACCAAGAAGAAGCCTTCTGAAGTCAAATATAGTAAGAACCAAATAAGTAAACAACCATGATAAAAAGAAAAAAAGCATCATGTGAAGAGATTTTTTAAAATGAAAGTTAATGGTTCTCCGTCTTTTTAAAGAATCAAAGGGAAACTATCAACCTTTCTCTAGGGAAAAAAGCATGTGTATAATAAGTTATACACATAGTTTTGGTAGTTTAACAAAATTCTAATGAAACTTAAACTCTGATGCTTACATTAAATGGATTTGGAAGTTTTCATAGAACTTAAGTGATGGGAATTTTCTAAGTCATATTTTCTAAAATGAAATAGGCAGAATGATGGAGTAAGCATGAACTCTTAAAAGTCTAGTAGATCTGTATTCTGTCTCTGCTGAGTGAACTTACCTGAGGGACTTAAGAGCTTCAGAGTTCCCATCTGTGAAAGGAAAGAATATCTGTTTTAGGGGTTATTGTGAAGATTTTTAATAATAATATATGGAAAATGTGTTGCACAGTGCCTACCACGAAACATGTTGATAAATGGTAATGTTACTATATAGTAACTAACATAATGTGTGTATTAACAAAGTTAAAAATTAGACCGCAGAATTAACTTCTTTGCTGTTTAGTGAAAGGTGTTTTTTTACTCTTCCTAATTTTCTGTATTGGGTGGCGTATTTCCTAAATCGAATCATAAAGAAATGCTCCCAGAATGCTTCTTGGGGGTAGCATTTCTTGATTTTCAGTGTGTTCTGATAATGGTTAGATAATTTTCATGCAGATATTATTATTTTCTTTTTATAGGAATACCCATTCATTCTTGATGCTTTTCAAAGAGAAGCCATTCAGTGTGTTGATAATAACCAGTCTGTTTTAGTATCTGCACACACATCAGCGGGAAAGACTGTATGCGCTGAGTGAGTAGCTTTTCTGTTTAAAGGAAATTTAGGGGCACCTGCGTGGCTCAGTCGGTTAATCATCAGCCTTTGGATCGAGGCCCGCATCGAGCTCCCTGCTTGTCGGGGAGCCTGCTTCTTCCTCTCCCTCTGCCTGCCCTTCCCCCTGCTTATGCTCTATTTCTGTCAAATAAATAAAATCTTTTAAAAAAAAAATAAAGGAAATTTTAGGTCTGTTTATAGTTGTTTTATATATGTAGGTATTCCCGTGTTAGCTTTAATCTTATATCCTCTTATTGGATTGACCCTTTTATTATGTAATGTTGTTCTTTATCTCTATAGTCTTTGTTTTAAAGTCTGTTTTGTCTGATAAAAGTATAGTTTCCCCTGCTTTCTTTTGGTTTCCATTTGCATGGAATATCCTTTTCCATTCCTTCTCTTTTAGTATGTGTGTGTCCTTACACTCTGAAGTGAATCTTTTTAGGTAGCATATAGCTGAGTGTAGTTTTTAATCCATTCAGCCATCTGTCTTTTTATGGGAGAATTTAGTCTGTTTACATTTAAAGTAATTACTAATAGGTATGTACCTACTGCCATTTTGTTAATTGTTTTCTGGCTGTCTTGTGCTCCTCTGTTCCATTTTTGTTCTCCTTGTGCTTTTTAAATGAAATTTTAAAATAACTTTGTTTCTTATTTCACCATTTTAAAGTTTAAGTTTCTCTGTTTGATTTCTGTAAATAAAAACACTTTTCCTTTTTATTTTCAATACTTTTTAATATCTTTCTTTATTGCATTGATTGGGACATCCAGTACAATGTTGAATAGAAGTGATGAGAGAGGACATCTTTGCCTTGTTCCTAATATTAAGTGCCATCAGCATGCTGTTATCTATAGGTGTTTCATAGATGCCTTTTATCAACTTGAGGATGTTCCCTTCTATTCCAAGTTTGCGTGTGTGTGTGTCTGTGTATGTGTGTGTGCACGCACATACAGAATATTTAGGTGTTGTATTTTGTCAAATGGTTTTTTTTTCTGTTACTATGATGAAGACATTAATTTTCAAATAATACACAACTCTGAGATAAACCCTGCAATAAACCCTGTGGGGTTGTGATAATATATAACCCTATGAATAAAGACCAATATTGTGATTTATAAGAAATACATATTTGTTCATTGGAATGACCAAATACACATTTCATGTTTTTATTTGGTCTTCATCCACAGTTCCTGAGTCAAAGTTCCTAAAACCCTTGGAATTTCATGTGATAGGGCAAGGTTAGAGATGTCACTTGGATGGAGAACCACTTGTGTGATTAGGTTTGGAACTTTTAGTTCCATCCACCCTCTTGCGTGACCTCAGGGAGGTGAGATGGAAGTGGCCTGGGGGTTGAATCAGCCAATGGCCAATGACTTAGTCATGACTATGGAGTGAAACTTCTATAAAAACCCAAAAGGACTCAGGTCAGTGAACTTCCAGGTTGGGGAACATGTGCAGATGTCCCTAAATAGATGTTCTGGAAGAGTGTGCTCCTGGATAGGAAGGGCATGGAAGCTCTTCGTCCTTTCCTTACATATTTCTTCATCTGGTTATTGATTTATATTTTTTAATACATATATATATATTTTTAAAGGTTTTATTTATTTATTTGACAGAAATCACAAGTAGGTAGAGAGGCAGATAGAGAGAGAGGGGGAAGCAGGCTCCCTCCTGAGCAGAGAGCCCGATGCAGGCCTCGATCCCAGGACCCTGAGATCATGACCTGAGCCGAAGGCAGAGGCTTTAATTCACTGAGCCACCTAGGTTCCCATATTCTTTAATATATTGATAAATGTTAAGTAAGTGTTTCCTGAGTTCTGTGAGCCACTCTAGCAAATTGATCAATACCAAGGAGGAAGTTGTTGGAACCTTCAGTCTGAAGCCTATTGGTCAGAAGCACAGGTAACTGGCCTGGGGCTTGCTACTGGCAATTGGGGGCTAGAGGGCAGTCTTTGAGGAACTGAGTCCTTAATCTGTATAATCTGATGCTATCTCTGGGGAGTGTCAGCATTTAATTGAATTCCCAAGACACCCTGCTAGTAAGAATTGCTTGGTGTGTGAGTGGGGGAGCCCCCCACCATGTTTCTGTGGGATGTAGGAACCCCAAAAAAGTTCCTCTTGGTAGATTATTATTTGCATATATGTTCATGAAGGATATTGGTCTACAGTTTTATTGTAGTGTCTTTATCTGGTTTTGATATTAGTGTGATGTCCTCTATTTTTTTTTACCGATTAGTTTGCTAGCAGTCTATCAGTCATACTGATGTTCTCAAAGAACAAGTTTCTGGTTTCATTGATTTTTCTCTGTTTTTTTAGTTTCTATTTTAGGATTTAGATTTAGATTTGGATTTGCAGGATTCATTTGATCTCCTTTTTCTAGTTTTTTAGGGAGGAGAGGTGAAGTCATTGATTTGAGACCTTTCTTTTACCAATACAGGCATTTAATGGTATATATATTTGTTTAATATTGCTGTAGCTGCCCCACAGATTTTGTTTTGTGTGACTTGGTATATTTAGGAAATACTTTTGATATGATTTCAAAATATTTTGATATGTTTTGATGTGTTGTTTGATTCAGATTGCTGTGTGGAATTATTTTTCTTCTTCCCGAAGAAACTCCTTTACAGTTTATGGTAGTACAAATATCCTGATGAAAAATTCTTACAACCTTTGCATGTCTTAAATACCTTTTACCTTGTCTTCATTTTTGAAAGATAGTTGCACTTTATATAGAATTCTGATTCTTTTAAGAGTACCTTTCGACTTGTATAGTTTATGACAGGAAATCCCCTTTCCTCTGCAGATAATGCATCTTTTTTACTTGGCTGCTTTAAGATTTTATCTTTATCAGTGGTTTTAAGCAGTTTATGGTGAGGCTTGATGTAGTTTTTTCATATTTCTTGTGCTTTGGATTTGTTTTTTCATTGTTATCTATGGCTCCTCTTCTTTGAGGACTATAATTAGGATTACATTAGGCCACTTAAAGTTGTCTCATGATTTACTGATAGTATGTTTTTTTGTGTGTATACTATTTTGTATGTTTTATTTGGACCTTTTCTAATGCTGTATCTTCCATTTCATTAATCTTTGCTTCTGCATTGCCTATAAGGTCATTAATCCCATTCATTGCATTTTCATCTCATACTATATTTTTCCTTGTTAGAAGTTTATCTGTGTGTGTGGTTTTTACTTTTTATTTCCCACATCTCTGCTTACTACTTAACTTTTTTCTAGCTTCTTTTTCTTTCTTTTAAAGATTTTATTTATTTGAGAGAGAGAGTACACGAGCATGGGGGAGGGAGAGAGGGAAGCAGACTCCCCCCTCGCCTCATCAGAGAGCCTGATGTGGGCTTGATTCCAGAACCCTGAGATCATGCCTGAGCCCAAGGCAGACTCTTAATTAACTGAGCCATCCAGGCGTCCCTCTTCTAGTTTCTCGAACATACGGATGACTGTTAAAAACTGTTTAAATGTCCTGGTTGCTGGTTTTTTCATCTGTGTTACTTCTTCATCTGTTCTGATTGACTTTTCCTTTCATTATAGGTCAGTATTTTCCTGCTTCTTTGCATATTGCTTTGATGGGATGTTTGGCTTTTTTTTTTTTTTTTAAGATTTTATTTATTTATTTGACAGAGATCACAAGTAGGCAGAGAGGCAGGCAGAGAGACAGGAAGGGAAGCAGGCACCCTGCTGACCAGAGAGCCGGATGCGGGGCTCGGTCCCAGGACCCAGGGATCATGACCTGAGCCGAAGGCAGAGGCTTTAACCCACTGAGCCACCCAGGCGCCCCTGTTTGGCTATTTTTAATTTCATTACTCTTTTGAAGCAGTTTGGTTATGATGTGACTTTACATAGTTCTCAAGTTTCTTATACTTGAGTTTGATGGCCTTCTCAGATTGTATGTTTATTATAGTTTTCATCACATTTGAGATACTTTCACCTATTTTTTATTTGAAACATTTCCCTTCCTCCTATTCCTTGGGGACTCACTTAAACTTCTGTCATGCCACTTTAGGTTATCTCACAGCCCACTTATACTCTGTTTCTTACTATTTTGTTTTTTGGAGTTGATTCTTCTTCACGTCGGACACCTTTTCTTGATAGGTCTTAAAGTATATTTATCATTTTTCTGCAATATCTAATCTGTTTTATTTTTATCCAGTGTATTTCAAATCAGACATTGCATTTTTCATCTCCAAAAGTTTGATTTCGGTCTTTTAATATTTCCCAATGTTTAATGTTTTCTTGCCACTGTGAAGACTTTCTGTTTGTCTTTGTTATTCAGAGTTTGACAGTATTTCCATGTGTACTTCTTTTTTACTTTTGCCTGCTTTGGTTCATTGTGCTTGTCAGATCTGTAGATTAATATTTTTTAAAACAAATTTAGGAAGTTTTCATTGTATTTTTTTTCAAATACTTTTTTTTCCCTCACTTTGGAACTTCCAGTGGGACACAAGGTTCTCTATTTTTTTCTTCTGTTTCTTTCAATTTGATCATTTTTGTTGATATTCATATTTACATTGTTCTGTCATCTCAAATCTGCTCTTGAGCCCATCTAGTGAATTCTTCCTTTCTGTTATACTTTTCATCTGTAGTGTTTTCATTTATTTATGTCATAGTTTCTGCTTCTCTGTTTTGATGGCCTGTTTGTTGAATAATTACCCTCTACTTTTTTTTAAATTCTTAGAACATGGCTTCCTTCCATTTTTTTGCACGTGTTTCTGATAGCTGCATTTAAGTCTTTGTCTACTAAGTCCAACATCAGGACCCACTAAGAATTAAAGTTTCTCATGACTGCTTTTTTCCCTGAGTATGGATCATACTTCCCTTTTTCTTTTTGTATCTTCTAATTTTTTGTTCAGAAGTGGACAGTTTAGATAATATATTATAGCATCTTTATATCCTTTTCTATTTCATACCTATTTCTTGAACTATGTATTTGACCATGTTTCGACACTTAATTATTTATTTCACTATTTGAGGAATATGTTTATACAGCTGTGATGAATATTATTTTTATTTCCGCAAACAGGTTATAAGCCTATCTTGGGCCAGAATTTTATTTTAAACAAGGAGACTCTACCACAGTGCTAACCTTAGTTATCATTTCATGGTCTTTATTTAAATACTTAATAGAATTTACCTTAAAAAAGAACAAAACTACTGGAGCACCTGGGTGGCTCAGTGGGTTAAAGCCTCTGCCTTCGGCGTGGATCATGATCCCAGGGTCCTGGGATCGAGCCCCGCATTGGACTCTCTGCTCAGAGGGGAGCCTGCTTCCCCCTCTCTCTCTGCCTGCCTCTCTGCCTACTTATGATCTCTCTCTGTCAGATAAATAAAAATCTTTAAAAAAAACAAGCTACAAAACTACTATATTTCATTTTGCTAATAGTTGTGGAAGATCTTTTACAAAATTAGAACCAGTCATAATTCCCCGGCAAGGAATGATTTGATAATTATTACGTGTGGGGAAAGAGTACATATGGATGAACTTATTTTTGAAACTCAGAAGAACAAAACTTCATTTTCTCATGTTTGCTAATTTTTTATATATGTATAAACTGATGGGCAGAGGCTCTCAACTTTTTTATAGAATCAAAAGTGTTTTACTTCCAAGAAATAGGGTAATCATCAATAACCTTTGATATTAGCAGTTAAGTTACATTAATTCCAATAGACCATAGTTAAATATTCTTGTTTATTTAGACCACTACATTTCATTACTTTATTAATGATTATTAATTATTACTTAAATAGCTTGTCATTAGTAAACAGAACAAGATGTTCCTGTTCTGCCAAGTCCCTTTAAGATAAGTAATTAGGGGAAGTTGGGACATAATTTATATATTAATAGAATTTTACAAATTATATACTTTAAAGAAAAGGTTTTACATGCTTTATTCTTAATTGGTTTCACATTTTTAGATACGCCATTGCATTGGCCTTAAGGGAAAAACAGCGTGTAATATTTACCAGCCCAATTAAGGCTTTGAGTAACCAGAAATACCGGGAAATGTATGAAGAATTTCAAGATGTTGGATTGATGACTGGAGATGTTACTATTAATCCTACAGCATCTTGTCTTGTTATGACTACAGAGGTAATTTATATGGTGCCTCATCCAATTTTTCCCTTTTAATTTTAATTAATATATCTACGATTAGAATATATAAGGCTTTATCAGTTGCTCTATATAGATAAAATATAATACTTTATTTTCTGAGTGCTGTAGTAATTCCATAAGTTTAGTTGTAAATTACTAATCCTTTTTTTTTTGTCATATGACATAGATAGAATTTTTTCCCAAGTATTTTTAAAGACTTATTGTCAGTGACATGGAAATACATTGACAGTTCTGCATATAGTTTCATGTAAGTCGGGGCTTTTCCTTCCATTTGATTTTTTTTTTTGCATTTTAGTTGATATAAATACATAAATAACTTTTTGAAAAATGTCCAGGTAAGTTAAGTTTATCCCACAGTCACAGTTAAATTTTACTTAAAACTTAAATACTTAAAATATCTTGTGTTTTGAACACAGTTAGCTGTCTTGGCTATACCAAGTACTTTTATACATTCTTGAATTATATCCCTGCATGTTATAAGGACATGGTACTGTAGAGAACATAAATTAACTTCTGGCCTGCAGAGCCAGCCAGAAGCATTGCTCACTTTTCATTTTGGTGCCCAAAGTAACTTTCCGTTCCCAGAATTTCTTTCCATGTATAGATTTTCTTTAAGTCAAAAATCAGGATATGGTTGCTAGAAAGTATCCATGTTGTGAGAGGAAGTAGAAAAAAATCAGTAAACAGTATAAAGTACCATATGTTGAATTGAAGATAATTTTAAGTTACTCTCATGTCCTAGATAGTGTGGATCTTGTGATGAGTGTTATATGTACAGTGAGGTGGCTTCATACTTAAGATATATGTAGATAGAGGGGATAATAATTCTCTCCATGAATTGTACCTGAATACTAACTTGAGAAGTTGAGAAGTCATTTATTTTGGTTTCATGAGAGAAGGACTATTATTTGATTTATGAGATATATTTAAGATAAGTAACCTAAATTATTTTAATGTTTCTATTAAAGCATTTCCAAAATTCCTCGTTAGAAAGAACTGCCAAATTTTGCCAAATTGTTTATATTTTTTTAGATTTTGAGAAGCATGCTCTACAGAGGTTCAGAAGTTATGCGAGAAGTAGCGTGGGTCATATTTGATGAAATTCATTACATGAGAGATTCAGGTATGTTCTCCTGTGTTGCTGAGATGTGTGCCATATATTTTCCTTCAAAAGGGCATTAGGAATTTTGAGTAAGTAGTTGTTAAATTTTGCTTTCACTATTCATGTGTCTAGAGTTCTAATAAACTAAATTGTGGGTAACACGGTACAGTATTTCTGATGGGTTTTTAACTTCAGCTTCTTAAATAGTAACTCTGGGTGTGAAAATACAAATTTATAATAAACAATTAGAACTAAGACTAGATTACTTTTATTTTTTATTTATTATTTTTTTTTAATATTAATTTTTTTATTTGGAAGAGAGAGAGAGCATTAGCAAGTAGGGTAGTGGGAAAGAGCCAGGTTCCCCGCTTAGCAGGGAGCCTGTCACTGGGCTCAGTCTGGGATCGGGAGATAATGACCTGAGCCCAAGGCAGACAGCTAACCAACTAAGCCACCCAGGCACCCTTAAGCTATTTGGATTTTAATAGAGAACTTTCCAAAATAAGTAAAATAAGTATTAAGGAAATTTTTAAAGCTTTTAGCCTAGAGTTAACTTGTTTTGTTTTTGTTTTTGTTTTTTTTTAGATTTTATATATTTATTTGATAGAGAGAGACACAATGAAAGAGGGAACACAAGCAGAGGGAATGGGAGAGGGAGAGGGAGAAGGAGAAGCAGGCTTCCTACTGAGCTTGATCCCAGGACCCTGGGATCGTGACCTGAGCTGAAGGCAGACACTTAATGACTGAGCCACCCAGGTGCTCCAGCTTACTTGATTTTATTAGTATTTTAGTTTTTAAAAACTAAGAAATGCAGGTTTATGATAAAAATACTAAATAGGGATTATGAAATACAAATGAGAAAAAAATATTCTTTTACTTGAACTATGACACTATTGTAAGCAAAAGTAAGTCACTTGGAATTTTGAGTGGAACTGGGAGGGGTACTGTTAACATTTAAAAGTTAAATGTTTAACGTGTCCACACTTAAAACTTAGTTTTTGTTTAAAATAAGGCCCTGAGTTAGCCTGTATTTATAGTGAAAGTAATAACAATTTATGAAATCATTTGCCCTTTAAACATTTCACTGCTTTCGAATTCATAAAATTAAATTAAGTTCTGACCAGAGCTGTTTAGGTTTTAAAATCAGGAATCCTGTATTGATTTTTTTTTTTGAAGATTTTATTTATTCATTTGACAGAGACAGTGAGAGAGGGAACACAGGCAGGGGGAGTGGTGGGGGTGGGGGAGAAGCAGGCTTCCCGCTGAGCAGGGAGCCCGATGTGGGGCTCAATAATCCCAGGACTCTGGGATCATGACCTGAGCCGAAGGCAGATGCTTAATGACTGAGCCACCCAGGAGCTCCTGATTTTTTATTTTAGGGGGAAACTCTCAAATTGGTTTTTCTAGTTTTTCCCATTAAATAAAAACTGGCATAGTTTTGCTGCTAATGAAATCTGTCTTTCAGGTGTAGAGATCATGAGGGTGATTTGGATGAAAGATGTTATATGGTGTAGTAATGGTGTGTCTTTAAAATTTGTTGCTGTAACTTTTCTACAAGCCATTGACTTTTGTTTCTCAAAGTGAGATGGAAATACTGTTTACAATGTCATGGGACTCTTGTTATGCTGTGTGAAAAGTATTCAGTCTGGAGCTGCTCTTTGCAGGCTGTTGTTTCAGAGTACATTGTGGTTTTAGTGGTTTAGTCTACTAACTTTCTATTGGATAAATTCATGCTAAGAAAGAAAGTAGTTTTCATTAAGGGTCTATGGCTAAACATATCTTTGTGGAAAGTGGTCTGCATTTCTAATTATTGAGCTTGAGAGATAATAATTTTAGATAACTTGTTAAAAAAGTGACCCTGAATTCCAAAGTGTATATATATATATTTTTTTTTTCCCCAGAGCGTGGTGTTGTATGGGAAGAAACTATTATTTTGCTTCCTGACAATGTCCACTATGTGTTTCTTTCGGCTACTATTCCAAATGCCCGACAGTTTGCTGAATGGATCTGCCATTTACATAAGCAGGTATTTTCTTTCTTTTTGATGTCTTCAGTATTTAAAACATTGGAAGTTGGCTTTGCTGTCTTTTATACTTTGTTCTTGATGCTGCCTAGGATTAAGAAGACTTTAATGTGAAACTATGTCTCACATAAAGTGCAGGCTTGTCAGAGTCACCTGACTAGCCTCTTACAAGTGTGTATTTCTTTCTTTCTTTTTTTTTTTTTTTAAAGATTTTATTTATTTATTTAATAGAGAGAGAGAGAGATCACAAGTAGGCAGAGAGAAGGTAAAGCAGATTCCGTGCTGAGCAGAGAGCCCAATGCAGGGCTCAATCCCAGGACACTGAGATCGTGACCTGGCTGAAGGCAGAGGCTTAACCCACTGAGCCACCCAGGTGCCCCACAAGTGTGTATTTGTAAGTGCCATCTTAAACCCAGTATATCAGCATGTCTGAGAGTAGGGGCTTGTAAGCTCCTAACCTGATCTTGATTATTTGCCAGATTTGGAAATTACTGCATTTACTTGTTGAGTGAGGCCTTATGGTAGAGAATTTCCTCTAAGACCTCAGTACCGGGAAAAAGCTGTGTATCTCCTGAGTATGTGATTTGATTCTTGTTATGTTAACACAGTCAGTCTTTTTACTGTGTTTCCCTTTTGTTTTTGTAGTCCAACTTTCCTGCCCTTTTTTTCCCTTTATACCAGTATTCTTACAAACCGTTATCTGTTTATAAGCTCTCTTATGGGATTTTATAATATCCATGTTGCTTCTGTAGGATAGAAACCTGTTTGATCTTCTGGAGGAGCTAGATCAACATGCTGATTTAGTAAAGCTCTGAAAAACCTTTGTGGAGCAAAAAAAATCCCATTTTACCTCAAGGAGTATTCTCTGTCACCATACTACTGCTGTGTAGGAATACGCGTCGTCTTTAATTATGGCATCACAGGTCTAGGGTATGAATCCAAGATCATTATTGAAACACATCATGTATTTGGCCCTGATTAGGGAATAGATGGTAGTATAATTTAATAGACCTAATTTTTCCACATTTTTCTCTTGCCCGGTTTTAAAAATTTTTTAAGTTTTTTTTCTTTTTGAAATGTTGAATTCAAAAGTTTATTTCTTCAAGGTCTTCTAGGTAGGTTAAATATTATTTTGAAGAAATAAAATTATGTGTTTAATTGTTTCTCTTTTTCCTTTTTTTTTTTTTTACAGCCTTGTCATGTAATTTACACAGACTATCGGCCTACTCCTTTGCAACACTACATTTTTCCAGCAGGGGGAGATGGCCTGCACCTTGTGGTTGATGAAAATGTAAGGGAGTAATTATGATTTTTTTAAATGTTATGTTAGTCACCATAAGTACTTCATTAGTTTTTGATGTAGTGTTCCATGATTCATTATTTGTGTTTAACACCCAGTGCTTACTGCAATACTTGCCCTTATTACCCATCACTGGGAGTAATTGTGATTCTTACCTATAATGTCATCCTTGCTTGTTCGTACCTATTTCTTACTTAAACTGAAGTAGAATGGTAGAAGTCCATTTTTTTTCTTAAGTAGTTTTGTGGTCCAGAATTGTTGGGTTTGTATGTAGTTTTATTTCAAAAGTTATATTTAAGACTTGTGTTTGTCTTACGCATAAATGAAGATTTTTCTTCTTTCCCAGTTTTTTTCCTTCTTCTTTCCCAGTGTTTTAAAATGCCTGAAGAATAGGGACTTAGGACATGTTTCAGATATCTTATGTTTTGCTTTTCCCAGTTTTAATTTCTCTCCCTTTTATGACCTATTATATACAACATTTTTTAACTCTCTCAGTGACCTTTGTAATAATTTTTGCATTATTTTTATTTTTGAGGAAGCTCTGTTTTGAGGTATGAAAAAATGTTTGTATTGTGGTTAAATACTAGTGAGGTTATTTAGAAAATACCTGATTCCAGGGTGACTTCAGAGAAGATAATTTTAATACTGCAATGCAAGTACTTCGAGATGCTGGTGATTTGGCAAAAGGAGATCAGAAGGGACGGAAAGGAGGAACAAAAGGTAATGTGGAACTTTGTTCACTTTTTCCCCTCAGGAAGCTATATAAAGATCTATATAGTATAAGATAAAATTGGATAAATAAAGGTTCGTCTCTTTTTTCATACATGACATTGAGATATAATTCATGTACTATACAATTTATTCGTTAAAGTATATAATTTCATAGTTATTACTATGTAACAGAATTATGCAGCCATCACAATTTTTTTATTGAAATATAATTCATATACCATAAAAATTGCCATTTTTAAGTGCATAATTCAGTGTATTTTAGTATATTCACAAACTTATGCAACTCCTAATTCTAGAACATTTGCATCAACTCAAAAAGAAGTCCTTTCCCCTTTAGCAGTTATTTTTCATTTCTTCTAACCTCTTCCCCTGCCCCTCAGCCTTACACAATCACTAATCTACCTTCTATCTCTTATTTTCCTTTTCTGAATGTTTCATATAAATGGAGTCATAATTTGTGTGGTCTTTAGCATCTGGCTTCTTTCACTTAGTGTGTTTTCAAGGTTCATCCATGTTACAGCATGTCAGTCCTTAATTCCTTTTGTAATAAAAAAACATTGTATTAAATGAATGTATCACATTTTATTTATCCATTCATCAGTTGTTGAACATTTGATTCTTGTGAGTGATGCTGTTGTAAATATTTGTAATCTGCCAGTTTTTATGTAAACGTATGTTTTCTTTTCTCATTGAATGTATACCTAGCATTGGAATTCTGAGTCATGGTATTTCTGTGTTTAATCTTTTGAATAACTGCCAGATTATTTTCCAAAGTGGCAGCCCCATATTACATTCCCATCAAAAGAGTATGAAGTTTCCATTTCCTCCACATCCTTACCAGTACTCACTGTAATCTCTTTTAATATAGTCATCATAATGATATGAACTGGTATCTCAGTGTAGTTTTAATTTACATTTTTCTCATGGCTAATGATGTATCTTTTCATGTGCTTATTGGCCATTTGTGTGTCTTATTTAGAGAAATACTTATTCAAATCTTTTCCCCATTTAAAAATGAAATTGTCTTTTTTTGTTGTTGAATTATAAGAATTTTTCATATACTCTGAATAGTAGACCCTTACCTACTTTTCCCCATTCTGTGGGTAAAGGTTGTCTTTTCCCTTTATTGTTGGTGGCTGTTGAAGTACCAGAGTTTTTAATTTTGATGAAATCCAGCTTATCTGGTTTTTCTTCTTTTGTTGCTTGTGCTTTTTGTATTATACCTAAGAATGCTTTGCCTAATAGCAAATCATGGATATTTATTCCTCTATAGTTTATAAGAGTTTTATAGTTAAAGATTTTATATTTAGGTCTGTAATCCATTCTGAGTTAATTTTTAGGTGTGGTTTATATTTCTTTTTGCAGGACCGTCCAATGTGTTCAAGATCGTGAAGATGATTATGGAAAGAAATTTTCAACCTGTAATTATTTTCAGTTTCAGTAAGAAAGATTGTGAAGCCTATGCACTTCAGATGACCAAATTAGATTTTAACACAGGTACTGTATAATTTCAACACAGTTTTAATGTTACGTGAAAGTAAATATAAATATTTTAGTAAGAAGATTAATCTTGTGACTAATCTGTTATGTATTGCTAGGATATGCAGTTCACATTACAGTTACTGTAATGTACTCATTACAGTTTTATAAGAGACCTTGTTTTATCATTTCCTTCTTTTCCTTTTGTTTTATTGGAAGGTGTAAGTACATTGCTTTGTGTAAAATCCAAAGAGCCCTACTGAAAAATACTAGGATTATACCCTCTTGTACTTCATTGCCATAAACTCCTTTGTTACTGTGGCTCTCTGTGTGACGACTTAAGGCTAGGTTACTTGGTCAAATCACTTTCTGTGTAGAGAGTACTGTACTTCGTTCTTCTAAAAATCCAAACCAGGAAGACCTGCCCTTTACCTAATTGTGATATAACCTTTAAATAAAGTAAGATGGGGCGCCTGGGTGGCTCAGTGGGTTAAAGCCTCTGCCTTCAGCTCAGGTCATGGTCTCAGGGTCCTGGGATCAAGCCCTGGATCGGGCTCTCTGCTCAGCGGGGAGCCTGCTTCCTCCTCTCTCTCTCTGCCTGCCTCTCTGCCTACTTGTGATCTGTCAAATAAATTTAAAAAAATAAAAATAAATAAAAAATAAATAAAGTAAGATAACTTGTATTAAATTAGTAAATTTTTCCCACATACTATCTGTGAATGTAACTCACTTGAGGTTATCAGCAAGATGGTAGCATAACCTAGCCAAAAATTTGGCATACTTTATACAAGCCCATTTATTATTCAGTTTATACTTTTACCTATGTAATCCCATATAATGAGAAGTAAATAATATCCTTAATCATCCAAAATCAAATATCCGTTGTATTGCTTTCATTAGCAAAGCATTATTAATTAAACCCATGCATTTTAGAGCTAATTTTTACTTCTCCATTGACAAAGTAAAAACAGATATCCCACATAAACTCCTAAAGTTAGTAATATTTTATTTTTTACTTGAGTGAATTGCTCTACTTAGACGTGTTTCCTTATGACCACCAGTGCTGCATTTGCTTAATGTTGCAAGGTCATATAGATAAATTGAACAAATATTTATTGACTACCTATTATTAAGTAGACATTGTACAAGAAGGCAGTATAATAGTTAAGGGCATCGACTTTGGCATTGCTCCTCTAACAGTTAATAATAGCAGCCTCTATTATTTGCTATAAATCTCATTTTCCTCAATAACGGGTATAAATTATCCCTGTGATCTGTAATTGTAAGACTTAGATATATGGCACTTAGTGTAGTTTTTGTTAATTTTACAAGATAGTACTTTTATTCGTGGATGAATTCTGTTAGATATATTTTGAAAGGCAGTAAATTTTATTAAATAGTAATTTTTATCTACTTTTGTTTTCTATATTAAATACTCTGTGTTTATTCTTTATAAACCTATAATCTTGGCAATCTGTGAAGTTTGGTGTATCACTGATTGACTTAGATATTTATATTCCTTTGAATTTTTTCTTAGATGAAGAAAAGAAGATGGTTGAAGAAGTATTCAGTAATGCCATAGACTGCTTGTCTGATGAGGATAAAAAACTCCCTCAGGTTTGTGTTTAGTGTCACTAAGTAAAATGTGGATATTAAGTGTGATAGCCTATTTTTACTTGCCTTTCTTGGTTTTATTACTATATGTTGCATTGTTTACACACTGTAGTAGATATTTTTAAGTCACTAAATTTCTTTCTTTCTTTTTTTTTTTTTTTTTTAAGGGAGTGAGAGTGTGTGTATGTGTGTGTATGAGCAGGGGAGGGGCTGAGGGAGAGGGAAACAGAACCCCAATCAGGCTCCATGCTCAGTGCCCAACATAGGGTCTGGGGATCCAGTTCCATGTCAAGTTCCCTGCTCAGTGGAGAATCTGCTTCTCTCTCTTCCTCTGCCTTTTCCCTCTGCTGCTTGTGCTCTCTCCCCTTCTCTCTCAAATAAATAAAGTCTTCGAAAAAAGTCAGATGCTCAACTGTCTGAGCCACGCAGGCACCTCAGAGTCACTAAATTTATTAATTCATAAGTCTGCCAAACAAAACATCTAATGAAAATTCTGTGTTCAGTGAGGAATTTAATGTCTATTCTACTTTTTACTCCAGAGAATTTTTTCTTCGGCTGTTAGAATTGCTTGGGGATTTCTAAAAAATACTGAGGACTGGGTGCCACTCCCAGAGGTTCTGATTTAATTGGTCAGATGTGTTTTGTGGTCATTAGAATCTTTCAGAAGTTCTCCAGATGATTCTAATGTGCATCCAAACCTGAGAACTGCTGTAATGTGATCTAAAGACATGAAAATTTTGTTTTGTGAAAAGAAAGTTGAGAGATTATATTCTGCTTCCAAATAATTACTCTCATATGTAAAGAATTTATGATAAAAAGACAATAGCATGTTTCTCAGTGTTTATTTTTTATTTTTTTAAAAGATTTTATTTATTTACTTATTAATTTGACAGAGAGAGCAAGCACAAATGGGCAACAGTGGAGGGAGAGGGAGAAGCAGGCTCCCCGCTGAGCAGAGAGTGGGATATGGGGCTGGATCCCGGACTCTGTGATCATGACCTGAGCCAAAGGCAGGTGCCTAACTGACTGAGCCACCCAGGCACCCCTGCTTCTCAGTGTTTAAAATACTGTCTAAATTTTTTTCTAAGGTTTTTATTTATTTATTTCACACAGTGAGAGTGAGCGAGAGCGGGAACACAAGCAGGGGGAGTGGGAGAGGGAGAAGCAGGCTTCCCGTTAAGCAGGAAGCCTAACTTGGGTCTCAGTCTCAGGACCCTGGGATCATGACCTGAGCTGAAGGCAGATGCTTAATGGCAGATCCACCCAGGCGCCCTAAAATACTGTTTAACTTATAAGATCTTGTAATTTTTCTTCCCAGCTGAATTAGTAGTATTTGAGAGCTAAGGCATGTCTTTATACATCTTTTTTATCCTAGCTTTTTATAAAAACTAATAGTAGACATGTAATTGCATTTGGTAAAGTGTTAATGAGGATGAACTCTTCAGTAATTCATTTGTTTTTAGATGAAGTACATATTTATGTTAAGTATGCTTTATACTTACTTATTTTTAGTTGGAGCTGGTTAATACTAAGTTTATTTTGTGCAAATGTATACTTTGTCCTCATTTCTTTTAGTAGTTGGCAAGGTGAAGTGATGCTGGAAAATTTGAGGCAGGAGTGCATATATGAATTTTATTTAAAGTGTATTTTTCATATTAAGGGAAGCTAGGGCAGAATTGAGTTTTGAGTTAATCTGTGGGAATATGGGTTTGGATTTGGCTTTTATTCTGAAAAGTTATAACATGCCTTTAAACAGCTTTTCATTGCCCATTTTTCTTAATTTGTTTATTTTTTAACGTATTCTATTTCCCTTTTTCATACATCACTGAAAAATATTTCAATCACAGGTTGAACATGTACTTCCTCTTTTGAAGCGAGGAATTGGTATTCATCATGGCGGTTTACTTCCTATTTTGAAAGAAACTATAGAAATTCTCTTTTCTGAAGGATTGATAAAGGTATGATTTTATTTATTATGTCTTCGAGTTGTTTTGTATGAATAGTTTGAAAGTTATTATTATTGTTATTTTTTTAAAGTAGGCTCCACACCCGATGTGGCCTATGAACTCACAACCCTGAGGTTAAGAGGTGCATGTTTTATCGACCAAGCCAGCTAGGTGCCCAACAATTTGATTTTTATGTATCATGTTATTACTTCATACATTTTGGCTATAGGTAAAATATCATTGGTTTCCTTTCCAGTAATAAAAGTAAGAAATGGTAACACTACACAGTGTGGAATTTTGCAAAGGTGCTATTTAGTTTTCAAAAGTGGAGTTGATTCTATGAGTGGACTCATCTATATACAGAATAAAACGATTAGAGAAGACAAGGAGAATTGCTGGTAGTTATAAAAAAGAGGTTTTTTTAGGATGTGCTAATTTAAACTACAGACCGTCTAATTTAATTTTAAAGTTTATGTTGATATCCATACTCAGAAATGGGGCATTAAAAATCAGAAACAAACAAACAAAAAAAAAACTTCAGAATGTAGTCTTAAGCCTATGTATGATTTATAAATGATTTTATTTAAAATCAGGTTAAAATTTTAAAAATCAGAGACTTATCATGAGAATCTGAGCACTAAATAGAATATTTAAAAGAAGTTTACTCATTTTAAAGAACATACTTGAGATATTTTAGATCAAGAATTGGTCACTAGTGACTTTCTACCTAGGTCCTGGTAAGGCCCTCTTGGAGTTCCTTTGTAGATTATTGTTGAGGCTCATTTTAAAGAATCTTTTCTGAAAAACGTAAGTGATACTTGGTGGTGGTAAAAGTCAAATAGAACAATTGTAAATAAAGTAAAAAATGAAAGACCGTCATTCCTTTCAGGAGTACCTACTAGCAAACATACAAATAATTCTTGACTTACTTTGTAAAGAAAAAAATTATACTACCCATGTTATTATCCAGTTTTGTCATATGTGTAACTTTTCATTCTTTTTAGTATAGCTTTTTATTGAGTTGATGAAATAAAAGATGTTTTTATCTTCTTCCTTACTAGTGAAAATTTAGATTAATAGTACTTAAGTTATTTTATTTGTATATATTTACACCTTTGTGTGCTTAAGCCAATTATTTGTGTAGTCAATTTCTTGTTGGTAAGATCTTAACAGTGAGCTTAGCCACTGATGCTGTTTTCCCCTCAGAGATCCTGAGGGTAGCTCTAAAACTGTTGCATCATCAGTCAAAAAGGCAGGAAATGTAACTTTCAGTGTTTAGAAAAGTAATCTACAGCCTCATGCTTTGTTCGTTAGATCAGTAGTATCCTCTTTAAGTTACCACCACTGGAATTAAAAAAAACTGTTTTCCCAGAATTAAAATATTTCTGGGATACAAGGGACATTAGATATTATTTGGTAGTTTTATATATAAATACTGAATTACATCTGGAACTAGAATGTTGTCTTATTTTTGCGTTGTTTCATTAACAACTGATTTTAAAATTAATGTTTATACTTGAAATTACAAAACTAATTTCAGCTTAATAAAATACATGTTTAATCATATTTTTCAATTCTTTAGGCCTTATTTGCCACAGAGACTTTTGCTATGGGAATTAATATGCCAGCTAGAACTGTTTTATTTACAAATGCCCGGAAATTCGATGGGAAAGATTTCCGATGGGTAAGTAAAATAATTACTATAATTGGAATAATTTTTATCTTTACTTGTTTTACCTAAAGTGATTTGGGCTTACATAATCTTTGAGATTTTCAATTCTAAATACTGAGGAACTTACACATGAATCAATAAACAAGTTCATCAAGGTTTAACTTCAGAGCCGTCATTTCTATCTGTTCGGGTTTGGGGTTTTTTGTTTTGTTTTGTTTTGTTTTTTGGCTAACCTAAAAACAAAAATCTCCCTCGGTGAAAGAGTTTGATGATGAGGGTTAAGTGTGTAGATGATTTATGAGTGCTTTAAAGCATTTTAAAGATTTTTTATTTATTTTTTTGACAGAGATCACAAGTAGGCAGAGAGGCAGGCAGAGAGAGAGGAGAAAGCAGGCTCTCTACGGAGCAGAGAGCCCGATGCGGGGCTCAATCCCAGGACCCCGGGATCATGACCCGAGCCAAAGGCAGAGGCTTTAACCCACTGAGCCACCCGGGCGCCCCAAAGCATTTTAAATATATCTAGAATGTTCATTTCTTAAAGTTTAGGGTATTTAAGGTACCAAATCTGCATTGGCTCCATTTGCAGCTATTTTATCTTTCAGTTTTAAAACAGAAATTTTAACAGGTTCACACATATTTTTTCTAAGGCAGAAGGAAGGAGAGAAAGTTGTAATTGCAGGTAAAATGGTGACTTTGGGTAGAACTTAAATTCTTAATCCAGAGATTTAGTAACATTACCAAATTTAAACTTTGTTAAACCCAATCTCTAAAGAAACTTAGTAGCAGATGAAAATTGACAGATGTGCAATAAAATGTTGTATTATGGATTCTGAGAAGTATGTACAGAAGGATAAAGCATAAAAAAAGAGGTCGCCACAAAGAAATGGAAAAATATTCCATGCTCATGGATTGGAAGAACAAATATTGTGAAAATGTCTAATCTACCTAAAGCAATCTACACATTTAATGCAATCCCTATCAAAATCCCATCCATTTTTTTTTTAAAGAAATAGAACAAATAATCCTAAAATTCATATGGAACCAGAAAAGACCTCGAATAGCCAAAGGAATATTGAAAAAGAAAGCCAAAGTCGGTGGCATCACAATTCCAGACTTCAAGCTCTATTACAAAGCTGTCATCATCAAGACAGTATGGTACTGGCACAAAAACAGACATATAGATCAGTGGAACAGAATAGAGAGCCCAGAAATAGACCCTCAACTCTATGGTCAACTAATCTTCGACAAAGCAGGAAAGAATATCCAATGGAAAAAAGACAGCCTCTTCAACAAATGGTGCTGGGAAAATTGGACAGCCCCATGCAGAAAAATGAAATTGGACTATTTCTTTACACCACACACGAAAATAGACTCAAAATGGATGAAGGACCTCAATGTGAGAAAGGAATCTATCAAAATCCTTGAGGAGAATGCAGGCAGCAACCTCTTTGACCTCAACCGCAGCAACATCCTAGGAACATCGCCAAAGGCAACAGAAGCAAGGGCAAAAATGAACTATTGGGTTTTCATCAAGATCAAAAGCTTTTGCACAGCAAAGGAAACAGTCAACAAAACCAAAAGACAACTGACAGATATTTGCAAACAACATATCAGATAAAGGGCTAGTATCCAAAATCTATAAAGAGCTTAGCAAACTCAATACCCAGAGAACAAATAATCCAGTCAAGAAATGGGCAGAGGACATGAACAGACATTTCTGCAAAGAAGACATCCAGATGGCCAACAGACACATGAAAAAATGCTCCACGTCACTCGGCATCAGGGAAATACAAATCAAAACCACGATGAGATATCACCTCACACCAGTCAGAATGGCTAAAAATAACAAGTCAAGAAATGACGGATGCTGGCGAGGATGCGGAGAGAGGGGAACCCTCCTACACTGCTGGTGGGAATGCAAGCTGGTGCAACCACTCTGGAAAACACTGTGGAGGTTCCTCAAAAAACTGAAAATAGAGCTACCCTACGACCCAGCAATTGCACTACTGGGTATATATCCTAAAGATACAAACGTGGTGCTCCAAAGGGGCACGTGCACCTGAATGTTTATAGCAGCAATGTCCACAATAGCCAAACTGGAAAGAGCCTAGATGTCCATCAACAGATGAATGGATAAATAAGAGGTGGTATATATACACAATGGAATACTATGCAGCCATCAAAAGACATGAAATCTTGCCATTTGCGACGACGTGGATGGAACTAGAGGGTATCATGCTTAGCGAAATAAGTCAATCGGAGAAAGACAACTATCATATGATCTCTTTGATACGAGGAAGTGGAGATGCAAGGTGGGGGGGGTTGGGGGGAGGTAGGAAAAGAGAAAATGAAAAGATGGGATTGGGAGGGAGACAAACCATAAAAGACTCAATCTCAAAAAACAGACTGAGGGTTGCTGGGGGGAGGGGGGACGGGAGAGGGTGGTGGGGAAATGGACGTTGGGGAGGGTATGTGCTATGATGAGTGCTGTGAAATGTGTAAACCTGGCGATTCACAGACCTGTACCCCGGGGATAAAAATACATTATGTGTTTATTAAAATAAAAAAAAAGTCGCTTATATAAGAGGGGTCATGAAAGGCTTCATTAGAGAAAGCAGTCCTCAAACTGAGAAACAACTGCACATGGGTATTTACTAGGTTGACAGTGGAGCTTCACAGGGATGAAAAGCAAATAAATTTCTACTTTGAGTATCCATGACAAGGCAAAGACTCGGTTAAACTGGTATTTGGGAGACATTTTTAAGTAGCCAGCTATTCTGCAGTTAATCTAATCCTTGAAAGTGGTGATTCTTTCGTACACAGATAAGTTGCTGGCGGTAATTACTAATAATCAAAACACTGAAAAGCCCTCATGGTAGAATTGTAAAGGCAAAGCATTTTTTCTTGATTTGTTTTATTTTAAAATGTTTTGGTTGCTATACAAAAGAGAAAATACAAATACAGTGAGGCAGCTGCCATTTGTCTTTAGAAATTTTTACAATCTTCAAAAATTTTCTGTAACCTATAACTTTCTAAAATGGAACTTTTAGGGGCCTGGGTGGCTCAGTTGGTTAAGCGACTGCCTTCATCTCAGGTCATGATCCTGGAGTCCCCAGATCAAGTCCCACATCGGGCTCCCTGCTTGGCCGGGAGTCTGCTTCTCCCTCTGACCCTTTCCCCTCTCATGCTCTCTCTCTTACTCTCTTTTTCTCAAATAAATAAAATTTTTAAAAAAATGAACTTTTAATAATTTAATTCATGTAGAATGTGATTCCTATTTATAACACAGTTAATAGTTTCAGGTTTTACATTTTAAAATAATGTAAATTTAAAAAATCTTTATGTTGGGCCCCTGGGTGGCTCAGTTGTTAAGCGTCTGCGTTCAGTTCAGGTCATGATCCCAGGGTCCTACTCAGCGAGGCGCCTGCTTCTCCCTCTCCTGCTCCCCCTGCTTGTGTTCCCTCTCTCTTTCTGTCAAATAAATAGATAAAATCTTCAAAAAAAAATCTTTATGTTATCTATCAGTTTAAAATTACTTAATTCTCTGAATAAAATTGATGCCTAAGAAAATAAGTCTTTTGTGACTTTACATACTTCTTGGCATCCTGAGAACCGTAGAGTAAGTCTGCAGAGTATAGTGGATAATTGAACTTAAGAAAGCAATCTTTTCTTTAAAAAAAAAAAAAGGCAATCTTTTCTTGATGATTCAGTATCATATTATTAAACTTAAAAACCATAACGTCCCATAATGTTGTAATGATGCCCTTGGGCCCTGTT
Organism: Martes martes; assembly: GCF_963455335.1. Taxonomy (NCBI): domain Eukaryota; kingdom Metazoa; phylum Chordata; class Mammalia; order Carnivora; family Mustelidae; genus Martes; species Martes martes. The sequence continues at coordinate 81,512,602 of NC_137892.1, read as the reverse complement.
GAGGTTCTGTTGCATTGCCTTTTTGAAATGTTCTTTTCAGATCTTTTTTAGGATTAGCTTTGTTGTTTTTTCTAGTGCCTTTGTTTCTCCCAGCTTGTTAAGTCTGTTTTTGATGCTATCAGTAATATGCATCCTTGTAGCTTAACCTTCTTGTGTCAGGTATGTTTTGGGAATCTGAGAACTGTAGACCCTTTCCCTCAGAGAATAGTACAGAAGCATTACAGATAAAACTTTGCCTGGTGTCTCAGTGATTGAATGTCACCCTGAAAAGGCTTACTAATCTTTTTTGACTACGTTCTTCTTAACAATGAATGGTTTCTACTGAACTCCAGGAATGTATACCAAGAAAACAAGAGAATTATACTTTAAAAATAAAAAAAAGTTTATTTTATATTCATCTCATTTTGCAGATTAAGAAATTCTATTATGATCACGTCAGAATTGGTATTTTGTAGAGTTTGACTCCTTCTTTGCTTTCTTTTAGACTTTACTGTTTTCCACAACATCTGGGTCAAAGATATTTTATGTCAGTGAATTAACATTCTTTCCCTGTACCTTTGGTGTATATGATCATTTTGGAGCTAAAATTTAGTTTTATAACATTCTTCTTAAGTGTTTTGCATTTTTGTGTTTTTACTTAAACCCCTAAAAGTTGATGTTTTTAGTCATATTTACTTTTTTGGAATTCATAACTTGTGCTTATGTATTTTGTGATAAAAATTTAAGAATATATTTTTCACCAGGTTTTCTCCTAAACTCTGGATTTTTAATTATGTTCACCCAGATTTCTTCTGGTGAATACATTCAGATGTCTGGTCGAGCTGGAAGGCGGGGAATGGATGATAGAGGAATTGTAATTCTTATGGTGGATGAAAAGATGAGCCCAACGATCGGAAAACAGTTACTTAAGGTAACCAAGTTAAGATTCTGCTCTCACCAGCAATTTGAGAAACCTACTTCAGGAGCCACTTTGAAATTAGTTGTGTGAGTTCAGATACCTTTCTAAGTAGATGAGTGGACTTACTAAACTATCTAGGCTTGAAAGGTAGAAGAGGGTAAGTGCTGATATTTTGTACCCTACTTTCTGTTCTAATAAGTGAAGCGTTAACTCATGTGATGAAGGACATGTAAAGATCCTCAGAGAGGGCAGAAATGTCTACTTTGCCCTCTAAATTTGAGACAGTCTCTTTAACTGCCTTCTCTACTGAAAATTGCTCTTCAGCTATCATAACAGGAAGTAGGGCACATGATCAGTGTTTTGGGCAGTTACCTTCCCCTACCCTTGCAAGCCCATATAGCTTAATTAATTCTACAATCTACCGTTCTAATACTGCATATTGATGGATCACAAATACCCCAATAAGTTAATTTAAATTTTTTTTATAAGATTTTATTTGACAGAGAGAGATCACAAGTAGGCAGAGAGGCAGGCAGAGGGGGTGGGGGGAAGCAGGCTCCCTGCTGAGCAGAGAGCCTGATGGAGGGCTCCATCCCACGACCCTGAGATCATGACTTGAGCCGAAGGCAGAGGCTTTAAGCCACTGAGCCACCAGGTGCCCCAAGTTAATTTAAATTTTTAAGCTTTATTTCAAATTAGCCTATTCATTTTACTTGCTTAATATTTGTCTGTCAGATTGTTTTAAGGGTTTTATTTTTGTTTTGTTTTGGAGAGCTTTTCAGGGAAGTTAGGCCTGGTTGCTTTCTTTCTCCTTCTCCATGCAGTAAGAAGTTTTAAAAACAAATTCCTAGAGAAAACTCCTAGTAAGATGGGAAGCTTAACATTAATTAGAAATTGCCTGGCTGACTTTGGTGAGGTGTCTGCCTTCAGCTCAGTTCATGATTCCAGGGTCCTGGGATGGAAGGGTCCTGGTCCTACATTCCAGGGTCCTGGTCCTACATCGGGCTCCATGTTCAGCAGGGAGTCTGCTTCTCCCCCTCCCTCTCAGCCCTGCTCATGCTCTGTCTCTCTCAAATAAATAAATAAAATCTTTTAAAAAATATAATTAAGTGCCAAATCATTAGCTAAGAACTCTAAAACATGTTAAGTCATACATAGGTCAGTATTTCTGAAACAGACTGTTTAGTTTCAGAAACTTGGGAACTGATGGAGAATGTGAGATATGGTTGTGGGAAGTCTGGTATGCTAAAGCAAGAAAGTAAAAGTGTCTTTTTTAAAATATGTGGTTAATGTGAGTGACGATGAAGCTTATCTGTACATAATCATAATGATCATATGGTGTCTTATTTTCACTTTTAAAGATTAACACTTGGAAAGCTATTTTTAAGTGTTCATGTAAAGAAAATGACACAAGATTGAAAATTGGTATTTTTAGTCTTCAAATTGTGCCAGATATAATAAACCCTGTTTTTCTTTCCTTGTGCTCTATGTATGGAAAAAGTCGAATTAGGTTGCCAATAGTAGGAGGTAATATTTTAATGACAGCATCTGATTTCTTTAGTACAGATATTTCATTCTATTTACTTGACATTTTTGAATGTAAATGTACCTGTTAAGTGCAAAAGTTCTATTCGCTTTTATTTTAAAAATTTTATTTTGGGGGGCGCCTGGGTGGCTCAGTGGGTTAAAGCCTCTGCCTTCGGCTCAGGTCATGATCCCAGGGTTCTGGGATCAAGCCCCGCATCGGGCTCTCTGCTCAGCGGGGAGCCTGCTTCTCCCTCTCTCTCTCTGCCTGCTTGTGATCTCTGTCTGTCAAATAAATAAATAAAATCTTTAAAAAAAAAAAATTTTATTTTGGTAAGAACAGTTAACATGAGATCAACCGTCAACAGATTTTTTTAAAATTATAAAATATGTTATTGTTAACTGTAGGTACAGTGTCATACATCATATCTCTGGAGCTTATTTATCTTGCTTGACTAAAACTTTACGACCTTTAATTAGTAACTAGCCTTTTATATTCCTCTTCAGTCTCTGGCAACCACCAATCTAATCTTTGATTCCTTGAATTTGACTATTTTATAAAATTCATGTAAGTGAAATCACATAGTATTAGTTTTTCTGTGACTGATTTATTTCACTTACTATAATGTCCTCAAAGTTCATGTTGTTACATATTACAGAGTTTTCTTTAAGGTTGAATTGTATTCCATTGTGTATATACCATGTATATATATTTTTTTAATCCTTCACCTACTGATGAACATTTAGGTTGTTTCCACTGTTCCACATCTTGGCTATGTGACTAGCACTGCACTGAACATAGGAGTGTTATTAACTGTCTAGGGTCTTGGTTTTTATACTTTTCGGTAAATACCCAGAAGTAGAATTGCCAGATCATATGTAGTTTTTGTTTTTGTTTTTTTTCAATTTTTGTGAAATATCCATACTGTTTTCCATAGTAGCTATACCATTTTACTTTCTGACCATCAGTGTGCAAGGATTCTGATTTCTTCATCATTTCTTAAATGAACTTTTAATAACAGCTTTATTGAGATAGAATTCATATTACATACAGTTTGCCCATTTTCATGGTTGCTAATAAATTCACAGCGTTTTGCCACCATCATTACAATCAATTTTGGAACATTTTTATCAGCCCAAAAAGGAACTTTATATCAATTAACTATCACTCCCCATTTCCTTCCTAACTCTTCCCTTTCCCGAAAGCCCTAGACAAACCACTAATCTCTTTCTCTCTATAGATTTGCCTATTTTAGGCATTTCATATAAATTTAGTCAGATAATATATAATCTTTTGTATCTGGCTTTTCTTTAGCCTAATATTTTCAAGGTTCATCCATATTTGTAATATGTATCAGCACTTCATTCCTTTTTATTTATGAATATTGCTCTATTGTGTGGATATATTACAAGTTATTTATCCATCTATCAGCAGATATATATTTAGGTTATTTATACATCTTGGCTGTTGTGAATGATGCTGCTATGATTGTTTCTTTACAAGTTTTTATGTAAACATGTTTTTATTTCTTTTGGGTATATACCTATGAGTGAAATTGCTGGGTCATCCATAATTCTATGTGTAACCTTTTGAGGACCTACCAGGCTGCTTCTCATCATCAGCTGTATATCATTTTACATTCTCATCAGCAATGTATGAGGGTTTTCATTTCCCTGTGTTCTAGCTAACACTTGTTATTATCTGTCCTTTTGATTTATAATCATCATCCTAGTGAGTGTGAAAATGGGGCCTTTCACTTTGGATGCTGCATAGTTTGACTTGTTTAAAGGGTATAGTACCTGCCTGTTGATGATACTGCAGTTATATAAGCAAATATATGTGTATCTATATTTCTTTGACACATTTCTATATTTCTAGACACATTTTTTTTTTGAGACTGCGCTACTTTTTTTGTTCTCTGGAATTTTTTCAGGTAGTTTTACTGTCATTACAGAATTTGTAGGCATCTTATTCAGAAAAATAACAACTAATAGTTACCAAATATTCAACATGTCTTGGGCTTTGAAATAATAACTATTACTATCCCAGTTTTGTAAATAAATAAGACATACAGAGGTTAAAGAATTTTTTTAAAGTCATGCAGTCTGGTGCATGCTTCTAACCACCATATGTTGCTGCTTCTCAGTACCTCATGCAAATAGATTTTTCATTTACTGGCTCAAACCAAATTTGGCCTGACAGCACTTTGTTCTTTTGACATGTTTCTTAATACACCATGTGAACTAATCATCTTGAATACAGGACAGAACTAACTTTAAGAGAAAAAGTATATTCTTCCTAAAGTTCCAAAAGGCTTTTAAAAAAACGGGAAAGTCAAAACTATTTTCCTTCAAAGAAGTTTTATTTTCCTTAGCCATTAAGAATATAGTTCAGGTTGAAATGAACTTGAAATGAAATGCCTTCACCTCAGGTCATGATCCCAGGGTCTTAGGATCGAGCCCCGCATCAGGCTCTGCTCAGCAGGGGGCCTGCTTCTCCCTCTCTGCCTGCCTCTCTGCCTACTTGTGATCTCTGTCTGTCAAATAAATAAATAAAATCTTTAAAAAAAAAAAAAGAAAAAAAGAAGTAGAATAGTATTCAGAGGGTAGTAATACAGATTTTCTTTGGAAAATTGATCTGTGTAGCTCTCTGTAGCTTTCAGTGAACAACTTGACAACTAAAAGAAACATTAAAAGTTTTTCTAGAATGAAGCTTAAGTTTAAAATCTTAGCTCTGGCTGCATTTGTTGTTCCAAGTTAAATTTTAGGTGACCCTTTTTTAAGCATTCTGTTGATATATCATTTAAAAATTTTATAATTTGGCTGATCAAATTAAATATATAAAAAGTTGAGAAGTACTTGGTCAACATTTGAGGATTCCTATAATTTTAGTAATGTGAATATTGAGAAACAGCGATGTGAAGTAAGTTACACTTTGAATTTGCCCTCTGGAAGAACTTTGGCCCAGAGATGCTGTGAAATTTATCTCTTACCTCTTTAGCCTGGGCAGGTCTCTTCACATCTCTGAACTTATTTCTTGTTTAAAATTAGGACAGTAAATCAATTTTGCTAGGAATATTGTGAACTGAAAATTTATTTAAGTATTAGTACAGTGATTGGCACATACTTAGTAGATGTGGTCATTTTTAAACTTGGGGAATCTATTTACATACATATATAGACCAGAAAGTGAACAAGGAGCAGCAAGCATATGGCTCAATGGCACAGTGTCTAATAACTCCAATTTGGGAAAATCTGGGATAATTCTAGACTAGATTATTGTGATTTAAGGCTTTATGGAGGAAATCGATCCTGCTGCAAGCCCTGAACGGTTGGGGGTAAGAGTAGGGGTTGGATTTTGATTTCCAGAGCTGAAGTGATCTAGACCAGATTTGATGAAACTTTGAAATAGGTGATGGCAGTGGTAAAGAAACAGAAGAACTGATCTAAGATACACTGAGGAAATAATCTGCAACCGCCAGTTGATTAAAATTTTAAAAAGGGATAAAGCAGAAGAAAGAAAGACCTCCTAAATTATAATTTAAATGGTAATTTCATTGCTCATTAATCAAATTAAAATTGAACTCTCATAAGTTCACCCCTTGCAGAGCCATAGACATTAAATCAAGTGTAATTTTCACACAAAGGATTTTATTTGCAACAAATAAAGAGATCACGGAATAACTTCCAAAGTTGTGATTCCCTGAGCAAAGGTGAATGGATTCCTTTTATTTAGGGTTAGGATGAGTATTTAGCCTTCTCATCCTATATGGAAGTAGGCATAAGCACGCATCTTAATGAAACATTGCTTGTTATATACATTGTGTGTTACATAAACAAGGCTTGTGTTCTTCCTTGGGCAGAGATCTTAGTGTTAAAATGAGCTAAAGTAACTGTTAGTCCTTCTCTGGTTCATCTGTGCCCATGAAAGTCTGGGGTTGAATTCAAACTGGCCTGGGTGGTCTGGGAGCTCCTCATCGGGGCAGTTACTGCTTGAGGGGTTAGTTTTTGGTTTCCCTCACAGGATGTTATGCCTTGTGGTCTTTTGTCTCACTTAAGAGATCAGCTAGAAGGAAGAGCTAAGGAAGACTGTGGGACAGAGGTCATAGAATATAAGTAGGTAAGCAATGAAGGTTAGGGCTTGGGGTTTAGCCAGTGACAAAATCAGTAATGTCACTAAACGTTAATCTTTGTAAGGGTAAAACTCAAGAATGGAAAAGAGTAAGAGATAAATTTCATTTTACATAGTGTAACCCTATTATTACTATTTATCACCCAAATTAGGTTACTGTAGGAGTGGAAAAGGTGCTTTTAATAATTATACCAAGACAGGGGCACGTGGGTGGCTCAATGGCTAAGTGTCTGCCTTCGGCTCAGGTCATGATCCCAGGGTCCTGGGATTGAGCCCCACATTGGGCTCCCCTGCTCAGCAGGAAGCCTGCTTCTCCCTCTCCCACTCCCCCTGCTTGGGTTCCCTCTCTTGCTGTGTCTCTCTCTCTCAAATAAATAAGTAAAAAAAAAAAAAATAATAATAATAATAATAATAATTATACCAAGACAGCAGTTGTAGGGTGGGACTATCTTGGGCTCACTTAGTTACAGTGTCAAAATGCCAGGTTGAATTTCAGGTAATCAAAAATTCGGAGGTGTATTCCACAGCAATCAAGAACACAGAAGCAGAGCTTGAGCTTAGAAATAAACACTGGTAATATTGAAGTTCCAAATTTCTGAGAGGAGGTAATAGTACAAAAAAACCCCAGAAAAGTAAGGGGTGTATCTGTTTGCGAAATTGTAAAATAGCTGAAGTTGTCTTTAAATTCCTCTCTCCTCCAAGAATTTGGTTTTCATACTAACTTCACATCCCCCTTTGGCCTTATTTTCAAGGAAAGTTCATAAACATCAAGGTTTTAGGGACTTAGTAACATGCCCCTAAGGTGATTGGCTCTTAATTTTTCAGGAGTTAAGGAGTACTTTCATTTAAGACTGTGATGAAAGCTCTCCTCATAAAATCCTATGTGTGTCCATTTAGAATTATGCTATTAGATTGGTCTGTGAAACTCAATTTAAGAGCCCCTGACCACCCTAAGGGTATTTTGTGTATTTTACTGTGCCATTTAGAAATACGTAAGCATACTTTGTGACACTTCACTTCTTTAAATATTTCAGTATGCATCTCCCAAGAATTGGGTTAATTCTCCTATTGTATGTGGGGCATAGAGGTCCAAGAGCAGCTGGCTTTGGGGTCCCAAAACGCAGGTTTAGCCACTCACTGAAGGCTTGTTTTAAAGAGTAACAAGGGGTGGTGAACCAAAAAAGGAATTTATTTTAGTCAGGCCAATACCAGGAAGATAGAGGACTAGTGTTTCAAAGATTGTCTCCAAAGTGCCAAAAATATTTCACAAGTTTCTGTAAGGAAAATGTGGGACAAAGTTCCCTGGATATGTGCAGGTGGGCATTGCTGGTCAAGTTGTTCATCCTTTTGGGATTAGTTATCAGTGGAGTCTTACTAGCTCAAGGAAGTCCTCCCTCAAGGGGGTAGTTTTGGTTCTCAGCAGGGGATGCTTTGTGCACAGGGGTCTTTTGTCTGAGTTAAGAGACTCAGATATGTAGACAAAAAATGATCTGTAAATTGGTAGGGTGGGGAATACTTCGGTTTTATGTCACTCCAGGCAGCTGAGTTTTAAAGTGCTATTTTTTATCTAAATATCCTTCTGAAATGAATTTATTGTATACTCTGTCAGCACAGGCTAGGTTATGTTACAGTAACAAACCTAAATCTCAGGTACTTAAAGGTTTATTTCTCTTACTTGTTCAATGGAGGTTTATAGAGGAGGTTCTGCTTACTCTTGTTTAAGGATGCAAGATGATGAAGAAACCGACATCTTGAACATGAATAATCACTGTGCTGGAGGGAAAAGATAGCTTTTCACACCAGCAATTAAATACCTGGCCGGAAAGTGACACATCATTACAATTTATTTGCCCCACCCACCAGGGAGCCAGAAAATGTAGTCTTATCAAGTGCCGGTAAGGCAGAGAGCTAAACATACTTGGCAAACAGTATTTTAACAAGTACTATTGCTACTTAGTGGACTTTTTCTTTTCACTTTCCTAAAGATTAACTATTTATTACTTTGTATTGGTCATTTAAAAGAAAGAACTTAATACATTTCTACAGTGTTCTTTAACATGGATTAAATTATTAAGCAGTTTAATAGGTACCTATGTAAATTTTATTTGAAAATAATCACATTGACCTTTTTTTTTCCCCTTAGGGCTCAGCCGATCCTCTAAATAGTGCTTTTCATTTGACCTACAACATGGTTTTGAACTTACTACGTGTAGAAGAAATTAATCCTGAGTACATGTTGGAAAAATCCTTTTACCAGTTTCAGCATTATAGAGCAATTCCAGGAGTAGTAGAGAGTAAGTATAAAAATGATAACAGAGCCTTCTTAGCTAGTAGAGTAAATAGCACAGTTCCTGCATTACTGGCTGCCTAGGCCATTCTTTATTTTTTGGTTAGCCAAATCTTGATTATTTTTTTATTTTTTTTTTAATTTTTCTTTTTTTTAATAAACATATAATGTATTTTTATCCCCAGGGGTCCAGGTCTGTGAATCACCAGGTTTACACACTTCAGAGCACTCACCATAGCACATACCCTCCCCAATGTCCATAACCCCACCACCCTCTCCTGACCCCCCTCCCCCCAGCAACCCTCAGTTTGTTTTGTGAGATTAAGAGTCACTTATGGTTTGTCTCCCTCTAGATCCCATCTTGTTTCATTTATTCTTCTCCTACCCCCTTAACCCCCCATGTTGCATCTCCACTTCCTCATATCAGGGAGATCACATGATAGTTGTCTTTCTCCAACTGACTTATTTCACTAAGGATGATACCCTCTAGTTCCATCCACGTCGTCGCAAATGGCAAGATTTCATTTCTTTTGATGGCTGCATAGTATTCCATTGTGTGTATATACCACCTCTTCTTTATCCATTCATCTGTTGATGGACATCTAGGTTCTTTCCATAGTTTGGCTATTGTAGACATTGCTGCTATAAACATTCGGGTGCACGTGCCCCTTCGGATCACTACGTTTGTATCTTTTGGGTAAATTCCCAGTAGTGCAATTGCTGGGTCATAGGATAGCTCTATTTTCAACTTTTTGAGGAACCTCCACAGTGTTTTCCAGAGTGGTTGCACCAGCTTGCATTCCCACCAACAAGGTAGGAGGGTTCCCCTCTCTCCACATCCTCGCCAGCATCTGTCATTTCTTGACTTGTTAATTTTAGCCATTCTGACTGGTGTGAGGTGATATCTCATTGTGGTTTTGATTTGTATTTCCCTGATGCTGAGTGATGTGGAGCACTTTTTCATGTGTCTGTTGGCCATGTGGATGTCTTTGCAGAAATGTCTGTTCATGTCCTCTGCCCATTTCTTGATTGGATCATTTGTTCTTTGGGTGTTGAGTTTGCTAAGTTCTTTTTTTTTTTTTAAAGATTTTATTCATCCACTTGACAGACAGAGATCACAAGTAGGCAGAGAGGCAGGCAGAGAGAGAGGAAGGGAAGCAGGCTCCCTGCTGAGCAGAGAGCCCGATGCGGGGCTCGATCCCAGGACCCTGGGATCATGACCTGAGCCGAAGGCAGAGGCCCTAACCCACTGAGCCACCCAGGTGCCCCGAGTTTGCTAAGTTCTTTATAGATTTTGGACACTACCCCTTTATCCAATATGTCGTTTGCAGATATCTTCTCCCATTCTGTCAGTTGTCTTGGTTTTGTTGACTGTTTCCTTTGCTGTGCAAAAGCTTTTGATCTTGATGAAATCCCAATAGTTCATTTTTGCCCTTGCTTCCCTTGCCTTTGGCAATGTTCCTAGGAAGACGTTGCTGTGGCTGAGGTCGAAGAGGTTGCTGCCTGTGTTCTCCTCAAGGATTTTGATGGATTCCTTTCTCACATTGAGGTCCTTCATCCATTTTGAGTCTATTTTCATGTGTGGTGTAAGGAAATAGTCCAATTTCATTTTTCTGCATGTGGCCATCCAATTTTCCTAACACTATTGAAGAGGCTGTCTTTTTTCCATTGGACATTCCTTCCTGCTTTGTCGAAGATTAGTTGACCATAGAGTTGAGGGTCTATTTCTGGGCTCTCTATTCTGTTCCATTGATCTGTGTGTCTGTTTTTGTGCCAGTATCATGATGTCTTGATGATGACAGCTTTGTAATAGAGTTGAAGTCCGGAATTGTGATGCCACCGACTTTGGCTTTCTTTTTCAATATTCCTTTGGCTATTCGAGGTCTTTCCTGGTTCCATATAAATTTTAGGATTATTTGTTCCATTTCTCTGGGAAAAAATTCATGGTATTTTGATAGGGATTGCATTAAATGTGTAGATTGCTTTAGGTAGCACAGACATTTTCACAATATTTGTTCTTCCAATCCAGGAGCATGGAATATTTTTCCATTTCTTTGTGTCTTCCTCAATTTCTTTCATGAGTACTTTATAGTTTTCTGAGTATAGATTCTTAGCCTCTTTGGTTAGGTTTATTCCTAGGTATCTTATAGTTTGGGGTACAATTGTAAATGGGATTGACTCCTCAATTTCTCTTTCTTCTGTCTTGGTGGTGGTGTAAAGAAATGCAACTGATTTCTGTGCATTGATTTTATATCCTGACACTTTACTAAATTCCTGTACAAGTTCTAGCAGTTTTGGAGTGGAGCCTTTTGGGTTTTCCACATATAGTATCATATCCTCTGCAAAGAGTGATAGTTGACTTCTTCTTTGCCGATTTGGACACCTTTAATTTCTTTTTGTTGTCTGATTGCTGAGGCTAGGACTTCTAGTACTATGTTGAATAGCAGTGGTGATAATGGACATCCCTGCCGTGTTCCTGACCTTAGTGGAAAAGCTTTCAGTTTTTCTCCATTGAGAATGATATTTGCGGTGGGTTTTTCATAGATGGCTTTGATAATATTGAGGTATGTGCCCTCTATCCCTACACTCTGAAGAGTTTTGATCAGGAAGGGATGCTGTACTTTGTCAAATGCTTTTTCAGCATCTATTGAGAGTATCATATGGTTCTTGTTTTTTTTTTATTAATGTGTTGTATCACATTGATTGATTTGCAGATGTTGAACCAACCTTGCAGTCCTGGAATAAATCCCACTTGGTCGTGGTGAATAATCCTTTTAATGTACTGTTGAATCCTATTGGCTAGTATTTTGGTGAGAATTTTCTCATCTGTGTTCATTAAGGATATTGGTCTGTAATTCTCTTTTTTTGATGGGATCCTTGTCTGGTTTTGGGATCAAGGTGATGCTGGCCTCATAAAATGAGTTTGAAAGTTTTCCTTCCATTTCTATTTTTTGGAACAGTTTCAGGAGAGTAGGAATTAATTCTTCTTTAAATGTTTGGTAGGATTCCCCTGGGAAGCCATCTGGCCCCGGGCTTTTGTTTGTTTGGAGATTTTTGATGACTGTTTCAATCTCCTTACTGGTTATGGGTCTGTTCAGGCTTTCTATTTCTTCCTGGTTCAGTTCTGGTAGTTTATATGTCTCTAGAAATGTATCCATTTCTTCCAGGTTGTCAAATTTGTTGGCGTAGAGTTGCTCGTAGTATGTTCTTATAATTGTTTGTATTTCTTTGGTGTTGGTTGTGATCTCTCCTCTTTCATTCATGATTTTATTTATTTGGGTCCTTTCTCTTTTCTTTTTGATAAGTCTGGCCAGGGGTTTGTCAGTCTTTATTAGTTCTTTTCAAAGAACCAGCTCCTAGTTTCGTTGATTTGTTGTATTGTTTTTGTAGTTTCTATTTCATTGATTTCTGCTCTGATCTTTATGATTTCTCTTCTCCTGCTGCGTTTAGGCTTTCTTTGTTGTTCTTTCTCCAGCTCCTTTAGGTGTAGGGTTAGGTTGTGTATTTGAGACCTTTCTTATTTCTTGAGAAAGGCTTGTACCGCTATATATTTTCCTCTCAGGACTGCCTTTGCTGTGTCCCACAGATTTTGAACCGTTGTGTTTACATTATCATTTGTTTCCATGAATTTTTTCAATTCTTCTTTAATTTCCTGGTTGACCCATTCATTTTTTAGAAGGATGCTGTTTAGTCTCCATGTATTTGTGATCTTTCCAAATTTCCTCTTGTGATTGAGTTCTAGCTTCAGAGCATTGTGGTCTGTAAACATGCAGGGAATGATGTCAATCTTTTGATACCGGTTGAGACCTGATTTATGACCCAGGATGTGATCTATTCTGGAGAATGTTCCATGTGCACTAGAGGAGAATATGTATTCTGTTGCTTTGGGATGGAATGTTCTGAATATATCTGTGATGTCCATCTGGCCCAGTGTGTCATTTAAGGCCTTTATTTCCTTGTTGATCTTTTGCTTGGATGATCTGTCCATTTCAGTGAGGGGAATGTTAAAGTCCCCTATTATTGTATTATTGTTGATGTGTTTCTTTGATTTTGTTATTAATTGGTTTATTTAGTTGGCTGCTCCCATGTTAGGGGCATAGGTATTTAAAATTGGTAGATCTTCTTGTTGCATAGATCCTTTGAATATGATATAGTGTCCTTCCTCATCTCTTATTATAATAATGTCTTTGGCTTAAAATCTAATTGATCTGATATAAGGATTGCCACCCCAGCTTTCTTCTGATGTCCATTAGCATGGTAAATTGTTTTCCACCCCCTCACTTTAAATCTGGACATGTCTTCGGGTCTAAAATGAGTTTCTTGTAGGCAACATATTGATGGGTTTTGTTCTTTTATTCATTCTGATACCCTGTGTCTTTTGATTGGGGAATTTAGCCCATTAAGATTCGTGGTAACTATTGAGAGATTTTAATTTAGTGCCATTGTATTGCCTGTAAGGTGACTGTTATTGTATATTGTCTCTGTTCCTTTCTGATCTACTACTTTTAGGCTCTCTCTTTGCTTAGAGGATCCCTTTCAGTATTTCCTGTAGAGCTGGTTTGGTGTTTGCAAATTCAGTTTTTGTTTGTCCTGGAAGCTTTTTATCTCTCGTTCTATTTTCAGTGATAGCCTAGCTGAGTATAGTATTCCTGGCTGCATGTTTTTCTCGTTTAGTGCTCTGAATATATCATGCCAGTTCTTTCTGGCCTGCCAGGTCTCTGTGGATAAGTCTGCTGCGAATCTAATATTTTTACCATTGTATGTTACAGACTTCTTTTCCCGGGCTTCTATCAGGATTTTCTCTTTGTCACTAAGACTTGTAAATTTTACTATTAGGTGACGGGGTGTGGACCTATTCTTGTTGATTTTGAGGGGGGTTCTCTGCACCTCCTGGATTTTGATGCTTGTTCCCTTTGCCATATTAGGGAAATTGTCTCCCAATAATTCTCTACAATATACCTTCTGTTCCTCTCTCTCTTTCTTCTTCTTCTGGAATCACAATTATTCTACTGTTGTTTCGTCTTATGGTGTCACTTATCTCTCGAATTCTCCCCTCGTGGTCCAGTAGCTGTTTGTCTGTTTTGCTCAGCTTCTTTATTCTCCGTCATTTGTTCTTCTATATCACTAATTCTTTCTTCTGCCTCATTTATCCTAGCAGTAAGAGCCTCCATTTTTGATTGCACCTCATTAATAGCTTTTTTGATTTCTAATTGGTTGGATTTCAGTTCCTTTATTTCTCCAGAAAGGGCTTTTATCTCTCCAGAGAGGGTTTCTCTAATATCTTCCATGCCTTTTTCGAGTCTGGCTAGAACCTTGAGAATCGTCATTCTGAATTCTAGATCTGACATATTACGAATGTCTGTATTGATTAGGTCCCTAGCCTTCGGTACTGCCTCTTGTTCTTTTTTTTGTGGGAAGTTTTTCTGCCTTGTCATTTTGTCCAGATGAGAATATGTGAAGGAGCAAATAAAATACTGAAAGGGTGGCAAAGACCCCAGGAAAATGCACTTTAACCAAATCAGAAGAGACCCCAAATCGTGGAGGGGGAAAAGGGGATAAAAAGAAGTTCAGGAAAAAAGAAAATTAAAAAAAGAAAACAAATAAAGAAAAAATAATAAAGAAAAAAATATATATATATTAGATAAACTAGTTAAAAATTGTTAAAAAAGAAAAGGGTAAAAGTTAAAAAAAATTTAGCAGAAGAAAAAAAAGTAAAATTTAAAAAAAAATTAAATTAACCGCAAGACTAAAGAATCATGGGGAGAAAGCCATGAGTTCCGTGCTTTGCTTTCTCCTCCTCTGGAATTCTGCTGCTGTCCTTGGTAGGTGAACTTGGTCTTGTCTGGATTTCGTGTTGGTCTTCTGGGGGAGGGGCCTGTTGTAGTGATTCTCAAATGTCTTTGTCCAAGGCGGAATTGCATTGCCCTTACCAGGGGCTGGGTTAAGTAGTCTGCTCGGGTTCGCTTTTGGGAGCTTTTCCTCCCTGAACGCTTTCCGTAGAGTTCTGGAGGACGGGAATGAAAATGGCGGCTTCCCAGTCTCCGGCCCGGAGCAGCCGAGAGCTCGGGGCCCCACTCCTCAATGCGCCCTCAGAGGAAAGAGCCTGATCACTCCCCTCTCCCTGGCCTCTGGCTGCACTCTGAGCTCACCCAGCCTGCCATCGGTTCAAGGTAACCCCGAGCTGAGAGCTCACTCCTCGGCTCTGTCTCTGTAGCCGGCTTCCCCTGTCTAATACCTGCGAGCTCTGTGACACTCAGACACCCCTGATCCTTCTGTGACCTTGCGGGACCTAGGGCCACGCTGGCCCCGTGTGGGCTTCACCCCTGTTTAACCTCTTAAGCAATGTCCCTCCATGGAGCAGACTTTTAAAAGTCCTGATTTAGTGCTCCGTTGGTCTGCTGTTTGCGGGGAGTCGGCCCCTCCCCCCCCCGCAGTCTATCTTCCTGTCGCTTTGGATTCAGTTCTCTGCTGGTCCTACCTTTCAGAAAGTGGTCGATTTTCTGTTTCTAGAATTGTTGCTCTTCTTCTCTTCGATTTCCCGTTGGATTTATAGGTGTTTGCAATGGTTTGATAAGCTATCTAGCTGATTCCTGCTACCTGTTGTAGTCTCAGCCTACTACTTCTCCACCATCTTGAGTCCTCCCCTCCAAATCTTGATTTTTGACCAGAACTGTGATCTGGTCGTTATAACCGACTAGAATATTTTAAAATAAAAGAAAACCCTGCTCTAGTATACCTTTCAAGAGTTGGTTCAAATTTAATGTAATTTATTGTTATAGGTACACTATATGATAGCTCATGTTCATTAGTCATAACAGATGAACCTGGTATATTAAATTTGACCTGTAAGAAGCATGTGTATATTAGTCTTGCCCTTGTACTGTTCTCTCATTATAAAAGAGTGCCAGAGCATAAGTTTATAAAGTAAATTTAATACTCCAACTGGGATTTCAGTTCAGCCTTTAGAATTTCTAGCTCCTATTATGATAATGCTTTCTAAAGTTCAGAAAGTGTTCTGTGGTAACTGTTCATGTAGAATTGTGTATTGATCCTTACCTTAGAGGATATTTTGGTTGATCATCATATAAAAGCTGATTAAAATCAAAAACAGAGGCAAAGATTGGAAATCATGGTTTTGGTAGATCGTAGAAAAATAATTCGTAGTCATTTTCAAGAAGAAAAACTGGAAAATTGAGCAAAAGATACAGAGGAAAGTTAAAATCATTTGTAACCTTAGACAGAGCCAGCTGCAACACTCCATAGCTCTTCTAACTTTTTTCTTTCTCATACAAAGGTGTTTTTTTTTAGGGTGGTATTAAATACATTAGTTCTGCCTTACCCACGGTTATGTTCAAGATTCCCAGTGGATACCTGAAACCACAAATAGTACTGAACCGTATATATACTATGTTTTTGTCCTATATATACATTCATTCCTTTGATAAAATTTAATTTATGAATTAGACACAATAAGGGATTAACAACACTAACTGATAGAGAAATTATAACCATATAGTGTAATAAAATTTGTGAGTGTGGTCTCTTTCTCTCTAAAAATATCTTACACTATACTCACCTTTTTTGTGACGTGAGATGATAAAATGCCTACATAATGAGGTGAACTGAGGTAAATCACATAACTGAGGTAAATGCCTACCCTTGTGTTAATACTTTGCATTCATTATTAGCCCAGTGATTCTGGCTTCTTCAAATTTAATCTGAAGTAGTCTTTGGAAATATGATTTTTATGATTATACAGTATTTCTGTTTTATAAATGTACTATGATTTATTTAAAAATAAAGGCAGATTTGAGATACTTTTCTATCACAAGTGTTAGTACACTCAATTTTTATGTATCCAAAAGTAAGTGAATTATAATAATATGCCTCAAAAGAAAAAGGCTTAGAACATCCAAGTGTCTTAATTTTCTTTTCTTTTTTTTTTTTTTTTTCTTTACCCTTATCCGGGTGATAGATCATAGTTATTTCCTCTTTAATTTCTCAGGTCGTAAGAGAGGCTTCTTCATTACCAACTATAGAGTTAGAAGGAGCTTTGGCATCATTTTACAGATTTTTTTCTTAAAGGCTCCGAACTCCCTCCTCCTTGAATCCCCACACCACTCATTGCTAAATGCCATGGCTTCCCCTTCAGATTTTGATTATGCCTTATCAGCCATGTAGGAACCAGTCATTGGCAAATAACTGGAAGATTGAACTCTAAGATACTTCATGTGTCCTGTCCTCAGCTGCTCCAGTTGCTGGCCATAGAGCAAATCTGGCTTTGGGTGATACCATTCCATGTCTTCAGCCAGAGACGCAGAGATAATAACTTTTCAAATACTGACTTACAAGATGACTGTCACTGTAAAACAATATTTTGTCACCAGGCAGTGAACAAGGAGCAGTATGATCTTGCAGAAACCCGTAGCTTTGGTGTACCTCGATTTGGGTGAAGGTAGGACAGGGCCCCTATCTGGAACGCAGTTTGGAAACTCTGGGGAAAACTAATCAAAAAGAAATGGAATCTTGATGAGCTGCCCAAATTTGAGAATTTTTATCAAAAACAGCTTGATTTGTCTAGATGCACAGCATAAGAGATGGAGACGTACGGACGGAGTAAGGAGGTTACAGAGGTCACAACTGCCCAAAGCCAGTTCTGACTTTATGAAGCAAACTTCCCTGGAAACGTAATGGATGTGACTGTAAGACAGAATTTTACTGAACTTACTGTTATTTAAGCTCAAGGATGGCCATTGCTTGAAGTGGATTGGATATGGTTGGAGTAGCATAGACTGGATGTAGGAAAACATTGTCTTATTTGCTGCCTGCTATCATCCACATCAGTCATCAACCATTCCTAGAGAAAGGTGATGGGCCTATTTGCTTGGTGCTGGCACCAACTTGGAAACTGGTCCAACAGATACAGCAAGTAGCTGCTGAATACTAAAGAGTATGTGGCTAGAGGTCCACTTGCATCTCTGGTGGTGTTCCCAAGGAATCACAAATTTGTGATTTGGAAAGAGATGTGGAAATTTGTATTGCAACAGAAAGACTGTTGGACTTTATTTAGAGTGTGGGGAAACCAATCTGAGAAGAACCATCAACCTGTCTTTAATGAAGTAGATAGAATGCTTGTTAGCGGCTTCGAACCCAAACAAGGAAGATTATGGGTTAGAAAAGACCTGATAGGCAAACCCTCATGCGGAGTGCAACTTGGCCAAAAGAAGTAAGCTTGATGAAGATTTCCTTAAAGACTACATTCATAGAGTGTAGTGCACTAGAACTGAGTGCAAAACTACAACATTCTTCAGATTGTGGATATGTGTCATGATGTCGAAAAGGTTGAAAAACTTAAGTCATCTAATGGAAGAGATCATGAGTGAGGAGTAGAATAAAACCATTGTTTTTGTTGAAACCAAAAAAAGATGTGATGAACTTATTAGAAAAATGAGAAGAGATGGGTGGCCCACCATTGGTATTCATGCTGACAAAGGTCTACAGGACATGACTGGGTTCTAAATTATTTCGTACATGGACAATCTCCTATTCTGATTGCTACAGATGTGGCCTCAAGGGCTAGAAGTGGAAGATGTGGAATTTGTCATTAATTACGACTACCCTAACTCCTCAGAGGATTATATTCATCGAACTGGAAGAGCTACTCACAATATCAGAACAGAGCATACGTATTCTTTATATGTAATAACATAAAAGAAGTGAGCAGTCTTATCTGTGTTTCATGAAGCTGATCAAGAGCCGTTAATTCGAAGTTGATTCAGTTTGTCAAAGAAAGAGGTTCAGGTTGTTCAAGGGGTGGAGGAGGCTTAAAGGATGACCATTGGGATAGAATAGATACTCCTGGTGCAAGAGGGCTGAATTCAATACCTTTAGAGACAGAGAAAGTTATGGCAGAGATTAGTTTGCTTAAGAGAGATTTGGGGGGGAAACTTAGAATGGTATTTACTGTGCTGCCATTTACACCAGTGGGAGCTTTGGAAGTAATTTTGTGTGCTGGTCTAGAGACCAGTTTTAGAACTGGTAATCCAATGGGCACTTAACGAAATGGTTATGATAGCACTCAGCAATGTGGAAATGAGGTCCAGAGATGTACAGTGGTATGAACCAGCAGGCATATGTATATCCTGCTACTGTAGCTCAATATTTTTAAATATTTTTAAAAGATTATTTATTCTTAAATTCTTAACTCTATCTTAATAGAGTGCAGGGGAGAAGCAGAGGGAGAGGGACAAGCAGACTCCACACTAAGTGCAGAGCCCAGCTTGAGGCTCAAACCCCAACCCTGAGATGATGACCTGAGCCAAAACCAAGGGTCTAAAGCCCAACTGACTGAGGTACCTGCTCACCCAAAGTCACCTTAATACTTCAAATAACGATTTTTAAGCTTACAATAGTCCTACTAAGCAGTTATCACTGGGTCATTCATGACTAGGGTAATTAAACACATGCACGCGCGCGCGCACACACACACACACACACACACACACACACACCACACACATACATACAGCCAGCAGTTAGACTGGTTTTGTGACTGAATAACCAAGACAAACAGAATAGAATGCACATTGGTGCACCAAAAACCTTTGATTTTTTTTCCTTCTTTGTAAAAATAGTATATTCTAACAACCAATAAATTACTGTTTAAACTTCATTTTATATTACTCTTCTGTAATTCCATAGAAAGTATCCCAGATATGGTTGGGGATAGAGTAAGAAACAAGTGTTTTCCCATTTCTTTAAACACTTTTTTTATGAGTTCTCACTGGACTCAGATTCTTTTTCCCCACCCCCCAGATTTTATTTATTTGACAAAGTGAGTGAGAGAGCACAAGGGGTGGGGAGCAGCAGAGGGAGAGGGATTGCATAGGGCTTGATCCCAGGAATCTGGGGTCATGACCTGAGCTGAAGACAGATGCTTAACCATCTGAGCCCCCCAGGTGCCCCTGGACTCAAATTCTTAAGTATGACTTTGACAAAGACTCGGCTACCTGCTCTGAACTTAAACATTACCATCATTTCCCACTCCTCTGTCCTCTGTCTCTCCAGTCCCCAGCTGCTGCTATATTCAGAGTGGTTCTGACTGACCTAACTTTTAAAAGGATTGTGAATAACATAATCTGCACTTCCTGGTACTGCTACTGTACATTTGCTTATTCTTCTGCTTGAATCATCCTGCTTTCCCTGCCTATGTTTTTAAAGGGCAAAGACCTTTTGAAACTCATAAAGAAAAAAAATGAAATGTCAAGAATAGAACAGACATTTTAATGGGAAAAGATAGAAATTAAAATGATGAAAGAGTTAATGACAGAATTACACCACCTTTACTACAATTTGCAGGACTGAGTGGTATAATAGTGTAGAGGGAAATGGTTAGAGGTGACAAAGCCTATCCTGTATGCTTTAAAAATGCAGAATACATCTTGAATGCAGTTTATTCTCATTTTTAGTTATTATTAGGAAGGGTTTCATTCTTTTTGGTATTGATACTACTAGAACTTCTTCAAGAGAGCTGGTACTATTTTCACC
Organism: Martes martes; assembly: GCF_963455335.1. NCBI lineage: Eukaryota > Metazoa > Chordata > Mammalia > Carnivora > Mustelidae > Martes > Martes martes. The sequence goes on along the minus strand of NC_137892.1, from coordinate 81,492,214 downwards.
TTATTAGTATATCCAAATTAAAATGTAGACTGTTGTCTTTGGAATTATAGAGCTAATCTCTGTAACTTATAGTGCTTTATGTTTTATAACAAACTTGGATGGCTGGCATACATGAGATCTTTTCATTTTGATTTACTGAATCCACATTAGATTTTCCAGTGAGCTGTAGAGTAAAACTTAGAGGATTTCACTGTTTCTGTTCTGAAAGGAAATATGCAAAGTTAATTTTAATCTTTTGTTTGTGTTATTAATAGGTAATGCCATGGTTGGTAGCAATAGCTGTGAAGTTAAACATGGGTTTGATTCAAGACTATCTGAACTTTAGTTGGCTCATCGAAACTAGGATAATAACTAGTTCATCTAGTTTGTGAAAGTTAAATGAGATAATTAATGTTGAATGGTCACTGAGTACTTGTTGTAACTACTGATAGTATTGCTGTAGATCAGGAAAGCCATTTAAACTTTAACGTGTTAGAAAATTTGCTCAGTACTGGGAATAGCAATCCATTTTTCCCATCACTCCCAGGTCTGTATCTGTGCACATGTTATATGATATTAATACATCTTTGGAACCAGAACCTTCCCTCTCCCTCAAAAAGAGGAAATTGTTTGCGAACTCTTTTAAGAGTTTATTGCATTATCTCTCACCTGGTGTTTCCTAAGATCTTGAGACTTTCCCATGGTCTGCACTGCAGTGAAACCAGCTTCTTATACTCAGGTTTCTCTACTCTTTAATTGACTACACTTACTTTTCTGGAGTTGTATATAGCTGTAGTTAGAATCCTAAATATAAAATACATGTAATTTCTTAAAGTGTCTCAGACTTTTGACTCAGTAGTAAAATGGTCTTAGTACAGAAATGATTTGGAGAGAGAATGGGGAGCAGTATTTAAGCCATCCTACAGGTGTTTATTGTCTCCTTGAACTCTTGCCAGTGCTTATTGTTTCACTGACTCCTGCAAACAGTGTTACTCTGTAATTTTAGATGGGGCAGCAGTATTAACATTTCTGTGTGGTTTTTGTTATAAAACTTCTTACTGACTTTAGCCTGTCAAATATTCTTTTATAGTTTTGTAATTGTTTCTCTTTTTGCCGTAATATGTATTAAGAATAGCTTTCTAGTCTTCAGTGAATGGAATTCATTTCCTATAAGAAGACTTGTAGTTCATTTAAAAATAAGGTGATGTATTATGCCTAAGGGAATGCAAAAGATCAGAAGTTTGAGGGAGCAGTCTGTGAGAATGTTGAATATGATAATAAAAATAATAACAGAATAGTTGTAGTATCCTCCCTGGGTGTGTACTATGTGCTATACTTTTAGCTAAGTACTTTCTGTATCTTTCCAGTTAATCTCTAATTATACTTTTAGGAGTATGAGTATTTTTGTTATTTTCATTTTGTGGATAAAGAAACTAAAACACACAGATTTAATAGAGGAGTTTGATCATTGGAATAGAATTGAGAGTCTAGAAATAAACCCATACACCTGTGGTCACTTGATTTTCAACACGTGCTCTTGGGGCAGTGGGCTAGCCATATTTAAAAGAATGAATTGAACCCTTACTGTATATACAAATTACTTGAAATTGAATGGAAGTCCTAAATATAAAAGCTGAAACCATAGGGGCGCCTGGGTGGCTCACTGGGTTAAAGCCTCTGCCTTCGGCTTGGGTCATGATCCCAGGGTCCTGGGATCGAGCCCCATATCGGGATCTCTGCTCAGCAGGGAGCCTGCTTCCCTCTCTCTCTCTGCCTGCCTCTCTGCCTACTTGTGATCTCTGTCTGTCAAATAAATAAATAAAATCTTAAAAAAAAAAAAGCTGAAACCATAAAACTCTTAGAAGAAACCATCAGTTTAAATCCCTAGAACCTTGGATTTGGCAGTGGTTTCTTTTTCTTTTCTTTTTTTTTTTTTTTTTTTAAGATTTTATTTATTTATTTGACAGAGAGAGATCACAGATAGGCAGAGAGGCAGGCAGAGAGAGAGGGGGAAGAAGGCTCCCCGCTGCGCAGAGAGCCAGATGCGGGGCTTGATTCCAGGACCCCGAGATCATGACCTGAGCTGAAGGTAGAGGCTCAACCCACTGAGCCACCCAGGCGCCCCTGGCAATGGTTTCTTAAATAAGACATAAGCAACAGAAGAAAAAGTAAATTTGTTATAATCAAATTGAAAACTTTTGTACCTCAGTAGGCACCAACAAAAAGTAGAAAGAAAGCCCACGGAATGGGAGAAAATAATTTGCAAGACACATATCTGATACCAGTCTAGTTTCCAGAATATGGAAAGAACTCGTATAATTAAACAAAAAGACAAATAGTCTAATTTTTAAATGGACAAAGTATTTGAATAGACATTTCTCCAAAGAAGATAAACTATTAGCCAACAAACAAGCACATGAAAAAGATGCTCAACATTTCCACTCCCGGGTATATAACCAAAAAAAAATTTTTTTTTCACACACAAAAACATGTGCATGAATGTTCATAAAAACATGATTCACAGTAGCTGAAAGGTGGAAATAATTCAGTCTATCACCTGGTAAACAGATCACTAAAATAGTATACCCAAATAGTGAAATAATATTCAGCCATAAAAAGGAGTGAAGTGCTGATACCTGCGATGCTGCTATGATATGGATGAACCCTGAAAACATGCTCAGTGAAGGAAGCCAAACACAGAAGGCCTTGGTATACCGTGACTGCATATATATGAAATATCTAGAGTAGATGAATCCGTACAGATAGAAAGTAGGTTGCCAGGGGCTGGGGGAAGGAGAAAATGAGGAGTGTTTGCTCAGTGAATATAGAGTTTCCTTTTGAGGCAGTGAAAATATTTTAGAACTATGTGGTGGGGATAGTTGCGTATGTTGTGAATGTACTTTGTTGATGGTGAGTTTTATGTTTCGTGTATTTTACGCCATTTGCAGTAGTGTTTGTTCACAGTGAGATGTAGGCATAATGAAATGAGTGAGGAAGGGAGGTCAGCACTAGATGCAAGAATTTGAGCAGAAAATGCTATCATAGATGGTTAGATGAGCTAAGATAAAAATTGGGAAAAAGAGTTTGTGTTTTGGTTACTGACTGAGAGAAAGAACTGTGGTTGAATTGCCTGTTCTCAGTGTTAGTGACCTAGACCCTGATGGTGGTGGAGGTCTCATGACAGTAGCAAACTGGATTCTTTCTGAAATTTAAAGCAACTATTACTTTAAAAGTCCAAAATAATTCTGTCTAATGGGACTTTCTGCAGTGGTGGAAATGTTCTGTATCTGAGCTATTCAAATCCAGAAGTCAGTAACCAGTTGAGTTACTGACAGTTGAGTATTTGAAATGGTGCTAGTGCTATTGAGGAACTAAATATTTAATTTTATTTAATTTTCATTAATTTTAATTTAAAAAGCCACATATGGTTGGTGTCTGCTGGTAGTATATTGGAAAAACCTGATGTAGCACATTTCTGCCAATACAGAGTTTTACTGGACAATGAGGTGTTGAACAACGTAGGCCTAGAATTCTTAACTAGTTAATACCCTCTCCCACATCCATAGGGAGAGTAACAGCTCACCAGATAGGATCATTGTCAATTCAGACTCAATTTGAGGATTCACAATTAGTGACTTGGGGGACTTTAATGTAGAACCTTCATGAAGAAAGAAAATTCTCGGAATGACGTGCAGTTATCTCTGAAGTCTTTCCACAAAATTTCTAGTCTTTGCAAGCTTTGTTTCCTACATTGGTAGAAGAAAAACAGATGTATCTTTGTATAATTTACATAAAGTATTTTTTAATATTTTACTTGTGTTTTATTTATAGAGGTAAAGAACTCAGAAGAACAATATAATAAAATAGTAATACCAAATGAGGAAAGTGTCGTCATCTATTATAAGATCAGACAGCAGCTTGCCAAACTGGGTAAAGAAATTGAAGAATATATTCATAAACCAAAATATTGCTTACCGTTTCTACAGCCAGGTCGTTTGGTAAAGGTATGTCATTTTTGAGTAAAGATTCTAATTGTTCTGTATTAATTACATTGTTTTGCACTATTCACTTGGAATTGATTAAGGGTGAGATCATGTGTGAAGGCCTCTTAATCTCCACTGATTTTCATTTTGGGGGGTATAAATCGAAGGAGATACTTTTGGTGTGGACATATAAAGTATTTCCAGTTATGAAATAAAAAAATAGAAGCAGTTTTGTGTGCAGTTTTAAGTCCTGGATGAATTCATTACCTGTAAAATATAAAAGATTTCATATAGTCTCAGAATAAATACATCATATCATTTTAGAAATTTGTTTGCCAGGGACGCCTGGGTGGCTCATTTGATTAAGTGTCTGCCTTTGGCTCAGATCATGATCCCAGGGTCCTGGGATTGAGTCCCACATTGAGCTCCTTGTTCAGCAGGGAGCCTCTTCTGCCTCTTCCTGCTGTTCTCCCTGCTTGTGCTTGCTCGCTCTCTCTCTCTCTCTGACAATTAAATAAATAAAATCTTTTAAAAAAAAGAAAAAAATTTGTTTGCCAACTGAGATACTCCTCTTGTTACTGTTTTAGAGGCCTATGATATTTGGTGATGATTTTTTTCTTTAGGGTTTATATCTTTTTCCTTAAGTTTAACCGATCTTTCAAAAAATGTTACTAAGAACTCTCAAAGTTTTATTAGCCTATAATGTGGACATGGAAGTCTATAAAAGTCAAAAAGCAATTTTGAGCATAAATGTTTTTATTTACTTGCTTCCCTTTCTTTTTAGGTAAAGAATGAAGGAGATGATTTTGGCTGGGGAGTAGTGGTGAATTTCTCAAAGAAGTCAAATGTTAAGGTAAACCATTGCCCTTAAGGTAGAATCATATATAAATGTCTAGTAAAAAGTTTTTTCAGACTCATGAAATTGATCAAAGTAGAAATAGCATTACATTAAGAGAAGCTATAATAAATTCTTCCATAGGAATTAGATTTTTGAATAATCTTAAATTTTGTCTTCAAAGTGCAGTTATTTTCCAAACAACAACAAATTTTAATTTCATGACAGTTCACATGTCTTCTCTGAATTCATCAATACTTTTTATAATTTTACTCTTTAAATTGAATATTAGAAAAAATTAGCTGCTGATACGGAAAATTAGAATTTTGATTTAGGTATATAATAGAGAGTTGAAGAAAAGGTATTAGAGGAGCTAGTCAGTTTTACTTATTCTCTTTAAGGGAGAACAATAATAAAGTTGGCTTTCGCCATTATTTATATGAATATTTTGAAAAGATAGTATGTAAAGTTAAGGAAAATTTTATTACTTTGTTAGATGAGTAACTGTCTTAAAATTAAGTTAGCCACCCTGTTATATTTTTGTCTCCCAATATGTGACCTCAGGCAGCATTTTGTATCTCCATGTATATTTTTCTTTATTTTTAAAAATGAATAGGTTGCAGGGCATCTGTGCAGCTCAGTCCGTTTGGTGTCCAGTTCTTGATCTCAGCTCAGGTCTTGATCTTGGGGTCATGAGTTCAGGCCCGACACTGGGCTCCACACTGGGTGTGGAGCATCCTTTAAAAAAAAAAAAAGAAGAAGAAGAAGAGTTTGCGTAAGATACCTGCATACTCATAAAGCTGACCATCTCATGATTTTGTTGTCATTAACTTTGTTCCACCTGGGTATAGAGAAAGTAGAAATTAAGCTTTGGGATTGGAAGTTACTCCTGAAATATGTAAATAAATTTAGAGATAATAAAGTCATTTCTTGGGAGAAACAAGTTCATAGGTTTGGGGGTGCCTGGGTGGTGCGTTTGGTTCAGCGTCTGCCTTCAGCTCAGGTCATGATCTCAGAATATCCTGGGTTCAAGCCCTGTATCAGGCTCCCTGCTCAGTGGGAAGTCTTGCTTCCCTCTCTCCTTCTTCCCCTTTCCTCCTGCTTGTGCTCTCTCTCTCCCTCTCTTTCAAATAAATAAATAAAATCTTAAAAAAAAAATTCATAGGTTTGTGATCAGTGTTTTTGTAAATGATCTGTGATTCATCCCACTGAAGAACTCCTTAAGGATATTTAGTTTTATTACCATTCTGATACATTACCATCTTCATTCGTAATTATGTTTTGTCTTTTAAGTATTTCCCCACTTGTTATCTCATTTGATCCCAATTAGGTAAGGATTCATTGACCACAGACAAAAAGTCTCTGTGCTTACTCATTTGATGAATAGCAGAAAGCAGATAATGAAAATAGAAGGCAGAATAGTATGAATACTTTAGTAAAGATATAAGTAAGGTGCATTTGGAACTCAGAGGAGGAAGAAATTGTATCTGAGCTATTAGAGATGACATCTAATTAGGAAAATAATTTAAAATTTTAAAGGAACCTTGGAGAATGAGTAGCATTCATTTGGTGGATATTTATTTACTGCTGAAGGAGCAGTGATATGCAGCAGGCCCAGAACATTTCAGGTAAAGAGTGAAATCTTTTAGAAGTATTGAAGTTACTCACAGAAAATGATGAATGGATTTGAGTATATTCAGTCCAGATACCTAAACATTTGAAAGCACTGGTAGGTGTTTGAAGATTAGTTAGTTGGTTGGTTGATTGGTTTGCTTGGGTTTAGTTTGGTGCTTTTTTAACCTGTTTATTTTTGAGGGAGAGATTGATCTGATCAGAAGTTACTGTATTGACAGTGTTTGAAGGATATTGAAAGAGATAGCATAGTAGATACAAGTTTATCTATTAAGGAAACTTACTGTTTTGGGTGAGTCAGAAGGAAGATGGTAATAGGAATAAGGGTTCAGGTGGAGGATACTGAGGAACTAGAATGGACACTCTTGAATGGGAAGTTGGGGGGAGCTTTAGTGATGATAAGATTTCGAACTTAGGTGAAAAATTGGCTGTATTGAGCCAACAGTATTAAACTGGATAAAGTTTGCCTCTCTCTTTCTCCCCTCCCCCCACCTTATTTTAAATATACAGTGAAGTAAAGCTTTGAATTTTAACCTTGACAAAGATTGGGTATTATTCATTTGAGCCATGATAAGAACTCAGATATGACTTACAGGCTTTTATATTTTCTATTTTACCACCTTTAGCCATAGGAAGACTATAAAATGCTTGCCTACCTCTTCTCTCTTCCAAAGACACACACTGGTTTCTTTAGGAACAATTATTAGTAACAAAGGTATGATCTTCCTTGAGAAGAACTTGAAAGGATAGTCTTCATTTAAACTTCTGACAGCTGTTGTTTTTCATGTACAATGAAAAGTGTGGCTATAAATGCTAAATGTTGTGGTTCCATTCATATTTTTTTTTTAAGATTTTATTTATTTATTTGAGAGAGAGAGAATGAGAGAGAGAGAGCATGAGAGGAGAGAGGTCAGTGGGAGAAGCAGATGCCCTGCTGAGCAGTGAGCCTGATGGGGGACTCGATCCCCGGACTCCAGGATCATGACCTGAGCCGAAGGCAGTTGCTTAACCAACTGAGCCACCCAGGCACTTCTCATTCATACTTATATAACCCATGGTGGAAAAGCCTTTGCCAGTTTACTAACTTAGCTATATCTAAGAGAATATTGCTAGGACAGAATATTTTTACTTGTCATGTGCTGAAGTGCTATGTGTTTCTTTCACTGCAGGTTTTACATTTGTTATGTGTTTGTTTTTTCAACAGATTTATTGAGATATTATCTACGTACTATACTGTTTACTCATTGACTTTTAGTAAATTCACCATCACCACAATCGATTTTAGGATGTCTTCATCCCCTCAAAAGTTTTAGGATGTCTTCATCCCTTCAAAAGGAAAAGGAAACCTTTGTCATTCCACCCTATGCTCCCACACCCTCAGTCCTGAGCAGCTACTAATCTACTCTCTATAGATTCTGAAAATTACATAAAATTGAATCGTGATACAGTGTTTTCCTGCAACTGTCTTCTTAGCCTAATGTTTCCAGGGTTTAAGCATGTTGTAGTGTATATCAGCACTTTGTTCTCTTTTGGGACTGAATAGCATTCCATTATACAGATACATGACATTTTGTTTATCCATTCATGAGTTGATAGACATTCGGATTGTTTCTACCTCTGGGTTATTACAAATAATACCTCTATGAACATCCATGTCTGGGTTTTTGTGTGGACATATGTTTTCATTTCTCGAGAGTGAAATTGCTGGATCCTGTGGATACTGTATGACCATTTAAAGAACTGCCAGGTTGTTTTCTAAAGTGGCTGCACCATTTCACATTCCCATTAAAAATGTATAACGGTTTTTATTTCTTCACATCCTCACCACACTTAATGTCTGACTTTTTTATTACACTCGGTATATAGTGCTATCTCATTGTGGTCTTGAATTATATTTCCCTGATGACTAATATTGCCAAGGATCTATTTATGTGTTTATTGGGCATTTGTATATTCTTTGGAGAAATGTCTTCAGCTCTTTCACCCACCCACATTCAAATTGAGTTGTCATTTTTTTACTAAGTTATATGAGTTCTTTATCATATTTGATTTCCAGATATTTGTCTCCCATTTTGTGGATTATCTTCACTTTTTTTTTTTTAAGATTTTATTTATTTATTTGACAGAGATCACAAGTAGGCAGAGAGGCAGGCAGAGAGAGAGGAGGAAGCAGGCTCCCTGCCGAGCAGAGAGCCCGATGCAGGACTCGATCCTAGGACCCTGAGACCATGACCTGAGCCGAAGGCAGAGGCTTTAACCCACTGTGCCACCCAGGCGCCCCTATCTTCACTTTCTTGATAGTGCCTTTTGATGCGCAAAAGTTTTTAATTTTGATGTAATCCAAATTAAGTCTTTTTTTTTTTTTCTTGTTACTCACGGTTTTGATGTCATAAATAAAAATTACTGCCAACATCAAGGTCATGAAGATTTACCTCTGTGTTTTCTTCTAAGAGTTTTATAGTTTCACCTATTATATTTAGGTTCCTGATCCATTTTCAGTTTTCTGAATGTGGTATAAGGTAAGGGTCTACCTTCATTCTTGTCCTAGCCCTGATTATTGGAAAGTTTTTTCCTCATTAAATGATCATGTCATCCTTGTCAAAACTCAGAAGATCATAGACACATGGCTTTACTTCTAGACTCTCAGTTCTATTTCATTGACCTCTGTCTATTCCAATGCCAGTACCATATGGTCTTCATTTACCATATCTTTATAGTTAAGTTTCAAAAAAATAGTTTTATGAGTTCTCCAGCTTTGTTCTTCTTTTTCAGGATTGTTTCGGCTATTCTGGGATCCTTACAGTTTCATATGAATTTGATTATTTGCTTGTCAGTTTTTCCAAAGAAGTCAACTGGATTCTGAGAGGGCTTGCACTGAATCTGAGCATGGAGAATACTGCTGGCTTAACATAATTGAGTTTTTCAGTCATGAACATAACATGTTTTCTTTATATTTACACTTTTTTAAAAAAGATTTATTTTAGAGAGAGAAAGTGAGTGAGGACAAGATTGAGATGAGGGGTAGAGGGAGAGAATCCTCAAGCTTCTCCCAGCTAAGCAAGAAGCCCAGCATGGGGCTAGATTACAACAACCCTGAGATCATGACCGGGGCTGAAATCAAGATTCAGTTGCTTAACCAACTAAGCCACAGAGGCGTCCCTTATTTAGATATTCTTAATTGGTAACTTACTGTTTTTCAAGTATAAACTTTCACTTTTTTTCTATATATAAGCCCATGTTGTATCTGCAAATAGAGATGTTTTTGTCCCTTTTCAATGTGGATGCATTTTAGTTCTTTTTTTTTTTTTTTGCCTAGTTGTTATGGCTAAACCCTCAAGTACAATATTAATAGAGATGATGAGAGCAGGTATCCAATTTTTTTTTCTAGATTTAGGGAGGAAACATCCAGTGTTTATCCATTATGAATGATGTTAGCTCTGGGTTTTTGTTAAGTGTCCTTTACCAAGTTGAGAAAGTTCTTTCTATTCGTAGTTTGTTGAGTGTTTTTGTAATGAAAGATTGTTTTGTTTTATCAGATGCTTTTTATGTAGATAATCATGTGATTGTTTTTAATTCTGTTTTGTGTTTGTTCTGATGTGGTATATTAGGTTAATTGATTTTTAAGTGCTAAACCATTTTTGAATTCCTGGGTAAATCCCACCTGGTGCTGCATTATTCATTTGATTTTTTGCGGATTCATTTTGCTAGTATGTTGCAGAAGACTTTTGCACCTAAATTTCTTGTGATGTCTTTGTCTGGGTTTCGTAACAGGTTAATGCTGGCCTCATAATGAGTTTGGAAGTACTCCCCTTCTCTTCTGTTTTTTGACGAGTTTTTGAAGAAATGATATTAATTTTTTTTTTAATTGGAAGAATTTGGCAGTGAGAACACCTGAGCCTTGGCTTTTATTTGAGTGTAGTTTATGATTATTAACTCAGTTTGATAGGGTCTGTTCAGATTGTTTATTTCTTCTTGGGTTAGTTTCAGTGATTTGCTTTCTTAGAAATTAGTCTATTTCATCTAAGTTACCTAATTTACTTGTATATAATTGTTCATGGTATTACTTTATAATCCTTTTTATTTCAAGAAGGTCGTTTAGTAATGTCCTCTCCTTCATTTCTTATTCTTATAATTTGAATCTTTCATCTAGTTAAGTGTTTATCAATTTTGTTGATCTCAAAAAACCAGCTTTTGGTTTCACTAATTTTTTTTTTCTACTTTTCATTATCATTGATTTCTGCTCCATTTTTGTTAATCCTTCTATGTGCTAGCTTTAGTTCTAGTTTTCTGGGGTTCTTTTTATTGTCTTAAGGTAGGAGGTCAGGTTATTAATTTGAGATATTTTTTCCGTTTTGATCCAGGCATTTATGCCTATAAATTCCCCTCCATGGAAATATTTTAACTGCATCCCATATGTTTTGGTGTAGTTTTCTTCATTTTCATTTACTTCCAAGTATTTTCTAATTTCTCTTTTGATTTCTTCTTTGACCCACTGGCAGTTTAGAGGCGTGTGTTAATTTCCATCTATTTGTGAAATTCCCAAATTTCTGTCTGTTTTTTATTTCTAATGTCATTTCTTTTTTGTTGTGAAATAATTGTCATATTTCAGTCCTTTCAAATTTCTTGAAATTTTTGTTCAATGGCCTGACATATGGTCTGCCCTCAGAATGTTTTATGTGCAGTTGAGGAGAATGTATATTCTGTTTTGGGTGAGATAGTCTATAGATGTCTGTTAGGTCTGGTTCATTTGTGGTGCTGTTCAAGTCTTTTGTTTCTTTTCTTGCAAATCTTTGTCTATTTGTTCTATGCATTAAAGTAAGGTATTGAAGACTCAGCTATTTTTCAATTGCTCTGTCTCCCTTCATTTCTGTCAATTAAAGTGTCTCTCCTATACACTGCATAGTTGGATCTTTTTTTATTAAACCTGAAAAATCTCTACCTTTTGTTTGGGTTCCTTAATCGATTGGTTAATCTATTCACATGTAGTGTTACTGATATCATTGGATTGTGTCTTTCATTGTGCTTTTTTTCTTTAGTCTCATTTCTTTTTTTGTTTTTCTAGTTCTCTACTGCTTTCTTTTGCATTAAGTGCTTATTTTCTAACATAACATTTCAGTTAATTTTAATGATTTCTTTCTCTACTTTTTATATTTTTTTCTCTACATCTCTATTTTTTGTTTTTTTCTTAGTGGTTGTTAGGGTCTTTCATATTCAGTATTTCCATATTAACTTAATAGAATAAATTTCAGATTTATACTGAATTCCATTGAGATATAGAAACATTACTCCCATATACACTTGTTCCATTTTTACTCTTGTCGTATAATCTATAAGTGTTACAAATCCAACAATACATGTTACAATTATTACTTAATATCATTTTATGATTTATAAAGAAGCTTAGAGAAGAAAGAGCAAGCATTTATTTATAGCTTTTATTACATTAATCTCATTATTTATCGTTTCAGGTTTATTTTATTGGATCCTGTGGGTTCAAGTTACCATCTGGAGTTATTGCCTTAGCTCAGTATAACTGTGCTCCTACCCATTATTACCAACATACCCATTATTAAGTATGTTGCAGACTTAATAATTTACTATATATGTATAGTTTCATTTTTAAATCATTTAGGAGAAAGAGAAATAATTTTTGTACTGTCTTTTATAGTTACATAATTACTGTTAACCAGTGCTCTGGTTTTTTTTTAATTTATTTTAATAAACATATAATGTATTTTTATCCCCAGGGGTACAGGTCTGTGAATCGCCAGGTTTACACATTTCACAGCACTCATCATAGCACATACCCTCCCCAATGTTCATATCCCCACCACCCTCTCCCGTCCCCCCTCCCCCAGCAACCCTCAGTCTGTTTTTTGAGATTGAGTCTTTTATGGTTTGTCTCCCTCCCAATCCCATCTTTTCATTTTTTCTTTTCCTACCTCCCCCCAACCCCCCCCCCCACCTTGCATCTCCACTTCCTCGTATCAAAGAGATCATATGATAGTTGTCTTTCTCCGATTGACTTATTTCGCTAAGCATGATACCCTCTAGTTCCATCCACGTCGTCGCAAATGGCAAGATTTCATTTCTTTTGATGGCTGCATAGTATTCCATTGTGTATATGTACCACATCTTCTTTATCCATTCATCTGTTGATGGACATCTAGGCTCTTTCCACAGTTTGGCTATTGTGGACATTGCTGCTATAAACATTCGGGTGCATGTGCCCCTTCGGAGCACCACGTTCGTATCTTTAGGATATATACCCAGTAGTGCAATTGCTGGGTCATAGGGTAGCTCTATTTTCAGTTTTTTGAGGAACCTCCACACTGTTTTCCAGAGTGGTTGCACCAGCTTGCATTCCCACCAGCAGTGTAGGAGGGTTCCCCTCCTCATCCTCGCCAGCATCTGTCATTTCTTGACTTGTTAATTTTAGCCATTCTGACTGGTGTGAGGTGGTATCTCATTGTGGTTTTGATTTGTATTTCCCTGATGCCGAGTGACGTGGAGCATTTTTTCATGTGTCTGTTGGCCATCTGGATGTCTTCTTTGCAGAAATGTCTGTTCATGTCCTTTGCCCATTTCATGATTGGATTATTTGTTCTTTGGGTGTTGAGTTTGCTAAGCTCTTTATAGATTTTGGACACTACCCCTTTATCTGATATGTCGTTTGCAAATATCTTCTCCCGTTCTGTCAGTTGTCTTTTGGTTTTGTTGACTGTTTCCTTTGCTGTAAAAAAGCTTTTCATCTTGATGAAATCCCAATAGTTCATTTTTGCCCTTGCTTCTGTTGCCTTTGGCGATGTTCCTAGGAAGAAGTTGCTGTGGTTGAGGTCAAGGTTCTCCTCAAGGATTTTGATGGATTCCTTTCTCACATTGAGGTCCTTCATCCATTTTGAGTCTATTTTCGTGTGTGGTGTAAGGAAATAGTCCAATTTCATTTTTCTACATGTGGCTGTCCAATTTTCCCAGCACCATTTGTTGAAGAGGCTGTCTTTTTTCCATTGGACATTCCTTCCTGCTCTGTCGAAGATTAGTTGACCATAGAGTTGAGGGTCTATTTCTGGGCTCTCTATTCTGTTCCATTGATCTATATGTCTGTTTTTGTGCCAGTACCATACTGTCTTGATGATGACAGCTTTGTAATAGAGCTTGAAGTCTGGAATTGTGATGCCACTGACTTTGGCTTTCTTTTTCAATATTCCTTTGGATATTCGAGGTCTTCTGGTTCCATATAAATTTTAGGATTATTTGTTCTATTTCTTTAAAAAAAACGGATGGGATTTTGATAGGGATTGCATTAAATGTGTAGAATGCTTTAGGTAGATTAGACATTTTCACAATATTTGTTTTTCCAATCCAGGAGCATGGAATATTTTTCCATTTCTTTGTGTCTTCCTCAATTTCTTTCATGAGTACTTTATAGGTTTCTGAGTATAGATTCTTTGCCTCTTTGGTTAGATTTATTCCTAAGGTATCTTATGGTTTTGGGTGCGATTATAAATGGGATTGACTCCTCAATTTCTCTTTCTTCTGTCTTGTTGTTAGTGTAAAGAAATGCGACTGATTTCTGTGCATTGACTTTATATCCTGACACTTTGCTGAATTCCTGTACAAGTTCTAGCAGTTTTGGAGTGGAGCCTTTTGGGTTTTCCACATATAGTATCATATCCTCTGCAAAGAGTGATAGTTTGACTTCTTCTTTGCCGATTTGGATGCCTTTAATTTCTTTTTGTTGTCTGATTGCTGAGGCTAGGACTTCTAGTACTATGTTGAACAGCAGTGGTGATAACGGACATCCCTGCCGTGTTCCTGACCTTAGCGGAAAAGCTTTCAGTTTTTTTCCATTGAGAATGGTATTTGCAGTGGGTTTTTCATAGATGGCTTTGATAATATTGAGGTATGTGCCTTCTATCCCTACACTTTGAAGAGTTTTAATCAGGAAGGGATGCTGTACTTTGTCAAATGCTTTTTCAGCATCTATTGAGAGTATCATATGGTTCTTACTCTTTCTTTTATTAATGTATTGTATCACATTGATGGATTTGTGGATGTTGAACCAACCTTGCAGCCCTGGAATAAATCCCACTTGGTCGTGGTGAATAATCCTTTTAATGTACTGTTGGATCCTATTGACCAGTATTTTGGTGAGAATTTTCGCATCCGTGTTCATCAAGGATATTGGTCTGTAATTCTCTTTTTTGGTGGGATCCTTGTCTGGTTTTGGGATCAAGATAATGCTGGCCTCATAAAATGAGTTTGGAAGTTTTCCTTCCATTTCTATTTTTTGGAACAGTTTCAGGAGAGTAGGAATTAATTCTTCTTTAAGTGTTTGGTAGAATTCCCCTGGGAAGCCGTCTGGTCCTGGACTTTTGTTTGGAGATTTTTGATGACTGTTTCAATCTCCTTACTGGTTATGGGTCTGTTCAGGCTTTCTATTTCTTCCTGGTTCAGTTCTGGTAGTTTATATGTCTCTAGAAATGTATCCATTTCTTCCAGGTTGTCAAATTTGTTGGCGTAGAGTTGCTCGTAGTATGTTCTTATAATTGTTTGTATTTCTTTGGTGTTGGTTGTGATCTCTCCTCTTTCATTCATGATTTTATTTATTTGGGTCCTTTCTCTTTTCTTTTTGATAAGTCTGGCCAGGGGTTTGTCAGTCTTTATTAGTTCTTTTCAAAGAACCAGCTCCTAGTTTCGTTGATTTGTTGTATTGTTTTTGTAGTTTCTATTTCATTGATTTCTGCTCTGATCTTTATGATTTCTCTTCTCCTGCTGCGTTTAGGCTTTCTTTGTTGTTCTTTCTCCAGCTCCTTTAGGTGTAGGGTTAGGTTGTGTATTTGAGACCTTTCTTGTTTCTTGAGAAAGGCTTGTACCGCTATATATTTTCCCCTCAGGCCTGCCTTTGTTGTGTCCCACAGATTTTGAACCGTTGTGTTTACATTATCATTTATTTCCATGAATTTTTTCAATTCTTCTTTAATTTCCTGGTTGACCCATTCATTTTTTAGAAGGATGCTGTTTAGTCTCCATGTATTTGTGATCTTTCCAAATTTCCTCTTGTGATTGAGTTCTAGCTTCAGAGCATTGTGGTCTGTAAACATGCAGGGAATGATGTCAATCTTTTGATACCGGTTGAGACCTGATTTATGACCCAGGATGTGGTCTATTCTGGAGAATGTTCCATGTGCACTAGAGAAGAATGTATATTGTGTTGCTTTGGGATGGAATGTTCTGAATATATCTGTGATGTCCATCTAGTCCAGTGTCATTTAAGGCCTTTATTTCCTTGTTAATCTTTTGCTTGGATGATCTGTCCATTTCAGTGAGGGGAGTGCTAAAGTTCCCTGCTATTATTGTATTACTATCGACGCATTTCTTTAATTTTGTTATTGATTGGTTTATATAGTTGGCTGCTCCCATGTTAGGGGCATAGATATTTAAGATTGTTAGGTCCTCTTGTTGGACAGACCCTTTGAGTATGATATAGTGTCCTTCCTCATCTCTTATTCTAGTCTTTGGCTTAAAATCTAATTGATCTGATCTAAGGATTGCCACCCCAGCTTTCTTCTGATGTCCATTGGCATGGTACATTGTTTTCCACCCCCTCACTTTAAATCTGGAGGTGTCTTCTGGTCTAAAATGAGTTTCTTGTAGGCAGCATATTGATCTGTTTTGTTTTTTTATCCATTCTGATACCCTGTGTCTTTTGATTGGGGCATTTAGCCCATTAACATTCAGGGTAACTATTGAGAGATATGAAATCAGTGCCATTGTATTGCCTGTAAGGTGACTGTTACTGTGTATTGTCTCTGTTCCTTTCTGATCTACTACTTTTAGGGTCTCTCTTTGCTTAGAGGACCCCTTTCAATATTTCCTGTAGAGCTGGTTTGGTGTTTGCAAATTCTTTCAGCTTTTGTTTGTCCTGGAAGCTCTTTATCTCTCCTTCTATTTTCAGTGATAGCCTAGCCGGATATAGTATTCTTGGCTGCATGTTTTTCTCGTTTAGTGCTCTGAATATATCATGCCAGTTCTTTCTGGCCTTCCAGGTCTCTGTGGATAGGTCCGCTGCCAATCTAATGTTTTTACCCTTGTATGTTACAGACTTCTTTTCCCGTGCTGCTTTCAGGATTTTCTCTTTGTCGCTGGGACTTGTAAATTTTACTATCAGGTGACGAGGTGTGGACCTATTTTTATTGATTTTGGGGGGCGTTCTTAGCATCTCCTGGATTTTGACATTTGTTCCCTTTGCCATTTTAGGGAAATTCTCTCCAATAATTGTCTCCGGTATACCTTCTGCTCCCCTCTCTCTTCTTCTTATGGAATCCCAATTATTCTAATATTGTGTCATCTTATGGTGTCGCTTATCTCTCGAATTCTCTCCTCGTGGTCCAGTACATGTTTGTCTCTCTTTTGCTCAGCTTCTTTATTCTCTGTCATTTGGTCTTCTATGTCACTAATTCTTTCTTCTGCCTCATTCATCCTAGCAGTAAGAGCTTCCATTTTTTATTGCACCTCATTAATAGCTTTTTTGATTTCAACTTGGTTAGATTTTAGTTCTTTTATTTCTCCAGAAAGGGCTTTTATCTCTCCAGAAAGGGTTTCTCTAATATCTTCTATGCCTTTTTCGAGCCTGGCTAGAACCTTGAGAATCGTCATTCTGAACTCTAGATCTGTAATATTACCAATGTCCGTATTGATTAGGTCCCCAGCCTTCAGTACTGCCTCTTGTTCTTTTTTTTGAGGTGAGTTTTTCCGCCTTGTCATTTTGTCCAGATAAGATTTGCTTTCTCCTCCTCTAGAATTCCGCTGTTCTTGGTGAGTAAAGTTGGTCTTGGCTGGGTTTCTTGTTTCTCTTCTGAGGGAGGGGCCTGTTGTAGTGATTCTCAAATGTCTTTGTCCAAGGTGGAATTGCACTGCCCTTACCAGGGGCTGGGTTAAGTAGTCTGCTCGGGTTCGCTTTTGGGAGCTTTTCTTCCCTGAGCGCTTTCCGTAGCGTTCCAGAGGACGGGAATGAAGATGGCGGCCTCCCAATCTCTCGGCCCGGAGGAGCCGAGAGCTTGGGGTTCCGCTCCTCAGTGCATCCTCAGGGAAATGCGCCCAACCGCCCCGCCTCCCTGGCTGCGGTCACGCCGGTAGGTAAGCAGTCAATTGCTGGCACTTGGAGAAATGCACCCTGTTGCTTCCGTCTCCGGGCCTCTGGCCACGCTCCGAGCCCACCCAGCCTGCGACTGGCACAAGGTAACCCCGGGCTGAGAGCTCACTCCTTGGCTTTGTCGCTGTAGCCTGCTTCCCCTCTCTAATACCTGCAAGGTCTGTGGCACTCAGACACTCCCTGTCCGTCTATGACCCCGCGGGACCTGGGGTTACGCTGAACCCACCTGGGCTTCCCCCCAGTTTAGTCTCCGGAGAGATGTCCCTCCGTGGAGCAGACTTTTAAAAGTCCCGATTTTGTGCTCCGTTGCTCCGCCGCTTGCCGGGAGCCGGCCCCTCCCCCCGCAGTCTGTCTTCCCGTCGCTTTGGATTCACTTCTCCGCAGGTCCTACCTTTCAGAACGTGGTCGATTTTCTGTTTCTAGAATTGTTGCTCTTCTTCTCTTCAATTTCCCGTTGGATTTGTAGATGTTCACAATGGTTAGATAAGCTATCTACTTGATCTCCTGCTACCCAATGTCGTGTCAGCCTGCTACTTCTCCGCTGTGTTGACTCCTCCTCTCCAGTGCTCTGATTTTTCATGTAGATTTACTAATGTCTAGTGTCACTTGCTTTCAGTCTCAAGAATTTCTCATATTTTTTATAAAGTGGGTTCTGCTAGCAACAAATTTTCTGTTTTTGTTTATCTGGGAATATCTGTTTTTGAAAAACAACTTTGCTGGATTTATAGATTCTTGGTTAACAAGTGTTTTTCTGTGAATATGCCAATCCACTGCCTTCTGGTTTCCATTGTTTTGGTGAGAGGTTTCTGCTGTTAATCTTACTGTGGTCCACTGTAAGGAGTCTTTTTTTTTTCCCCCTGTTGTGGATTTCAAGATTCTCTGTTTTGGCTTTCTGCATTTTTACTATGATGTGTCTCTGTTCATCTCCTTATACTTACTCTACTTTGAGTCCATTAAATTTCCCAAGTATGTAGATTAATATTTTTCAGTTAATTTGGGACATTTTCAGCCATTATTTCATCAGATATTTTTTCATCTTTTTCTCTCTTCTCCTGGTACTCATGGATGTATTGTACTTATTGGTATCCTTTATTCGTCTAAGGTTCTGTTCATTGTCTCTTTTTTCCCCCCTGGTTTTTGGGTTACATAATCTCTCAGTCTATGTGCAAACACTTTTTTCAGCTACTTCAGATCTCTTGAGCCCCTTCAGTGATTTTTTTCATTTCAGGCATACTTGTACTTATGAATTCAAGAATTTCCTTTTTGGTCATTTTTAATCATAACTGTCTCTTCATTGATATTCTGTATTTGATACAACATTGTTATTTTACCTTCCTTTACTTATTTACGATTCCTTTCGTTTGAAAATATGTATACTGGCTACCTTTTAATTCTTTGTTTAATGCGATATCTGGTCATTCTCATAGGCATTTTCTTCTGTTGCCTGCTTTTTTCTGTATTTAGGTACTGGTTCATACCTTTCTATTCATGTCTTACAATTTTTCTTTGAAATTGAACATTTTAAATAATATATTGTAGCACTCTTGGTACTGGTCCCTCTTTCCCTCCCCTCACACAGTTATATTGTTATTTCTTGTTTATTAGTTTAGTGATTAGCTTGATGGAGTGAAGTCTGTTCCAGTTACACTTATAAACTTCTTTGTGCTGAGTGACACTTTAGGACTTGTGGAGTATGTGAAGCATGGAAGCAGTATTCTCAATTTTTTTTTTTTTTATAGATTTTATTTACTCATTTAAAGACAGAGCATGGATAGGCAGGTGGCTGAAAGAGAGGGAGATGAGCAGACCCCTGCGGAGTGGGAATCCCTCGTGGGGCTCAATCCCAGGACCCTGAGATCATGACCTGAGCTGAAATCAAGAATAGGATGCATATGGGGTGCCTGGGTGGCTCAGACCTCTGCCTTCGGCTCAGGTCATGATCCCAGCGTCCTGGGATCGAGCCTCGCATTGGGCTCTCTGCTCAGCAGGGAGCCTGCTTCCTCCTCTCTCTCTCTCTGCCTGCCTCTCTGCCTACTTGTGATCTGTGTCTGTCAAATAAATAAATAAAATCTTAAAAAAAAAAAAAAGAATAGGATGCATAACCAACTGAGAGAACCAGGGCCCCTTAGCGTCAGGTTTTTATGGCTTGCCTCTCCCAGCATGATAGGAGTGCCTTAAAGGTAGGGTAAACAAGGGTAGTTGAGGCCTTGAGTATTCTCAGCAGTACTACAACTAAGATAGAGCCTTGGGCCAACCATTGGTGACTGGCAGAAGAAGGGTGCCCCCAGCACTCAGCCTCATTTACCCAGAACTTATGCTTATCAGTGGGTTGGTGGGAGCAGGATAAGCAGTGCTGCCATCCTATGTCTTTTGGGAAGATGGCCCTCCAACTGAGAGCTGCAGGGAGAAGGAGCCCTACTGTGTTTTTGGATTCACTAGTCTGCAGTTTTTGTCTTGCTAAACTAGGAGAAGTGAGGTGGAAATGATCTTGGTTTACAGATCAGACACATGTTATTTGTAATAAATTTTGTCGATTTTCTTGAATAGATGTTTCTTCACCTCCTGTGTGCCCTGAGAACCATTTCCAGAGACTTTACATGGTTGGTTTTTTATAACTTTCCCAAGTTTGCTAGAGAGCAGGGTTTGTGATGCATTCCTCATGTTGTCATGCTAGTAATTGATGTCAGAATTTATATTTAAAGGGAGAAAAATTATACCTAACATAATTATAATTACATTTGCACACACATACATAGTGAACAAGTTTTTAAATGATTTACTTTTTTTGGTCCTTAATCCATGTATAAAAGTATTGCCAATTGATGAGAATTCTTTTAGGCAAATATGGAATGGGGACTAGAGAAGAACACATTTCAGTTTTTTTTCTGCTTAAGTTGGTGGTGAAACTCATTTCTCCAGTGAGTTACTTACATTTGTTCGCTAAAAACACGAAGTACTTAATTTATTGATTTTGTAATCTAGGTCAGAATACTAATAACAGAGATTTTTGTGGTCAATAGGGTTTGGTAGAAGGAGGAAAAATACACAGTAAGGAAGAAGATATTTGAAGCATTTTAAATAGATAAAAATGTAATTGTCCACATTGTCAAAATTTATTTTATTATATTTCTTTACCTTCTACAAACTTGAAATTTTCATCAAAAGTATATTTTAATCTGATAATTTCCATTTATAGTGTGAAATTAGCCACATTTTAAATGTAATGAAAAGTTGGGAAAAAGAAAGTTCAATTATATGATTAAGAAGTTAAAAATAAGGACATAGGTGTAAAAATTAAAAGAATGTATACTAATACCATCCTTAAGCCAACTAGAACATTTAGTAATTATTCTCTTATGTAAAGGATGACATTGTTGATCCACCTTTACCACAGTATAGAGCTTAGAAATAGTTCAGTGAGAACTATTTTATCATCTTTATTTTTCGAGAGAGCGAGAGAGAAGAAGCACACAAGCAGTTGGGAGGAACAGAAGGAGAGGGAGAGAGAGTCTTAAGCAGGCCTCATGCTCAGCACAGAGCCCAACTCTGATAACCGTGATCTGAGCCAAAATCAAGAGTCAGACGCTTAATCAACTGAGCCACCTGGGTGCCCTGAATTATTTTATAATCTTTAAGAAATACTTTTAACAGAAGATTTCCATTTAATGCCTCAATAAGGAAGTCTTTGAAGGGTGTTCCCATCGTACGCTTAAGGATGTTTCTGTAATGTGAATGATTTTGGTAACTTTACAAAGAAAGATGACGTAGATATACTTGAGTTCCAATAGTCACTTCTCTGTTTTGCTTACAGAGGAAGAATATTAAGTTTATAAATAAAATCCATAGGATTGGAACGAAACACAAAAGGCAGTTTTAGATTATCTAGATACAGTACAGATTGTTCATAAATCTTAGATTATTTTTGTTTGAATACTCAGTTGTCCCCTAACCTTTTGGAGTTCATTCATTCATCAAACTTTGGAATGGGTCTTACTTACAGGGTTTTTTCCCTTCTGGAGGCAAAGATAACAGTCATTGATTCTCCTTATAGTCTTTTGTCCTCTGGAAGAATTTAACAGTTGGGTTATAACTTTCTAGCTCATTGTTTCATAAAATCATTTTATCTTGACTAAGCTTTACATAAATATATAATTTTTGCAGCCAGAAACTTAATTGAAAATACTAATCAGGAGGTGCCTGGATGGCTTAGTCAGTGAAGCATCTGCCTCCTGTTCAGTGGGGAGTCTGCTTCTCTCTCTCTCCCTCTGCAGCTCCCCCTGCTTGCACTCTCTTGCTCTCTCTCTTTTTGTCAAATAAATAAATAAAATATTTTTTTAAAAAAGTAAATACTATTTAGCTTTGGTTTGTTTCTATACCAAAATGAAGACTGTTTTGATGAAACATCTTTAAAAATAAGAAAAAAAAACATATTTGGGGGGAAAAAAAGTACATGGAGGAAAAAAACTGGGTTTGAGGAATGGAGCTTGTGCTTTCAGAAATTTGAATTCAGTAATTTCAAATAATTATTGTATTTTTGGTTTGCATTTGGAAGTGTATTTGTTAAGTGGTAGTTTATTGCAGAAACCAATCGTAGCTATGGGTTTATTGTCATTTCTTGAAAGTTTTTCAGTTTTGAAGAATAACTATGCCTGGAGGATACCAAGCACTTAGTTCTTTGACATGTTTACTCCTCAATCAAAATAACTTTCCTTTTATCTATTTTATGCAAAAGGGATCATTCAAAAAAGACCAAGAAAATATCTTAATGCTCTTTGAAGGTTACTGCTGTCAAGGAAATTATCATAAATTACAGATATAATTAATCCTTGGATCTTGAGAACCATATTTTTATTAGAGAATATAAAAGGCAAAAGTCTTTTAATAAAATGATATAAAATCACATTAATGAGGTGCCAGTGTACTAAGCAATAAAGTAATCTACTTTAGTATAATTTACATGTTGTTTAATTAGGATGATTTGAAGACACAGATTTATTTTCTGAAACTCTTCATTTCTTATAGTTTCCTTTTCTAATTCTATAACATTAAATAAAATTATAAACTAATCATTGGAAACTTAAAATGACATTTTATGTCAATTAATGGTTCGTATTTTTTTTTTAAAGATTTATTTTAGAGAGAGACAGTGTGAGCAGGAAAATGGGCAGAGAGGGAGGGCAGCTGATTCTATTTAAATTCATAAGTATCAAGTCTATAGCCATACCACCCTGAACATACACACAGTCAATCTCATTTGAATTCATAAGTATCAAGTAATATCTGTGTTTTTTTCATCTAGTGGATCATGTTGAAGGATGAAGGACAGCCCTCGTTGCACAAAATAAACATTTACTGTGCTATATGTGCCATTCGTAATGCTAAATACTGAGAACATAGTCCCTGTACCTGTGGAACTTAAAATTTGTGGGCCAGGATTTAAGAAATAATGAGCTTCTTTTATCTTGTTTTTTTCCTAGCCTAATTCCGGTGAACTGGATCCTTTATATGTAGTTGAAGTACTTCTGCGCTGTAGCAAAGAAAGTTTGAAAAATTCAGCTACTGAGGCTGCAAAACCAGCTAAACCTGATGAGAAAGGAGAGATGCAGGTTTGCACTTTATTTTCCATCTTCAGATTTCAAATACTTTTTGAATTATTTATAATCACTAGATTTCCTGAATATGATTATAATGAACATACTGTCTTGATTTCTAAATGGGAAGATTTCAAGGCTTTTAAAGGTATGTTAAAGCCATCTAAAATATCAGAAGGTTGGTTAATGAGATTTAAACTCTGTTTCTAGGGGCACCTGGGTGGCTCAGTCGGTTAAGTGCCTGCCTTCCATCTTTGGCTGAGGTCATGATCCCAGGGTCCTGGGATCAAGCCCCGCGTCGGGCTCCCTGCTCAGTGAAGGGCCTGCTTCGCCCTCTCCTTCTTCCTGCTGCTCTGCCTACTTGTGATCTCTCACTCTCTGTCAAGTAAATAAATAAAATCTTTAAAAATAATAATAATCTCTTTCTATTATCAAATTTTGGTCAGGTAAATAATGATAAAAGATAAAGAGAATATAATAATATAAATTTTCACATGAAGTTGGATTTTACTTGAACTGTAATGATGTTTTATCATTTTTGTGATGAAATAACATTACAGTTTTACTTCATCCTATTTATTGTATTCCTATGAAATACTGAAGCAGAAATTTGATAATTAAAAATCCTGCATAAGTTTCCTTAGTTGAAACCATTTAATTTACATGTGCTTTTAACAGAGTTTTAGTTGAAGTATAGTTGACATAATATATTAATCTGAGGGTTGCAATATAGTGACTCAGCATTTTTATATATTAGAAATGCTCACCACAGTAAATGTAGTGACCATCTGCCATCATACAAAGTCATTACAGTATTATTGGCTGTATTCCTATGCTGTACTTGTCATCCCTATGACTTATTTCATAACTAGAAGTTGATATCTCTTAATCCCCTTCACATGTTTCATCTGTCACCTCACCCACCTAGCCTCAGGCAACCACCAGTTGTTCTCTGTATGAGTGTGTGTTTGGTTTTGTTTGTTCCTTTCATTTTTTAGATTTTACATATAAGTGAAATCATGAGGTATTTATCTTTGATTTATTTCACTTAACATAATAACCATGGTGTTGCACATTCATCCATGTTGTTACATATGACAAGATTTCATTGTTTTTTATGTCTGAGTAATATTACTCTGTGTGTGTATGTGTAACACATCTTCTTTATCCATTCATCTGTTAATGAACAATTAAATTGCTTTTTATCTTGGCTGTTAAATATAATGCTGCAATAAACATAGAGGTGCATGTATCTTTTCAAATTAGTGTATTTGTTTTTTTAGGGTTGATACCCAGAAGTGGAATTATTGGATCATATGGTACTTTTGTTGCTAATTTTTGAGGAGCTGTCACATTGTTTTCCACTGTGGCTGTACGCATTTATGTTCTCACCAACAGTGCATGAGGGTTCCCTTTTCTCCACATCCTTACCAACATTTACTTCTTAATTTTGTGGTACTAGCCATTTTTACAGGTGGGTGGTGATATTTCCTTGTGGTTTCGATTTGCATTTCCCTGATGGTTAGTAATACTGAGCATCTTTTCATGTGTATGTCAGCTCTCTGAATATCTTCTCTGGAAGCCTGTCTTTTCAGGTCCTCTGCCTATTTTTTAGTCAGATTTTGTATATGTATTTAGTTTTATGAGTTCTTTTTTTATTATTATTATTAACTTCTTATTGGATATATCATTCGTAGATATCTTCTCCCATCAAGTAGATTGACTTTTCATTTTGTGGATGGTTTCCTGTGAAAGTTTTATAGTTTGATGTAGAACCTTTTGTTTATTTTTGTTTTTGTTGTCCTTGCCTGAGGAGCCTGATCCCAAAAAAAAAAAAAAAAAAAAAGAATTGCTAATGCAACAGTACCTGTGTTTTCTTTTAGAAGGTTTTAAAATTGTTGTTGTTGTTGTTGTTTTTAATTTACAGAGAGAATGTGAGTGGGGGCGGAGGAGGGACAGAAAGAGAGAGAGAATCTGAAGCAGGCTCTGCGCCTAGCACAGAACCTGACATGGGGCTCCATCTCATAACCTGAGCTGAAACCAAGATCAGATGCTTAACTAACTGAGCCACCCAAACGATCCTTCTTCTAGGAGTTTTATGGTTTCAGGTCTTGTATTTAGGTCTTTAATTCATTTTTTTATGTGGTATAGGAAAGTAGTCCAGTTTAATTCTTTTGCATGTGACTGTCCAGTTTTCTCAGCACTGTTTGTCACTTAAACTCTCTTTTCCACATTATACATTCTGATTACCTCATTTTTTTTTTTTAGATTAATTGACCATTTAATGGTGGGTTTATTTCTGAACTCTGTTCTGTTCCATTGATCTGGGGGTTTTTTTGTGCCAGTACCATACTGCTTTTTTTTTTTTTTTTAAGATTTATTTATTTATTTGACAGACAGAGATCACAAGTAGGCAGAGAGGCAGGCAGAGAGAGAGAAAGGGAAACAGGCTCCCCACTGAGCAGAGAGCCCAATGCGGAGCTCGATCCCAGGACCCTGGAATCATGACCTGAGCCGAAGGCAGAGGCTTTAACCCACTGAGCCACCCAGGTGCTTTGATTATATAACTTTGTAGTGTAGTTTGAAATCTGGAATTGTGTTGAGCTCCAGCTTTTTGCTTCTTTCTCAAGATTGCTTTGGCTATTTGACTTGATGATTCTGCATCAAGATCTTTGTGTTTAAGGTTATGTGTGTTTTAAGATTATGTGTTTTAGTTCTTCAGAAAATACTATTTGTATTTTGATAAGGATTAAATCTGCAGATTGTTATGAGTGGTATTTCTTTCCTTTTTTTTTTTTTTTTAAGATTTTATTTATTTATTTATTTGAGAGAGAGCACAGGCAGGGGGAGGGGCAGTGGAAGAGGGAGAAACAGACCCTGCTCTGAGCACAGGACTCCATCTCAGCATCCTAGGATCATGGCCTGAGCTGAAGGCAGACATTTAACCAAACTGACCCACTCATACGCCCTGAGTGGTATAGACATTTTAACAGTATTCTTTTAGCCCTTGAGTATGGTATATCTGTCCTTTATTTGTGTCATCTTCTCTTTCTTTCATTGCTGTGTTATAGTCTTCAGAGTATAGGGACTTTTCACCTTTTTGGTTAACTTTATTCCTAGATGTTTTATTCTTCTTGGTGCAATTGCAAATGGGATTGTTTTCTTAATGTCTCTTTTACAGTTTATCTGTATGGAGAAGCATAACAGATAATATTGATCCTGCTGCAACTTCACTAAACTTGTTTATTCTAACAATTTTGGGTAGAGTATGGCTTTCTATATATAATACTGTGTCATTTGCAAATGGTGACAGTTTTACTTCTTTCTTCCCAATTTGGATGCCTTTTATTTCATTTTTATGTCTGATTGCTATGACTAGGATTTCCAATACTATATGGAATAAAAGTGGCAATAGTAGTCATGTTTTCCTTCTTCCTAATCTTAGAGGAAAAATTTTCAGCTTTTTACCATTGAGAATAGTATTAGCTGGTTTTGTTATGTGTATTATATCATGTTGGGGTATATACCAGTTTTGTTGGGTTATTATCATGAACAGATGTATTTTGTTACATGTTTTTTCCATCTGTGGAAATGATATGACTTTTATCCTTTTGTAAATGTGGTGTACCATGTTGGTTGATTTATGGATTTTTGAACCATCCTTATATCCCTGGAACAGATCCCACTTGATCATGGTGAATGATACTTTTAATGTATTGTTGAAGTCAGTTGCTATTACTTTGTTGTGGGTTTTTGCATCAGTGTTCATCACAGACACAAGCTTGTAATTTTCTTTTTTTGTAGTGTCTTCATGTGGTTTAAGAATTAAGATTATGCTGGACTCATAGAATGAATTTCAAAGCATTCCTTCCTCTTCAATTTTTTAAAAATAATTTGACAAAGAATAGATACTGACTCTCATTTAAATGTTTGGTATAATGGGGTACCTAGGTGGCTCAGTTAGTTAAGTGTCTGCCGTCGGCTCAAGTCATGATTCCAGGTCCCAGGATCAAGCCCCATGTCAGGCTCCTCGCTCATAGGGGAGCCTGCTTCTCCCTCTACCTTTGCCTGCTGTTCCCCCTGCTTGTGCTCTCTCCATCTCTCCCTCTCTCTCTGTCAAATAAGTAAAATCTTAAAAAAAATAAAAATAAGGAAATAAGTATTTGGTATAATGTGCCTGTGAAACCATTTAGTCTTAGACTTTCCTTTGTTTGTAGTTTTTTAATTATCAGTTCAATTTCAGTACTAGTAGTTGGTCTGTTCACATTTTCTGTTTCTTCTCGATTCACTCTTAGAAGATTGTGTGTTTCTAGTTTATCTGTTTCTTATAAATGGTCCAATTGTTGCCATATAATTTTTGGACTACTCTGTTACCATTATTTTTTGGTGTTGGTTGTAACTTCTGTTTTATTTCTGACTTCATTTATTTGAATTATCTCTCTTTGTTCTTGATGAGTCTGGCTAAAAGTTTATCAATTTTGTTTATCTTTTCAAAGAACCAGCTCTTAGTTTTATTGCTCTTCTCTATTGTTTTTTAAAGACTCTATTTCACTTATTTCCACTCTGACCTTTTTTTTTCCCCTACCAACTTTTTTCCTATATAACTTTGTTTACTTTTTTTCTAGTTCCTTTAGGCATAAGGTTAGTTTATTTGATATTTTTCTTGTTTCTGGAGATAGGCCTGTATCATACTATAAACTTATAAACTGCTTTAGATGCATCTCAAAGATTTTGAATTGTTGTGTTTCCGTATTGATTTGTCACAAGATATTTTTAAAATTTTCTCTTTGATGTCTTTGTTGACTCATTAATTGTTCCATAACATGTTGTTTGGTCTCCTTGTCTTTATGTTTTTTCCAGTTTTTCTTTGTTAATTGAATTTTAGTTTAATACCGTTGTGGTTGGAAAAGATGCTTGGTATGATTTCTGCCTTCTTAAATTTATTGAGACTTGTTTTGTGGCCTAACATGATCTGTCCTGGAAAATATTCCATGTGCACTTGAAAATTATGTTCTATTCTGCTGTTTTTGAATGGAACATTTTGTATATATCTGTCTAGTCTACATTTTCAAAGCAACTGTTTCCTGATTGATTTTCTCTCTAGATGATCTATCTATTGATGTAAATGTTAAAATTCCCTACTGTCACTTTTCTCCAGTTGTGTTGCTTAGTACTTGCTTTATATATGTAACTGCTCCTGTGTTGGATGCATAAAAAATTTATAATTGTTGGGCTGCCTGGTTTGCTCAAGTTGGTTAAATGTTTGACTCTTGATCTCAGCTTAGGTCTTGACTTAGGGTTGTGAGTGGTTGTTTTTTGGGAAACTCTTTCTCTCCCCTTCAATTCTGAATCATGGTCTTGCTGAGAATAATATTCTAGGTTTTGGGTTTTTTTTCCTTTCAGCACTTTGAGTATATCGTGCCACTTTCTTTTAGCCTACAAAGTTTCTTCTGAAAAATTATCTGATAGCCTTATGCGGTTTCTCTTATATGTTACTAGTTGCTTTTCTCTTGCTGCTTTTAAAATTCTCTCATTTATCTTTAATTATATTAATATTTTGCTTATTGTCTGTCTTGATGTGGACCTCCTTGAGGTCATCTTGTTTGTGGCTTTCTGTGGTTCCTAAACCCTCATGTCCCTTTTCCTCTCCCAGGTTAGGGACATTTTCAGCTATTATTTCTTAAAATAAGTTTTCTGCTGCTTTCTCTCTTGAGATGGCACATAAGTATTTGAACGTTGATATACTGGAATTTTATTATTCTAAAACATTGTTTTAAGTATGTGGTGTATTCCTAGATTTTTTAGGAAATGTCATTGTAATCATATATGTCATAATAAGCTTTGATTTATCAAAATTAAAATCTGCCATTGCAGAGTCAGAGGGCTGCTGCTTTGGATTAGTTCAGATGGCAATGGAATCCAGAATTGGTATATTTAAGGAGACCGTTCATTATTAAATGTTTTAAAATAATAATTAAGAGTATAATTTTAAAATTATGAATCCCAGCTATCCCTTGGTTTCTAGTCCTCGGTCTTAAAATTTGTTCCATAGAATTCCAGCACCATTGAAACTTGCATGATTTTTCCCATAATGTTTATTTTACAATTGACTGCTTAACTGTAAATGAGAGTAAAACTCCCACAATTTAGCAGATAGTCATTGTACTCAAAGTTATTGCAACTTGGAGTGGCAAATACGTGGCACACGTGTCAGCATTCTTTTTCTCTCATGGCAGACATGATAAATCGTGGTATTCTTTCCCAGTGAACACTTAGATTCTTCCAAAAAAATGATCTAATGACTAAGTCATTAGAGTTAGCATTTTAAGGAAAACGTGTTTGTTGTCTGTCTTGCTTTTAGGCACAGATTTTAAGCCTAGCAGCTGTTCACATTTTACTTAAAGATATTAAGAAACTTTATAGTACTTCACAATCATGATTTGTCTCAGTTTAATAGCCTCTGCAGGTTAAACGTCATTGGATCCTAGACAAACTGTGTCTATAGCATTTTTTTGATTGAGGTATAATTGACTTTTAACATTTTTTATTCAGTTTATTTCAGGAAACTAAGGGGAGGTGTGTTAGCATGAAGTATATATATCATATTATCTCTGGTTTCAAGGGGTTTACAGCTTAATGGGGGAATATTTTGTGTTCCACTTGCTGAATATCAGAAATGCATTCTCTGACTGGGGTAGAGTGTGTTTGAGGAGGGAGATCAGTAAAGGTTTTATAAAAGAAGTATTAAGAATTCACCTGATTTGTAGAAATATTTTCAGACAAGAATTGCATTTGCAGCAATGGAAGCAACATATACAGAGCATGAAACATTCCTTTTTTGTTTTTGTTTTTTAAAGATTCATTTAAAGATTCATTATTTGAGAGAGAGAGAGAGAGAATGAGTGAGGGGAAGGGCATAGTGAGGGAGAAAATCAGTCCAGACTCCCTGCTGAGCTTGGAGTTTGCTTTCAGGACCCTGAGATCATGACCTGAACCAAAAGCAAGAGTCAGACACCCAACAAACTGAGCCCCCCAGGCACCTCAAAATGTCCCTTTTTTAAAAGAAGTAGGTTCTGTTATATGTGGTTAAATGATAAAGGTACAAAAAAGAGAAGGACTGTAGCTTAAGAGATGGAATACATATATATTGTTTGCTTTTATAAATTAGTATCTTGAATAGGAATCCTGGGCACAGGGAAATCATTCCACAGATAATTTATAAGGAAATTTCATCTCTCAACTGCAGTTACTGTGTAGCTTGGGTAGGTTTGAACCAGACTTCCTTTACATGAGCTATGAGTAGGAAATGGGATTTCCATGTCATTTTCTTTCCTTTAACTTGGGAGTGTGTGCAATACCAAATTTAGCTATTTATTTATTTATTTATTTATTTATTTTCTAATGTAGGCTCTTGCTCTCCCTCTCTCTCTCTCTCTCTTTTTTTTTTTTTTTAAAGATTTTATTTATTTATTTGACAGACAGAGATCACAAGTAGGCAGAGAGGCAGGCAGAGAGAGAGGAAGGGAAGCAGGCTCCCACTGAGCAGAGAGCCCGATGCGGGGCTCGATCCCAGGACCCTGGAATCATGACCTGAGCCTAAGGCAGAAGCTTTAACCCATTGAGCCACCTAGGCGCCCCCAAATTTAGCTTTTTAAATGCTTCTAAGATTGCTGCAGGCTTTTGGTTAATTTCCAGAGTCCTGGAAAGAAAATTAGATCAAGACACACATATAGTTTTTAAAAATCTAAAATTTAATAAAACACATCAGTTTAAATAACTCTGCCTGGACTTAATTAAAATGTAGTTGGTTCAAAAAATACCTTTCCTAAAAAATAAAATAAGATAAAAATACCTTTCCTGGATGAAAAGTTTAAAAATCACATTTTAGTTAATAGCCTTGATTTGAAGAAATGGCATTGCCTGAAACTTGTTTAGACTGTGTTCACTTAAAGTTCCTGACTTCTCAGGGTGCCCGGGTGGCTCAGTGGGTTAAAGCCTCTGCCTTCGGCTCAGGTCATGATCCCAGGGTTCTGGGATCGAGTCCCGCATCCGGCTCTCTGCTCAGCAGGGAGCCTGCTTCCTCCTCTCTCTCTGCCTGCCTCTCTGCCTACTTGTGATCTCTGTCTGTCAAATAAATAAATAAAATCTTAAAAAAAAAAAAGTTTCTGACTTCTCTTATTATTTTTCTACCTTATCGTTTGCTTATCTTAAAAGGGGAGATTGATTTATCTCAAGCTTGAAAAGATTGGAAAGGTCTATTCCTGCTATTGGTATTCTAACAAGTTTGCAATAATTACCCACACGATTATTTGGATTTATATAAACCAATCTTACATTATGATGAGTCTGAATTCTAAGTTACTTTATGAGGTTAGTAGGGTTAGAAAGTTACGTGAATTACGCTATGCAAGTATTATGTTTTTAGATCTCTGTGTATAGAGATTTATCATGAGAACTATTCAGTTGGTTTTTAAGCATTTAACTTCTTATTTACAAAACTTAAGTTGTAGGATCTTCCTTTCCTTGTACTTAAGGAGACATTTGTTGGAGGACTTTTGTGGTATCTTTCTTGTCATTAATGAGAATGACCATTAATGAGAATGAGTTGACCATTTTTGGATAATGTTTATTACAGGGAACATTAGAAATTGAGCAGTTTCTGACTTGCTTCTGAATCAAGTCTTTCCTGTATGGTGTTTATTTTGTTTTTGAGGAAATTCTCAAATACTTGTGCTAGATGAATTCAACTTGAAATACACAAAGCATATACTTCCTGCCTAAAGTCAAGTGAATTATTTTGAGTTTTTCTGCCATTTTGGATTATGTACATTCACTTCAGTGTTCTCTTTCCACTGAAACTGCATCTAGGATTTGCATGGGTCACAAACTGGTGGTTTAAAGCCAGTTTAGCCCTCATAATGTCTCATTTAAAAACAAATTTGACAGTTTGAGAATAAAAGTTATCTTAAAGGATTATAATCAAATGAAAGTAAGCATCCACAAATCCATATTTAGGTAGGTAGGTAGATAAAATATAGAAAGAATGAATCTGTTAGAAAAGTCACTGTTAGGCAGCTACCACAAATGAACTCAGGGAAGAATAATCCATGGGTGCTGAATCTTGTGAGTTGAAAGTTTAGTGAGGAATGGGATATTTACAAAGTGTGAGTCTACCCCTGAATTTCTTATTAATTGTAAAGGGGAGAGTAGTAACTTTACAGTAGAAGATGCTAGAGATAACCACCTGAATTGAGTAATAAGAGTTAGTATCACCAGTAATGTTGATCAGTGGATGAGAAGAACAAAAAACATCACCTCTGCCAAAAATGCATATCCCGAATCTGATGATTCCTTATAAGACAAACTCAAATTCAGAGGCATTCTACAAAACAACTAGCTCATTCAAAAACGTCAGTAGCCTGAGCAGCACAGAAAAACTGAGAAGTGTTCCAGATTAAAGTAGAATAAAGAATTATGATAACTGAATTTAATTCATTATCCTAGTTTGGATGCATGGAATGGTGGGAGGGAAGGAGGGTAGTATAAAAGATAGTATTGGGGAAGTAGGTGAAATTTTAATATGGACCATAGATAAGACAATATTGTATCAACATTAAATTTTCCTCTTTAACACTTGTACTGTGACTGTGGTGTGTGTGTGTGGAGGGAGAATGATAAAGCACATGGGACACATGTAAATAATTGGTGAATCTGAATAAAGGCATATAGGAGCTCTTTATTCTGTTTTTGTAACTTTTACCTTTGAAATTATATGACAGTGTAAAACCCATAAAAACAAAGAAGGTGGGGAGTATTCTGGATTTTAAAAGATTAAGGAGACCTGACAGCTAAATGCAATAAATGATCCTTGGCTGGATGCTAGATCTGAAAGTGGTGGTGGTGGTAGTAGTATCCATAAAGGACATTAATGAGCCATTTGGGGGAATTTGAATATGAACTATATATTAGATGATAATGTATTATTGTTAAATTTTTATGATTATGTGGCTATGCAGGAGAATGTGCTTTTTCTTAGAAGATACATGATAAAGTATTTGCTGGTAAGGTGAAGTGACATGTTACCTGCAAATTAATTTCAAATGGTTAAATTAAGAGGAGGAACAAGGAAGGCAGAAAGAAAAAACACTCCCTCCAAAACCCCCCAAAATCTTATCTGGAAAGAGAAAAAGCACATATGGCAAGCTGTTAACAGTTGAGAAAATAAAATGGACAGTTTGTTGTATTATTGTTTTGGTCGTTTTCAAATAAGAAGTTGTAGTTGTCCACTTTAAATGGCATTCTCTATTTTTTCATTCTTCATCTTTTTCACTTATTAACACTTAAGAGAGATCTTTTCTCTTTGGTTATTGAGTATGATCTGTGCTAATATTTTAGTTTTGGTATATACAGATTTGTTGACACTTGTTTAATATTTATTAATATCTAATAATAATATTTAATAAATAATAATATTTACTAAAATATGAATTTGGACTTTGAAAGTATTAACTTCTCAGTGTACAGATGCCCTCTAAGTTTAAAGGAAGCATACTTAAAGGGAGCAAAATGTCATATTTGATGGTGAGGGAAGGGTATTCTTGTCAGGAGAAAGCCTTAAAGTTAGTTTGAAGATTGGTGATTGTTTGTTATGTCTAATGGAGTATACTATTTCTTCTGGTTGAAATACTTTTTTTCATCTGGCCCATCCAGAGCTTACATGAACCTTCCTTGGCCATCTAAAGCTAAATCAGGAGTCTTTCCTTCCTTTGTAGCGCTATTGTACTTTAAGGTGTTCAAAAAATGCCAGTAAGTGAGGACGTGAAAATGAATTCTATATTACAGTAATAACTTATGTTTAGGTACCATTTATTTGCCTGTTATTTAGAGGTTGAATTAGTTTTTAGTTTTGAAATATAGCTTCTAATAAGATAGAAGCTTCCACAGTGATTATTATCAACTATTACGTGTGTCACAAATTGTAAGTGCAGCTTCGTTTTAAGGATTCAAGCTAAATTTAGGAAATGGCAGAGATTGAAAATGTGCATTTTTAATTGTAGTGTTCTTTAACTTTTTCTTGGTAGGTTGTTCCAGTTTTGGTACACCTCCTGTCTGCCATCAGCAGTGTTAGGCTTTATATTCCTAAAGATCTTCGACCAGTGGATAATAGACAGAGTGTTTTAAAATCAATACAGGTATGTGTGTTAATTTTATAAATTTAAATATAAATGTTATGTAAATACAAGTAGGATTTATAGCAAGACAACTTAAATGCTTTAAAATGTATCGCTTTCTTTAAAAAAAAAAAACTATTAACTGCTGTCAGTGGCAGTTCTTTTTAATAAAAAATAATAGCAGATCTTTGTGTAGATTGTCCACTTCTTGAATATACCAACAAAGCGAGTTACTAAAGGAGATCTCATGGAGGAAAACATGGCTACTATTTTATACAGAATATGTTTTGCTTTATTATTTGTTGAGTGAAAATAACTAGACTGTATTAAGAATTTTATGTATAAAATCATATGTCAGGACTTTTAACCACCTTTTAGGGTAGCTAATAAATTAATGAAATAGTTTTATTTTCAGTAGGAAAAATTAAGACATTCTAGAATTTTATTTTCCAGTAGGGGAAGAAAAGGAATTTTGTCATTTATTTAGTCAACAAATACTTGGATTAATATTTACTATGCTGCAAAGGCTCTGTACTAGAATTTGAGAAAACAGATAGATAAACAGAATGCTTTCATTAGAGTAGGAATAAGCTGTGGTCCATAGGCAGGCTTCCTGAATTAAAGAATTCTCCTGACAGTTTTACAGAACTTTATGTGAATAACATTTTCTTTTTTTTTAATCCCTAACATACCAAATCCTATTTTACCTTTAAGGCCTATTGAAGACCCTGAAGGGGTCCCAGGGGGTACTAGCCTACAGTGAGCTGTCCCTTCTCTGAACTCACATGCTCATTATAAATCATGTTAAAAAAAATTTTTTTTTGATAGGGATCTGGAACCCTTTAAAAAATTTATGTCTTTCCACTCCATAGTGCACCCCTAGGAAGCAGCCAAAGAAATCATGAGAAAATTAAAAACGGTTTATAGTTGGGTTGTTAAATACAGCATTATTTATAACAATAAGAGGTTATAACAACCTAAGTATACAATTATGTGTTTATCCATAAGTTGTGCCACATTCAGAACTATTGAATTCTAAGTACTGGAGTTATTAATAAATTTTACACATCCCTGTATCAATAAATCATAGTACAGCAATTTAGAAGGAATTTTCAAAATCATAGCATGTAAAATTGAGCTCCACTTGAGGTGCATTTTTAAGTGCATGTTTCTCTTTGTGCATGGAAAAACAGAAGGAAATATTTATTTACTCTTAACTAATTTTGTCTATAAAATGAAAAAAATAATTTTAAATTTTTTGCTTTAGGAAGTTCAGAAACGTTTTCCTGATGGTGTTCCTTTATTAGATCCTATTGATGATATGGGCATTCAGGATCAAGGGCTGAAAAAAGTTATCCAGAAAGTGGAGGCTTTTGAGCATAGAATGTATTCTCATCCACTTCACAATGACCCAAATTTGGAAACTGTGTATACGCTTTGTGAAAAAAAAGCACAGGTATGGCAGAAATATTTTTTATCAAAAGATCCTATGTATGTCACTAAATTATTGAATATTTGGTTTTTTTATTTTCGTTTCCTACTGGTTTCTTCAGCTAAAACAGGGAAATAGCTTATCTTTTAAGGAGACCATCAATTCTTATCAGTAAAATAAGATAAAAATCATTTTAATTTGGTATTTGATGGATTTTCTTCACAGTTTTTTTAACGTAATACAATTCATATAGCATTAGATTCACTCTTTTAAAGTGTACAGTTCAGTGGTTTGTAGCATATTCACAAAGAACTGCAACCATACCACTGTCCAATTGCAGAGCTTCCATCACCTCAAAAAGAAACCTCATACCAATTAGCAATCACTTCATATTTCTCCCATCTTACAGATCCTGGCAACTATAAATCTTCTTTCTGCCTCTGTGGTTTTGCTTTTTCTGGAGATTTCATAAAAATAATATCCTGCAGTATGTGACCTTTTGTGTCTGTTCTCTTTACTTCACGTCTTCAAGGTCCATCCATGTTGTAGATGAATTAGTACTTTATTCCCTTTTAAGGGGGAAAAATATTCCACTTACGGATATTCTACATTTTGTTTAACAGTTCATCAGTTGATAGACATTTGGGGTTTTTCCACTTTTGGGCTGTTATGAATAATTCTGCTACCAACATTTATGTATAAGATTTGTGTGGATATGTTTTCATTTCTCTTGGGTGGAATTGGGTATAATTGCTGGGTCATATAGTAAGTCTGTGTTTAACCTTTGAGAAACTGTCAACTTTTTTCCAAAGTGGCTGTACCACTTTACATTCTCACCAGTGATTTATGAAAATTTTTATTTCTCCATATTCTCACCAATGCTTATTATTGTCTGTGTTTTTGATTATAGTGTTCCTAGTGGTATGAAGTTGTAACAGTTTGGCTTTTTTTTTTTTTTTTTTTAAGATTTTATTTATTTATTTGACAGACACACAGCGAGAGAGGGAACACAAGCAGGGGGAGTGGGAGAGAGAGAAGCAGGCTTTCCGCCAAGCAAGGAACCCATGCGGTGCTGGAACCCAGGATCCTGGGATTGTGCCCTGAGCCGAAGGCAGAGGCTTAACAACTGAGCCACCTGAGCGCCCCAGTAGTTTAGCTTTTTAGAGTAGTTAGCTGTAGTCTGTAACCAGAAAAGCATTCTTTTTTTTTTTTTTTAAAGAATTTATTTATTTAACAGAGAGAGAGAGAGATTACAAGTAGGCAGAGCAGCAGGCAGAGAGGGGAGGAAGCAGGCTCCCTGCTGAGCAGAGAGCCTGATGCGGGGTTCGATCCCAGGACCCTGAGATCATGACCTGAGCCGAGGGCAGAGGCTTAACCCACTGAGCCACCCAGGCACCCCAGAAAAGCATTCTTAGAGCCATGGTGAATAATGAATTTAGGAAAAGTTTTTCAAAGTGAACACATTCCTTTCCATTACCCACTTCTCTTCAACTAGAATCTTTTGTACTATAGAAGTCTCACTTTCTCCCTGAAACTTATAGCTCCTTACTGTTAACTTTTTCAGCTTTTATCCCATGCCACTTTAACCACCTTTGTCTTCCTGTTTCAAAGATCATTATTTTAAGCTCCTTAGGGTCAAGTATTTCATTTTAGCTTACTTGTACTCTGCCATATCCCAAATGATCGCTTCCCAAAGTAAATTCCTGCTACCTACTGAACATGCTTGGGAGTGGAAACTTCTTGGCTTAACAGAATAGTATGTTTAATTCACAGTTTTACAGCATTCTTTCTAGCTCTGTGAACCAACATAATGGGGCCTTTTACCATGTGGGCAACAAACATATAGTGCACCATGCTCTGGTCCACCAGGAAGGAAATGGAGACACAAAAAGCTTTAGTAACTTGTACAAGGACCCTCACTTGGTATCCTGGCCTTTTCATCTCTCACCAAGACCATTCCATTAGCTCCTTCCCTGCTTCATTTACTTCTGTGTTGCTGCCAGAGAGTCATCCTGAACAGGTCCACAACACAAGAACAGACTCTTGAGCTTGGTTGAATTGGTGAATAGAAAGCATCCACAGAGAAGGCGGTACGAAGCCACAGAGAGTGACATTATCTGAGCTACTCAGACATAACTGAAAAAGGCCTTAGTGTCTGGCCAAGGGACTCACAACTTGCTATGAAAACTCAGCAGTACATGGAAAAATGCTTGTGTAGGTGCATTAAATGCTGATATCAGTGTGGACTGTGATTACAATTTAGCACAAATAAAAATATACACCAAAAAGACTAAAAGTAAAACCTGAAGTGGTGGTATGTGGGGAATGAGATTATAGTAACTGTTTTTCCCTTCTTTTTTTTTTTTCTCCCCAGTTGTCTGTAATGTACTTATAGAATATTTTACAATGAGAGAAAACTACAGAGTTAACAGGGGGGAGGGAGGGCGGAAACCAGTCTTTTTATGGCCTCCAAGTGACTGTAGGATAAATTTCACATCCCTTAGCCCTACCTAAGAAAGCTTCAAAAATCTAATCCTTCAACTGTAACCGTTTTAAGTACTCACACCTTTTGACCAAGGTTTCCTCCTTCTAGGAATTAAGACTCCAAAGTGTGAGGTAGTACATGCATGTTCCTGTACCATTGTCGGAAAAAGCGAATTTATATAAAAAATAACCTCAGCGTTTCATCAGTAGGGAATTAGATGTGTGACTTCTACATATCATGGAAATCAACATGGACATTTTAAGGAAAAAAAAAATGGGAGGCACCTGGGTGGCTCAGTCGATTAGACGTCTGACTTCAGCTCAGGTCATAATCCCGGGGTTCTGGGATCAAGTCCCGTATCTGGCTCTCTGCTCAGCAGGGCACCTGCTTCTCCCTCTACCTCTCCCTGCTGCTCTGCCTACTTGTGCTCTCTCTCCCTGGCAAATAAGTAAGTAAAATCTTAAAAAAGAAAAAATGAGGTAGGGGCACCTGGGTGGTTCAGTCAATTAAACGTCTGCCTTCAGCTCAGGTCATGATCCCACGGTCCTGGGATCAAGCCCTGCATCGAGTTCCCTGCTTAGCACTCAGTCTGCTTCTCCCTTTCCCTTTGCCCCTTCCCCTACTTGTTCTATTTATCTCTCTCTCTCTCTCAAATATCTTTAATTTAAAACAATCTTTTTTAAAAAGAGGTCATTTTACATGTAGTCTTTGCAAAATGTATTGCACATGTGTGCAGATGATTTATTAGGGAGGAGAAAAGGAAACTGATCTTACTTCTGTGGGAGAAAAGCTCCTATTACTATGTAGTTATGCTTTTACAGACATGAATATATCTGTTCTTTTAAAATTCTGTGGGAAAAGATCTAAAATAGCATCATCTAACAGAAATATAATGCAAGCCACTTACGTAATTTTAAATTCTAAAGTAACCACATTTTAAAAAGTGAAAAGAGGGGCGCCTGGGTGGCTCAGTGGGTTAAGCCTCTGCCTTCGGCTCAGGTCATGATCCCAGGGTCCTGGGATCAAGCCCCGCATCGGGCTCTCTGCTCAGCAGGGAGCCTGCTTTCTCCTCTCTCTCTCTGCTTGTCTCTCTCCCTACTTGTGATCTCTGTCTGTCAAATAAATAAATAAAATCTTTAAAAAAAATAAAAATAAAAAGTGAAAAGAAATGGGTGAAATTTTTAATAATATTTTCATTTAACTCAATATATCCAAAATACATCTTAATAAAAATTATTGAGGAAAAAAAATCCTTCACTAGTGGGCCCTCTTCTGCTAACCAGTAAGTTTTATATGCCTCTGAGTACTTAGCAGTCTTCTCTGCTCTGCCTCCTATGGACATCCTCAATCAAGGAAACTTCAGAAAACTTTTTTTTCTAATAGACCTGATAAGTTATGCTAGGTAGCTGAGAGTTATCTAGAAAGTGTTCTTATCCTCATAGCATTATCACAACACATTTGATTGTAGCAGTATAAATAACCATTAAGAGGGGCACCTGAGTGGCTCAGTGGGTTAAAGCCTCTGCCTTCAGCTCAGGTTACGATTCCAGGGTCCTGGGATTGAGCCCCGCATCGGGCTCTCTGCTCCCTGGGGAGCCTGCTTCCCTTCCTCTCTCTCTGCCTGCCTCTCTGCCTACTTGTGATCTCTATCTCTGTCAAATAAATAAATAAAATCTTTTTTATAAATAAATAAAAAATAGCCATTAAGGGATTGGATTCTGAAGGCTGACAGAGTGGTTTTGAATCCCATCTTTATTACTCACTAGCTCTGATCTTGACCAGTTTACTTAGTAATCTCTGTCTGTCTCGGATTTTTATGTTGGTAAACATTTAGCGTTAGTTACCTACCTTACACAATTGCTATAGGAATAAAATGAAATAATGTAAAGCACCAGAAGTACGGTACATAGTTAGCTGTCTGTAAATATCCATTACTGACCATGGTCATTGCCTTTATCATTTCTGCTCAATTGAAGCCTAATAAATAATATGTAAAATTCTAGAGTCTTTGAATTTCAACTTCTAAGTCCCTAGAATTTTCTTTTTGTCAGTGTTTTTCTGAATGTTAAGCCTCAATCTTAGGAATTCATTATTTTCTTGCTATTGTACTGTGTGATATTCTTATCCCAGTTGGAAAGTAGGTAGTATTTACTGATTAACTGAATTTGAAAACTTACCCATTCTGGAGCATGACCTAAAAATACATTTTCCTTTTAAAGTGTCGAATAAAGACCTTATTCTCTTGGCTAAAGCCGTTTCTAGCTTGAACAACTTTGTGATAAAATTAGAAGGCAAAGAGAAGAAATACTTCTCAGGATGTCATGGGGGAAATATTGGTAGCCAAGAAATAAGACTCATATACCCTCATCTTTCCTGTTCTTTAAGCTACCCCCTGATTTCCAAAGGATGAAAAGCTGGAGCTGATGCTGCTTTGGAAGCATGATTACTTGTCATATCTTGTCTGGGAGAGCCTATCCTAATTTACCACTGACTTTCTCAACCTCTAGCAGGTTACCTTATCTAGCTGATGGCTATCCAACTCACTCCTTCTTCTAGATCTTTCTCCTTGCTCCTCATTTAAGCAAGAAAACCATACTGTATTCCCCAAGTTCTTAAACTTTTAACAACTCCTAAATTTCCTCCCTGCTTTGTCTTAAGTTTTTCACATGGATGTTTTATATTTCCATATATATAACATTTTTGCTGGTGTTTAATTACTACAGATACATATATCATTCCTCTTGTGTAATATCCTACAAAGTAAGAAGCTCCAGGTATCCTTGCAAGGTATCCTTATAAAATATTTTTTAGGGTGCCTGGGTGGCTCAATTGGTTGAACGCCTGTCTCTCTCTCTCTCTCTCTTTTTTTTTTTTTTTTTTAGATTTTATTTATTTATTTGATAGAGACATAGCGAGAGAGCAAACACAAGCAGGGGAAGTGAGAGAGAGAGAAGCAGGCCTCCCACCAAGCAGGGAGCCTGATGCAGGGCACCACCCCAGGACCCTGGGACCATGGCTTGAGCCGAAGGCAGACGCTTAACGACTCAGCCACCCAGGTGCCCCAGAACGCCTGTCTCTTGATTTTGGCTTGGGTCATGGTCTTTTGGTGGTGGGATCAAACTCTGCGTTGGTTCCATACTCCGTGTGGAGTCTATTTGAGTTTCTCTCTCTGCCCCTCCCCCGACTTGTGCACACATTTTGTCTCAAATCTTCAAAAATACATTTTTTATAATTTTTAATTATTTTTATATTTTATATTTTAACATTTTTTTAAAAAGATTTTTTATTTATTTATTTGACAGAGATCACAAGTAGGCAGAGAGGCAGGCAGAGAGAGAGGAGAAAGCAGGCTCCCTGCTGAGCAGAGAGCCTATTTGGGGCTTGATCCCAGGACCTGGGATCACGACCTTAAAGCAGAGGCTTTAACCCACTGAGCCACCCAAACGCCCCTATTTTTATATTTTAAAATGAATAAATCTCATTTTACTGTTTACTTTATTGAACTAACTTTATACTTTTATGTGCCTTAGATTGCAATAGATATTAAATCTGCAAAGCGAGAACTAAAGAAAGCAAGAACCGTCCTACAAATGGATGAGCTCAAATGTCGCAAACGTGTTTTAAGGAGACTGGGATTTGCTACCTCTTCTGATGTCATAGAGATGAAAGGACGAGTGGCTTGTGAGATAAGCAGGTAAAAACTGGTTGTTCTAGAAAACTGATTTTAAAATTGGATGATATTTTTATACAAGGACTATAAATCTTTCAGAAAAAAAGAGCTGTCTTAAAAAGTTTTGGGGGTGCCTGGGTGGCTCAGTTGGTTAACCGTCTGCCTTTGGCTCAGGTCATGATCTCAGGATCCTTGATCGAGCTCCATTGGGCTCCCTGCTCAGCGGGGAGCCTGCTTCTCTCTTTCCCTCTGTGTGCCGCTCCCCCTGCTTGTGCGCACGCGCGCTCTCTCTCTCTCTCTCTCTCTCTCAAATAAGTAAATAAAACCTTAAAAAATAAATTTTAAGTTAGTAAAGTACCTTCCATAGTAAATGCAGTTTTTGATGATACAGTTAGGAAAAGAGCATTAAAAGAATCTCTTCCATCCCACTATTTAATACAAATGCTATTAGCATTCGGATGCATTTTCTTTTTTCTTTATTTTAATGCATTGTGTATTTTTACATATTCATGATCTTAGTTTATACAGTTTTGTATACTTAATTATTTTTTTATAATTTTGAACATTTTCCCACTTTAAACTTAGTCTAATAACCATTATCCTGTTGTATAGGAGATGTTATTAAAGTTTTGGGCTAAAAAACACGGAATTACAGCATAGCATATTATAGGTCACGGCATAAAACTGGATATAAGATATTGTCTATTTTGGTGATCTTTTGACATAGTACAAATGACCTTAAAACTAAATGACTTGAAACCACAGTGTCATTTCATATTCTGCTGGTTTCTGTGGGCCAGAAATTCAGGAAGGGCATATTGAATGGTTCTGGCTCAGGATTTTATGTGATTTCCATTAACCTGAAGATATTGTTGTTTTATCCATAGTTAAAACCATTATTCTTACTGAGTTCATAAAAGATGTTTTTGAAACAGTTTCTTAGGTTTTCACCATGGCCTTAATGGATGGGCCTGGAGAATTACAGGCTTGTATATGGTTTCAGACATTTTTGGGAAAGACTTACTCATATTATTCTTATTGATAGTTTAGTTCGTATGTTAAGAACTAATGTCCCCAGGGGCCAGGAGGAGATTGTGTGGTAAACTAGAACAATTCTTTGTCACCAAAAGGCGGCAGCAACTACTCAGCCCCAATTATTACAGAGCAATGTGATAACAGATCTTTAGAAAAGCCAAAAATCCAGAATTTTAGGTGAAATCCCTTGGTTTTTAATTGTTCACAAACTAATTGAGAATAATTTTTTTTAGTCAGTGTGTGAGCCAAATGTATCACTTGTTCAAGTTAGATTTGGCATGTCAGCTTCCTGTTTTCCATAAACCTGCTTTCCTGCTTTGTAATTAAAGAATTATAGGC
Organism: Martes martes; assembly: GCF_963455335.1. Taxonomy (NCBI): domain Eukaryota; kingdom Metazoa; phylum Chordata; class Mammalia; order Carnivora; family Mustelidae; genus Martes; species Martes martes. The sequence goes on along the minus strand of NC_137892.1, from coordinate 81,448,907 downwards.
ACCACAAGGTTAATAATTTACCCAGGTCTAAAGTTAGGCCACAGCACTGGTTTACTAATTCATATGCTAGAATTACTGTTATTGGAATTACTTCTTTGTGATATTATATACTATTTAACAATTAACAGAAAATTTCTCTTGGGTATCTGCAGCTGGATTTAGTCTTAGGAGAATAGTATTGATTTTATTCTAATATAAGACTAGAGAGATGTGAGAGAGAGAAAACAGTATCACATAAATGAAAGAATGTTACCTTTCCCCCAGTATTTGCTTCTCCCTCTGCTGAATAAGACCCAGCCACCAACAGCAAAAACATCCTAGACTCCTCTCCTTTCTTTCTCTCTCTTACCGTCTTCCTGTTTCCTCTGTCTCTGCCCTTTTTCATCCTCCCACTGACTAATGTGCCTTCATTATTTCTTGCTTAGAGTACTGCAGAAACCCTCATTTTTGATTATAGAGATTATGACAACTCAAGAGGGAGTTCTTTTTACTGCTTTCCCAGTATTCTTTTTCAAAGCACAGATCCTGTAATTTTGTTGTTTTGGTGAAAGTCTCTGTTTTTCCCTATTGCTTTTAGAATAAATGCCATAATTTAATGTGTTACTGCCCTTTCCCCTCTAGCTACATCCCACACATATTTTTCTCTCAGCAATGACCTTTCCTCACTCCTACCCCAAATCCAATTCCTACATTTTTTTTCCTACATCTTCTAAAACTTCTGTGAACTTCTCTAATCTTATTTTAAGCTCCTCAACTTTTTTTCATAATTGCCTGTATAACCTGTTAGATCACTCTCCTGCGATTACTATTGTTTCTTCTCTGCCTCCCACCTTAGTGGCGTGTATGTAGTAATATGTAGTTCTTGAAGTACTCTTGCATTATTTGTGTTGTCCTCTTTGACTTAACTCTCATTTTACCACCAGGAACCCAAATTGAGTTTTTTACTCTTAAAGATTGATAGCTTGTGGCTTTATTCTTCTTTTAGAAGTCAAAAAATAAAAGTTAGCTTGTTTTTTTTAAATAGAGGTAACACCCTCGAAATTATCAAATGGGTCTATTAAACCCTTTTAGAAATGTAAGGTACATTGTGGAACCTTGATTACAGAATTCTAGAAACACTATCTTTGTAGTCTTTTGTAGCTTCCATTGAGCACAGTTGAGCATTCAGATTTTTTTGTTTTCCATCCATGATGGCAGAGAGAAAACAGTAAAGATATTTAGCAATTATTACACAAATCAGAAGATAACAGTGATGATGGTGAAATTAATCATATAGCAAAATCTTAGACTATAAGGTAAATTCTTGAACTGAAGAATCAATGAGTGAATAATATATCTCTAAAGACAAAAAGAAAATTTTAAGATTATTTTACTTTCCTTTCTGTTCAGAAAGCAGGAGTTATGTAATGTTTTGTGCTAAGAACTTGGACCATTCCATTTTACTAAAAGGACTTGTGACAATAGTCTTTTATGATTTGTTTGCTAAGTTGTCCTTGATAGTTTTTAAAAGACAGTTGTAAATACAAGGAAATTGTTAAGAAAAAGATGGAGAGATTTTTTTTTAAATCTGTTGGATTGATCATTCTAATCTTTATAATATAAGCCTGAATATGAAAATGTTGTACAGTTATAGAGCAAAAAGGATGGCCTTCCTTTTCCACAAAATTCCAACTTGTGAAAGTTTTTTAAAATCGTGTATTTTGGGGGGCGCCTGGATGGCTCAGTGGGTTAAAGCCTCTGCCTTTGGCTCAGGTCATGATCCCAGGGTCCTGGGATTGAGCCCCGCATCGGTCTCTCTGCTCCGTGGAGAGCCTGCTTTCTCCTCTCTCTCTGCCTGCCTCTCTGCCTACTTGTGATCTCTGTCTGTCAAATAAATAAATAAAATCTTAAAAAAAAAAAAATAGTGTATTTTGGTGATTCAAAAGAGGAACCAAAAATAATGATTAGCTAGAGTCTTTAAAAGAGATGTATTTAAAATCTGCAGCCAGTATGCTGGGATAATGTTAAGTGCAGGAGAAAAATGGAAGTAATGATAAGCTAGTACCTATTGGACATGTATTTGAAATTTGGAATTGTATTTACTACATGGATATTGTCCAGATTCATAGATGACAGTTGATTAGCAGCATTGCATTTAAAGTTGCATTTAAAGACCATTGGCCATCTTGGTGTAGTATACATTCTCAGTGAGGGGAATGCAGTGTGTCTATCCTGTGGTTACATTATAATTCTTAACATTTCTAATGAAGTTGTTTTTCATTATTCCTTTGTGTTATAAAGTATTAAACAACAGTTAAATGGATCCTTGGACCCAGAGGAAAAATGGTGGTGACTATCTTTCCTGGAATACTGAGAGTTAAGAAGGAGTTCCTTATTTCAGTAAATATTTGCATTTTGGTGTTTCCTAGAATGGGATTTTTACATGAAATAACCATTTTACATTTATTATTGATATATTGGAAAATATAAAGACCTGCCATTTTCTTAAATAAATCTTTGTCACTCCTCATTGATCACTCCTTATGGTCAAGTAATGGATTTTATTTAAAAATTTTCTATATTTTAAGCACATATGTATACATTTTGTATTTTTATATTATGACATTGAAAATTATTCTTTTTTTTCTGTGGTGATCTAGTGCTGATGAGCTTCTTCTGACTGAGATGATGTTTAATGGCCTTTTCAATGACCTGTCTGCAGAACAGGCGACGGCACTACTTAGCTGCTTTGTGTTTCAAGAGAATGTGAGTTAATAGATTTAACATACCTTACTTATTAATTCACACATCCTGTAACGTAAATATTTTTATGGATATTTTTAATTATAAAAGTGTTTCATATTTACATATTATGGCTAATGTTAGTCAGAAATCACTATTTTAACACAAAATCTAAGAGAATATTAAATAAATACATTTTATCAGAAAGGAGAGTGAAATAAGATTTTATTTGTGGATATAATAATTAAATACAGAAATAATTAAATAATTATACATATACATATACATAATAATACAGAAATAATTAAATACATATTATCAGAAAGGAGAGTGAAATAAGATTTTATTTGTGGATAGTTGTTAATCACATTCCAAGCCTTTAATTTCTTCTGTAACCCAGTGCATTGTTTGAAGATCTGGTCTGGTCAGATAGTCCTAGAAAGAAGAGGATGAAAGAATGAAAATAAAATTAAGCAAAAGAGTGAAAATAAAAGGGGGTAGTGAGGTTAAATTAATATCTCTCCTCCCAGTAATGGATAATAACTATGAAGCAACTGATTTTCTGAGTGGCTGAAGTCTTAGTTGTCATAGGTAAGGTTTGAGGGTAGTAGCTATGGATTCTCATTGCTGGTTTTGCAGTAGTTTTTTCATTGAGTGGTTTCACAGTAATTTTTTCACTGAGTAGTTCGCTTTCAGCAACTCTTAAAAATCAGAAAATGGGGGCACGTGGGTGTGGCTCAGTGGGTTAAGCCTCTGCCTTCGGCTCAGGTCATGATCTCAGAGTCCTGGGATCAAGCCCCGCATCAGGCTCTCTGCTCAGTGGGGAGCCTGCTTGCCCCCCTCTCTCTCTGCCTGCCTCTCTGCCTATTTGTGATCTATCTCTCTCTCTCTGTCAAATAAATAAATAAAATCTTTAAAAAAAAAATAAGAAAATGAAGTGCTTGGTGACCCACCACAAAAACACTAATCTGTCTTTTACTTTATTCCAAAAACCAGTATGATTTGTTTAAAAAGTAAAATGCATGTTTTACATTTTGAACTTCATTCATTGTGGATGAAGTAGACAAAATAAGAAGGCAAAGACATTTGCCCTCTAAAAATAATTTAATACTAATTTCTGAATTTTTATATCTTTTACCACGTACACTTAGTTTAACTTTCATATGAATTGTGTGTAAGACAAACTTTTTTCAATTCTGCCATTGATCTGTTAATTATTTCCTTATTTATGAAGCAGGTTGAATACATTACTTGTCGAAATAAGTAGGACTTTTTCTCTCCACTCCCTGATTACTGATTAGAATTCGGTGCTAGAGTGGCAATGATAAGAAAGAGGACAATAATCCCAAAACAATTGACAGTCCTCTGAGAATGCCAGCTCTGCACCTGTGAAGTAATTTGCATATGAGGAATTCATTACTTCACTACTATGTTTGGCTGTTGTTTTTCTTAGATTCAAAATTTATTACATTAATTTCTGGGGTAATTTTTAAGAATATCTGTCAGATTCTGTTTGAAAAGACCTAAGTTTGAAGATGATTTGGAGATTGGTGCTCTTCTGCCTGTGTCAGACTTTGTTTTATAGCTAATTTCTTGTATTTTTTGTTTTCTTTTGTTTTGTTTTTAATGTAGCAGTATGAAAGTCCTGTTTTGGGGCACCAGGATGGCTCAGTGGGTTAAAGCCTCTGCCTTTGGCTCAGGTCATGATCCCAGGGTTCTGGGATCAAGCCCTACTTCGGGTTCTCTGCTCTGCATGGAGCCTGCTTCCTCTGCTCTCTCATCTGCCTCTCTGCCTACTTGTGATCTCTGTCAAATAAATAAATCTTAAAAAATAATAATAAAAATAAAAGCCCTGTTTTCTGAGAGCCCAAGTATGTACTTCCTCAAATGAGTTGGACTTAACCAAACCATTATTCTGAAATTTGTGGGCAAGATGTTGCTATGTGTGGTTAATTAAGATTTGTTCAGTGAAACCACACTGTGTTATATGTAGTGTCATCAGTTCTTGTGGTGGTGCCTTTCAACATCAAGATGGAAAATTACACTACAAGTCATATGGAATTTTGTTGATACTTTTAGAAGAATGTTTTCTAGCCACATGGGAAGGTTAAACTTAATAGTAAAGTACTTGTTATAAATATGAAGAAGTTTGCTTAATATACTAACTTCTTTTTCAAAATGAGTTCTTTCTAAAACTGTGTCCCTGCATTTTTTATATCATTAAAAGTAATTTAAAGATTAAATACGATCTTTAGAATATAAGTATCATGTAACTACCAATATTTATTAAAAATCTACTGTGTGTACTGCCCAGATCTAGGCACTAGAGGTACAGCAGAAATTTTTGCTTTCCTGATAATCATATGCTAGTAGATGAAGGTAAACAATAAAGAAATAAAGTATGCACAGATTATGTCAAATGGTGATGAGGGTTTTGGAGGAAAGTGAAGCAGAGGAGGCTGATTGAAAACACTGGGATAGGGTTACTATTTCAAGTAAGTGATTAGTAAAGTCCTCACCAAGGGAGTGAAATTTGAATTGAGACTTAAAAAGAGAGATGAAGGGGTGCCTGGGTGGCTCAGTGGGTTAGGCCTCTGCCTTCGGCTCAGGTCATGATCTCAGGGTCCTGGGATCGAGCCCTGCATCGGGCTTTCTGCTCAGTGGACAGCCTGCTTTCCCCTCTCTCTCTGTCTCTCTGCCTACTTGTGATCTCTCTGTGTCAAATGGGTAAATAAAATCTTAAAAAAAAAAAAAAAGATGAAGGAACAAATTGTATATACACCTGGTGAGAGAGCATTGGTGAAAAAACGTTTAAGTTATTTTTGTCAGGACCAGTGTCTTCTACTTAACATTGACCAGAGAGGAAGTGGTCAGTACCTGTTGACCATGGATGGACAGAATATCAAAGATGTTAAGTAGTCTTGAGTTCATAAACTGAGTTGTTGAGTTCATGGTGACCATTTTGTTTTTTCATCATTCATCATGGTTTTTCTTTTTTTTTTTTTTTAAATTGGACAGGAATAATACAGAGCCTAGGTCATTATTATGTAATATACATGTAACATGCACAGCAAAACCAGTCCTGTATAAATACTAATGCTTAAAATAAAGGCATAACTGTTGCAACTAACCTGTAGTAGCTTTTTAAGAGAATTTACCTGTTTAAATCCTGTCTCTCACACACATACATAACATTTTTGTAATAATTTTGTTTTTGTGTAAGGCTACTTTTGTCAGCCTTTGTTCACAAATAACCGTCTTTATTCTAATCACAACAGAATAGGGTTTTGAGGATCTCACTTTTTCTTTCTCTTAGACAGGGTAGGAAGCCAACACAGAGAATCCAAGCCACTTGTCCAAGTTCATTTGCTCAGTTAGTAATACCTGGGTAAAATAAAAATTGAGAACACTACTTTTAATGTTCTTTATCCTAAATTTTTGGTTTCCACAGAATTAGAGTTGCCTAGGAGCCAAAACTATTTCAAAATCAAACTATGATAAAATAGTTTGTAATAGTTTTGATGTAACTAATCTACTGTGGGTGCTTATAATATTTGCTCTTACTCCATTCCATTTTTGGTCAAAGAAAATAGCTCATAAATTGTAAATTTAGCAGTGTAGTATTTTCCTCTGAAGTATAATAATAATATAATTTAGGATGAAAGGAGTGGTAATTTTGCTTACATCAGCTAAGGTCATCAGAAACTCTAAATGCTAATAACTAAGGTCTTATTATTTGATATTGATAGATAATATGAAAACTTTTTTTTTTGTTAAAATAGAAAACATTTTAAACTTGGATTTTTACATCCTTTTCTTCCGTAGTCTAGTGAGATGCCCAAATTAACGGAGCAGTTAGCAGGACCACTTCGTCAAATGCAGGTATGAGTATGTTGAACTGCATGCTTTATGAATAATATATGTAAAATGAGCATTTTTGACAGTCTAATCCTAATATTTATCATTCCACAGAGACTACTTCCTTCAAGGTTAAGTATGTTACTTGGTGTTAGTCTTGTCATTCAATGCTATGTTGGTAACATCATTTGTGATTTTTACTTTAATAATTAAATATTCTCCCCCACCAGTGTAATAAATTATATTGAGTTATTGTGAGTGTAGATTTAACACTGTAATGTAGATCGGTGATATCAACAACTCAGTGCCTGCATTGTTTTCCTTGGTATTAAGAATGACATCTTAATGGACTAGGATTAGTTTGCTTAAGTTTTTGTATGTTCTTCCATTGTAGTTTACAACAAAATTTTAAAACATGTTTTATCCTAAGAAATTAATTATCCCTGGGTCCTTAAAGCCCCAGTAGCTTATAGTAATGAATTTGTATGTTCTATGATTTTCTTAGGATGAACTGATTTTGTCCACCTTTAACACCAGACAGAAAAAGAGGGAAATATGAACTATATGACACTGAAAGAGAGGGAAATTAATCATAAAAAGAGCATCTTCAGTGAAACATTTAATATTCCTTATTACTAAGAATTTTAAACTTCCAGAACCAGGAAAGTTTGTATAGGACTAGGCAGTTTTGACCTTTTATATTACCAAGGAGAAAAGAATGAATCTAAATATCTCACTGTGGCGGGGAAGGGGGAGATTAAGATTTATATTTTTCAAAGCATTATTGGGGAAAAGCATTACTTTTCCATAGGGATTTGTAACTTTTTCAATCTCTTTGTTATTGATGTCTTTGAGGGGTTTTTTGGTTGCTGTTAATGAAAGACTTAAGAGATTAGTTAAATGCTACTCTTGAATGATTTTAATGAAGAGTTTCTTTTAAAAAAAAAAGTTTTAACTGGGTGAAAATCATGCTCTTGATAAATTTTTCTTAATTCAGTGAAGTGGGGAAACATTACAGTGGGTCACTTAGCAGTGGAAATGGCACTGTAACTAATTAGAAGTACAGCGTATCCAAACTGTGGGCATAAGAATCTAGGAAGAAAAAGGGATCTTGTGGAATTCTGGCTCTGGAAACCTAAAGGAAAAAAGTACACAAGTACTTTAAGTAAGGAAGAAATTTTAAGTAAATCTTTTATCTTCAAAGGAATGTGCTAAAAGGATTGCAAAAGTTTCAGCAGAAGCCAAACTGGAAATTGATGAGGAAACTTACCTAAGCTCATTCAAACCTCACTTAATGGATGTAGTATATACCTGGGCAACTGGAGCAACATTTGCCCATATCTGCAAAATGACAGATGTCTTTGAAGGTATGTTTAAATTCTGTATAGATACATCCTTCCTTTCTTTCTTTCTTTTTTTTTTTTTTTAAGATTTTATTTATTTATTAGAGAGAGACAGCAAGAGCAGGAACACAAGCAGGGAAAGTGGGAGAGGGAGAAACAGGCCTTCTGCTGAGTAGGGAGCCCGATGTAGGGCTGGATCCCAGGACCTGAGATCATGACCTGAGTTGAAGGCAGATGCTTAACGATTGACCCACCCAGGTGCCTCCGTTCATTCCTTTCTGATATAAGAAATATACTCAGGATGGCATTTCTTTAACTAAAGAAGAATAATGCATTATTTTTAATTTTTGGTAGTAAATGGAATGGTAATGACATCACAGATGATCCTAGTAAGTCAAGTCCGTGTGAAATTTTTTTTTTTAATCTCTTGGCAGTAATCTAAAGGCTTGTTACATTAATTCCACTAAAATCAGAGCTGAAAATGCTGTCCATCATTGCATTTCTAATAACAGACTTGACCTCAGTGAGATGCTGTACTTCAGCATGAATCAGATTAATGAGCAATCTTTTTAAATAAAGTCATTAAAAGATTGAAGAATAATTGTTATTCATCTGAACAGAAATTTTAAGAAGAAAAAATAAAGGCAGAGGGAATGTAAGAAATAATATTTATAAGAAGTGAGAAAAAGAATATCTAAGGGAGATCATTTTAGAAATGTTTTACTCATTTCAAAAAGATTGGCTTATATAGAGAATTATGATAGTGAATGAAATTTAATCAAATTAGATATTTACATTGAACTTTTTTAAAAAATGAAAGTAAATGAGCTTGGACTTCAGAGAGATAACAGATTATTATAAGAATATTTAAAATGCTAGGGCACCTGGGTGGCTCAGTGGGTTAAGCCTCTGCCTTCGGCTCGGGTCATGATCCCAGGGTCCTGGGATTGAGCCCCGCATCGGGCTCTCTGCTCAGCGGGGAGCCTGCTTCCCTCTCTCTCTCTGCCTGCCTCTCTGCCTACTTGTGATCTCTCTCTCTCTGTCAAATGAATAAATAAAATCTTTAAAAAAAAAAAAAAAGAATATTTAAAATGCTATTGTTCGTAGCTCTATTTTAAGAAAAATTGTATTTTTGACACATTCGATATATATACTTTTTAACTGGTATTATTAAAGACTGTTTATTGAGTTTATGAATCATAGATTTTTATGATGCATAGGTCAAACATCTCTGCAACAGAATATTAAAATTTTCTACTTTGAGCCTTTACTCTGCTGAACTTCATGGGTTTTAAGGTTTAAAATGTTCAAGTTTTTAATAGTATATATATTTTTTATTATGGTCTCTGAAATTTATTTCTAATCCTCCATTAAATGATCATTTAGTAATGTGGTTCCAAATCTTACTCTGAATATTCTCTTACTGAGATCATCATCATTTTTTAAAGTGACTACCGTGTGCCAGGCATTGTGCTAATAAGCACTTTATATAATTTAGATCTAATCACCAAAATGGCAACTCAGGGTAGACAATTTACTTGGCACAAGAAAGCTGAGTTTTTTTAAAAGTAAATAATTTGCCCAAGGTCATAGAGGTGTGGTATATGATGGCACTATGATTTAAACCCCAGCCTCTGATTACAAGTCACATGGTAGTTAATAAGTTCATCTAAGCACCATAATGCCTTATCCTTGAATTTTGGATCACCTAGAGACTTCTTAAGATTGTACCATCTCCATCCACTGACAGTTTGTGCTTGTAGGAATGGTAAGGAGGTCTGTAGTAGTTCACAGTGAGATGCAATAACTGAGGATATCAGAAGAGGGAAGCTTGACACTTGACCTTGCTTGTGAACACTGCTTCACACACAGGAACCGAGGTCCATATACGACTGCTTGTGTGGTATGAAGGTGTAAATGCAGTCATACAGCACCCACCACTCTTCAGTCTGGCGTCTTTTTGGAACATAAGGCTGAAACTAATGACTGTTCTATGCTGAAATAATTTTGAGATTTGTTAGTAGCTCATATTTATAAAATATCTGCTTCTCAGAGAAGTCAGACACATGACAATGGTGGTTCATAGAGAGTAGTTCCTTTTGTTTGTTTGAAGCATAATCAAGGGGCAACAGGCCTGCACATATAGGGTGCCCTATAAAATTGTCCTTGTGGACTGTTTTTTCTGTTCTTTGTACTTAAAAGGAAGAGTTGTCATAGTATAGGAAGACAGATCAGAAATTGCTAAAATTGATAAGAGTTTGCAGTTTTCCAGAGCCTACTGGCGTTCCTGAAATCCATTTTGCCCCTTTCAATTCCTTAGGGCTATTTCTACATCACAGTTTGTGTGAGGAATCAAAGTTTGAAAATCTGAGGAATTCCATTTGTAATTATAACTTGAAGTTTGTTCTAACATCAGTTTTTCATGTTTTTCTGGTCTGGGTGCCATTGTATCAGCTATACTTTTTCTTTCTAAAATTGGGATGGACTGTATATTAACTCTTAGGAATAGAACAGCATAATTAAACAGCAAAAAAAAAATAACTGAGAACCTTGATTTACCTAGGAGAGTATTTTTCTAGCATACTGTGTGCTTCCCCTATCGAGCTGTTACTTAGTTCTTCCATTTCAGAACAGCTATTCTCTCCTCATCTTGTTATTGTACATGCTTTATATAATTGGAAAAATACTATAATCAAAGCTCTAACCCATAGTACATTATGTCTTTACTTTGATGGGCAGAAAATGATTGCACTGGAAGTTTAAAATGCCCTTCACTCAAACCATATTTGTTTCTAGTTACATTCTTAATTTTCTTTTTATATGAAAATTTAATTTATATGAAATAATTTATATGAAAATTTTCCTTTATATGACATTTCAAGTCATGAGCCTCAGAAGTAGTAGTTTGAAGTATTTTTCAAACATTAATTGGCACAAATTAACATTGTAATGATGAATACTATGTGTTTGAGGGGATGCCTAATACAAGAGAAGAACTTATACTGTGATTCCATTGAGGAATTTTCAAGACTTCATACAAATAATTATTTCCTCTATTATCACCCTGAAAAAAATGGTAAGAATGTAGTTATTTCTTATTTCTGTCAAACTAAATTGGGAAAACAGTTTGAAACAGTATTTGTAGAAGCTCAAGCCTACGGTTTCAGTCTACTGATCTATGTAGTAGATCCATGGAAGCTTTCAGTGGCCATTGAATTTTATTTCTGTCTGAACAACAGCAGTATTATAGTCTTCGCTACACAGGAAAGACTCGCTTTTCTACTCCTTCACCACAGGAGTTCTCCTGATGATGTGTGCTCTCACTTGAAACTGTTCACCATGTAGTGCATTCCGACACTGTCCTTCCACTTACACTCTTTTTAAATGCCTTTCAGCTGGCATAGTTGTACCCTTCCCTAGGTCAGGGGACATCAGTGTCATTAGGGATTTGCCAGTTAATTTGTTCTTAGAAATACTTCTGCTGATAATAATAGAGTGACCATTTATTAACATGTATCATTTCTGTTTTACTTTTGGCAAAATTTTAGTACTAAATTACTTAGAAATTAGTACTTGATACTTACACATCTGATGAATAACGACTGAGACCCTAGTGGGAATTAGGACTGGTGCTGTACTTGGTGCATTGTGAGTAGCAGTCTCTGCTCTCCAGAAGGAGTTTAGCCTAAGCTGGGATCTTGTTCTTAGTATTTGCAGAAAAATATATTTGTGATCCTGACCTCAGTCAAGCTCATTAAAACCACCTAGATAGAAATATTAAATCAGATTCAGGACATGAACTATGGGGGACCACTTTGTGGAATCCCAGAAAGCTAGAGATGGAAACACTATTCAGAGAAAGGTGTTACTTTCCATCCTCAATGAGAGTAATACTGTCTGTTCAAGAACCAGATGAATCTGATGATTGCATGTGTGCCCAAATGTCCATTAGTGAATGAATAAATTCTGGTATATCAGTGTAATGTAGTATTCAGCTATAAAAAGGAATGAAATACTGATTATTGCTAAAATGTGGGTGAAACTGAACACAGTAAAGTTCTAAGTTAAAAAAAAAAAGAAAAGAAAAAGACACAGAGGCAACCTATTGTATAATTCCCCTTATAAGAACTGTCCAGAATAGGCAAATCCACAGAGACAAAGTAAACTAATGGTTGTGGGCTAGGGGCTAGAATAGGAAGTGAAATTGAATTCTGACTAATCACTGCCTTTTTTTTTTTTTTTTAATTGTGACAGAACTTACATAACATAAAATCCACCATTTTAAATGTCCAATTCAGTGTCACTGATCATTTTCACCTCAAGTTTACATTACCATTCTGGAAGAACTCATATTAAGCATAAAGTCATCCTTCTGATTGTACTATTCAGTGGTTTTTATTGTATTCAGAGTTTCATGATCTAATTTTAGAATATTTTTATCACTCACAAAGAAGTCACTCCTAACTTACTAATACAGCCCCTCACATAGTAAATGGCACAGCTGAAATGTAATCCCTGGTCTGTCCACTTCCAGAGATAATGGACATGAAGTGTTAAGTATCTGCAGCAGCTCTGCCCCCAGCTTCATAGGTTGTCACTCGTGCATCATAGGAAAGGGAGAAAACATTAGGTCTTTCTTCTTTATCTAGAAACTCATGTACCTCTGTTCTTTACCTTATTGTTTCTTCTTTGGAAGATGGACCCTTCCGCCCTTGCTCTGAATTTCGGGGCCTTGCTTCACTCTTTTCTCCACCTTCCTCAATCTTGCCATTAATAATGGGCTTATAGTTTTCATCCACACCTTTTTCAGCTACAAACATAACCAGGTGGTTAAGAGCAAGAGTACAAATCCTGGCCATAAATCCTACTCACTCAGTTAAATGATCTTGGGCAACTTACTTAACTGTGCCTCAGTTTCTTTGGCTTTAAATGAGTGTAATAGCTCCTTCCTCATGGTGTGAGGCTAACGTGAAGTATAGAGAGCCTTTAGCACAGTGCCTGGCACATAGCATTCAATAAATGGGAGCTGCTGCTGTCAGTTTGTCTTGACAGGTATTTTGTTGTCATCACCCTCAATCCCTCCTTCCTTTTACAGCAGGGGCTCAGGACTAGTTGAGAACAGACCACCTTTAGTTCCTTACCCCCCATTTCCATCTTGATCCATGGTAATGTGTTATCTTAGTTTGTTGAAATTACTGAGAGACTCGGCTCTCGGCCTTTTGGCTAAGATCAGGTGAAATTACTACAAGACACCAGTGACTAATTGCCAGATTTAGAAAACAGACTCCTTTATTTGGATCCTACTTGCCAATTTTTACTGCTTACTATTTCTGGAAACTCATTAATGTAAATTCTTTGTCACTACCTGGCAATGAAGATTTTTATGCAAGTGAAAAGCTTTAGCATAAGGCCTAAAAAACTTTAAAAATTTGGGGGACCTGGCTGGCTTGGTGGGGTAAGCGGCTCTTGATTCCAGCTCAGGTCATGATCTCACAGTCCTGGGATAGAGCTCCACGTCGGGTTCCGTGCTCAGTAGAAAGTCTCTTGAGGTTTCTTTCTGTCTCCCTTTGTGTCCTCCCCCCAACCACCACTTGCACATGCGTGCTTTCAAAGTTTTTAAAAACTTAAAAATATTTATAATTTTTCTTACTTTAAATATATAAATTAGAATTTATAAGGTAATATACATTTATTATAGAAAATTTAGAAAATATAGATATTTCTGTGAGGCACTATGATATTGGTAAATGCCTGGGCTCTAGAATCTTCCGTCTGGATTCAAATCCTGCCTCCATCATTACTCCTGGCTCTGACCTTGGTCAGGTTATGTATGCAACTTCTCCTCCTTTTCCCTCTCTGTAAAATGAGGACGAAGACAGTACTTGGTCCAATTGTAAACGTTAAATGAGAAGTTTTACATGAGATAATGTATTAGAAGACCCACCACAAAATAAGTGCTCAGAAAGTGTTGGATATCACCCTTTTTTCCTTTCTTTGATGCCTAAATGTAACTAGGAACATTGGTAACTTTACTCTCCAGTAGTATAAGAAAGTCCTAAGGGTTATTATAAGATGTGTATATAAGTGATTGGTTGGATTTTGCAGAATTTGTCTCTGTTCTGGTTGCCATTTTGCTGTTGACTCTTACGAAGTCCCTTGCTAGGTACTGAATAACTTTGACGGAGTTGTTTAGTAGAAATAGGCTATATTTGAAGGCTGGAGTTTTCTCCTGGAATTCATGAACCTTTTAATGAGAACAGGACTAAAAAAAAGAAGAAGAAGAAGAAAAAAAAAGCCCAATGGGCTTGGAATATTTTGGCTGAAGGGCTGTATCATGACATTGTACGTTCCTTCAGAGTTTTGCCAATGTCAAAGAATTTGTACATTTATCTCAAGTGACAAAGTCAGAGTTAGATAGAGGATACTCTCTGTTTAAATAGTATTGAACTGGGGCGCCTGGGTGGCTCAGTGGGTTGGGGCCTCTGCCTTCGGCTCAGGTCATGATCCCAGGGTCCTGGGATCGAGCCCCGCGTCAGGCTCTCTGCTTAGCGGGGAGCCTGCTTCCTCCTCTTTCTCTTCCTGTCTCTCTGCCTATTTGTGATCTCTGTCAAAAAAATAAATAATTTAAAAAAATTTTTAAATAGTATTGAACCGAATCTAAAGTAGGCAAACATCCTACAGGTAGCAGATGGCAGGGTATTATCCCCATTTGTCTTTTAAGGTACTGTGTGCTGGTCATCTTCATTATCAGTGTCATCCCACAAACCTCCCAGAATGTGAAAGTAACATCATTGTGTTTTCATTGCTCTGGCTCATTGGTGGGTACAGCAACGAGGAACATTGTCCTTAGGGGTGCAGGCCCTTCTGCAGTATTACCTTTGGCTCTTAGAATTGTCCCACAGGAAGAGTAGGTGCTTTACATGTGCGTGGGCACCTGCTGCTGGATTATGCAGATTCTCTGGGGCAAATGGCTTTTATTTTATCTTCATCTAAGCTCAAAGTACATCTTCCTTCCTGAGTTAACTCTCCCCATTTTCCCCCCAAGCAGTGCGCACAGTGGAAGAGAACATGGGGGGCATTAAGAGAAAACTCAACTGTGCACAGTGTATTATAAGAACTTGATAAATGTTGATGGATTAGTTCAATGTTAAAAGGAGTTAATAATGGTAAGGACTTAAACTAGAGGAGTTCATACCTCGCATATCAGACTGATATTCTTCTAATATACTTCACACATTAAAAATAAAGTCCCAAGACTTTTAAACTTAAGCAGATAGCTCTCTGAGAAAGGATCCCAGGCCCCTTGCTTGCTTAAGTGTGGTAGAAGTCAAATGATGTTTAGCTCAAGTGTGGTAGAAGTTAAATGATGTTTACAGCTTCAGCTTTGATAAAAACAAAACAAAAAAACTCCACTGATCTCAGGGAGTCAAATCCAGTGGGAAGAGACTTATCTTCTCCTTCGTGCTCCCTTGAGGACACACGGTCTAAGTCTAAGGTCAAGAAGAATGAATGAATGCAGCTTTAAAATGACAAACCTGATCCTGCTGTTCGTCCCCTGCTTAAAAATCTCCAGTTACATTCTCTTTACCGGATGGTATCCAGATACCTCAGTAGGCCACCCTCAGGGTCCTTGAGTAGCTGCACTTTTGTTGCACTTCCCTGCATTGGTCCAGTGGTCTTCCTTTGTTGCTGTCTGACAGAGACCTCCTCATGCTTACAGACCCAGGTTATAGGTTATCTTGGTGCCCTTAATCCAAAGTTTTTCTCCCCCTGCTCCCAGGGCATTTTGTGAACTTATAAGAGCAAATGTCAACACATTATAATAAATTAGGACTCTTTACCATTAGCCCCGGATGGGAAATTAAACTTTCTGTCTTTGTATCTCTCCTAGTGCCTACCAGGCAGCCAGTCAGGTCTTCACCTCATTTACTGGATGGGAAGTCCCTCAAAGTACTATTAGTTAATCATCCCATGTTCTCCTACCTTGCCTCTAACAAAAGTTCTACTGTTCTGGTTATTTCCATTTTACAAGTGATTTGTTTCCTTTCTCTACAGGCAGCATAATTCGTTGTATGAGGCGCCTGGAAGAACTGCTTCGACAGATGTGTCAAGCAGCAAAAGCCATTGGAAACACTGAGCTGGAAAACAAATTTGCAGAAGGTCAGTATCCAGTCTGTGTCCCTTTTCGAATCATTAAGGCAAATCTTTTGAGACCTGAGTTCTTGGCCATAACATAGGAAGACATTTTCAGGTACTCTTCATTGGAATGCCATGGAGGGCCATCTAGTAGTAGTTTTTTTTTTAGTGGTATTTAAATAATATTTTAGATTGTCTCTCTGGGAAAAAGTTTCAAGATTTTTTATATAATCATTTATAAATATGTATTGTGTGCTATGTGCAGCATGGCTTTAAGCACCGGGGGATACAGCAATGAACAAAAAAACCATAAATCCCTGCCTTCATGGAGCTTACATTCTAGTGTGAGGAGACATAAAATAAGTCAACAATTAAAGTGTTTCAGGTGGTGCTAAGTCTATAGGAAAAGAAAGGAAGAGACGATAGGAATTGAGGGATAGAGGAGATGGGCTAGGGCCCCCCACTCAGAAGGTGGTATTGAGGCTCTTCACTTATGCCTGATAGATGTAAGCAACAGCAAGAGACCAGTGTGGCTAGAGCAGAGTGAGGAGTAGAATAGTAGGAAGGAGAAAAGAGATGATCATGTTACCCCTCAGCCCCTGGCCTTTTTGTGAAATGATTGGAGGTCTGACCACAGGAGTGGTGTGCTCTGGCAGTTCTTGCTGTTGCATTGTAGGGAAGTCTGCAGATTAGCAAGGTAGAAGCAGGAAGACCAGGAAAAACCAGATGGCCAGTCCAAGGTGGTAGTAACTAGAGGCAGGCAGGGGGCCAGAGGGAGTATATAACCTGCTTACGGTTTGTTTGTTCCGTCTGAGTATTTGCCCAAAAAAAGGGCTGTGAGTTAACACATTAAAGAATAGCAGCCAGCCACCTTGTCGCTCTTGAGTTAGTTGCTCATATAGTCACAAACCCTAATGATTTCTGCTAACCAGTGTCCTCAGAGGTGTGCAACAACTGGGTACTGTTTCCATACAGTTGATGGGGCAGGCCTATTTAATCAGCCAGTTTAGTTATGTAAACTTATTAAATAATAAACTTTGTCCTGCCTTAGTTCAGAAAGAATCTCACGTGGTAAGTGAAAACAAAGTGTCTCCTGAAATAGGCTGAAAATTCATGCTTTGGGGTCAGCTAACTGCCTTTGACGGTTTAGTCCTTCCCTCAGTGAGTCTTTGTGCATAGTCTGAGACACCATCTCAGCCCCGCGCACACAGACAGACACAGGGTACTACAGAGTCTAGGGTCACAAGAGTAGGAGTTGGTTTCTAAGTTACCCTGCTCTCCTCTTAGACCAACAAGGCTTTGTGTCATCAGGATTGTATTAAAACCCCACCAGAGGGGAATTACAGTCTTTGTGATCTTGGAGGTTTAAACTGTCTTTTCTTTTCTCTTAGGAATCACCAAAATCAAGAGAGATATTGTGTTTGCTGCCAGCCTCTACTTATAAAGAATTAGCTAAACGAACATGGGATTTTAAATTTTTCACCACCTGATTACAGTTGACTACAAATGCTTACAGAAATGTTGATTTGGTTCTCCCATTTCAAGGCAGTTGTACTCAGACATTTTAATATATATTATACTTCAATCAGGCATCATCCGAAGAAAGCATATTACATACACATTTGTACATAAGCATTACATTTTTTTTTAATAAAAAATGTACAGGTGGGCATGGTTTTAGTGAAAGGCTTGAAATTTTTTTTTTTTAATGAACTTAGAGCTATTAGAGAACCACTGTGTTAAATGTAACTATATACACACAGGTAAAGTGGGCATCCAAGAGGTATAGCAGCAGCAGTCCCTTAAAGGCTTGTACACCATGAAGAAAACTCATCCTCTTGTCTTCTGGTTGCAATCATTTTCCTTTAGAAAGCGGGCCAGCTTCATCTGGGCACTCTGCTAACTTCAAGGTTGGTGACTGTTCCTAAAGTGATTCCCTGTCGTTGGTGTTTCATGCAGAGTTGTATGGGAGTCCTCCTCTTTCCTTTCTTTAAAAGGAGAATTTCTGTTCTTGAAGAAATCAGATACATACACTGCCTACAGAAAAGAAGTTATACTTAAATTACATCATTAAATACTTTTGTCCCATTCTCAGTTTAAAAACCATATACACAGTTGTAACAGGCAGTTGGCAAAAATAAAACCCTATCACAAAGAAGGGGTACCAAAAAAGGGGGGAGGACTAATGGAGTTAGAAAAAGATGCTTTTAAATTGAGAGTTGCTTAGTTAGGTCTTGAGTAAATAGATTTACTCTGTTAGCACTTAGGTTATTCTGCAATTCATACCAAAACGAAACTAAACACTATAGCAGTAGCCTTTTACAAAAGTACATATAGTTAAGATTTTTGTAACTTTTGGAAAGAGCAACATAGTTAATAACATGGAGTGATTACCCAGTAAAAATTACTGAGCCACATTATCTGCCTTTGGATAGTTTTCTCCCTGGGACAGGATTTCTACTTACTCCTCCCAGTGTTTATCAGTATCAAGCTGTAGGCTGCTGCCCTGTATACTTACAACTAATATTGCAACCAGGGCTCCTTGAATGAGTCCAGTCAGTACATCGCTCCAGTGGTGTTTGTAGTCAGAAACTCGAGAGAGGCCCACATAAATGGACACAGCAACAAGACCAAATTGCAGTGTGGGGCGTAAGAGTCTTGCCCAGTCTCCCTTCATCCTGGCTTGAAGGTAAAGCTAATAGAGAAGATAGGAATAAAGAGAAGAGCTCAACATACCAACTGGAAACTTTATACATTTTAAGTATCACCACACCCTGAAAGGGTTGGTGTTTTACATGAACAAGTCATTGTATATTAATAACCATTACTATTAATAACCATTAACTAATCAGAGTATAAGTTATATATAGAACAGGACTTTAGGCAAGCATTCTTATGTTCATCAACACCTGCAACTTAATCCTTTTAAATAAGCCAAACAAAAAGTGAAACTTGTCTTTAGAACAGTTCATTACTTTACCTGTCTAGATGACTATTCAAACTGTAAACATGGCAAGGGGTGTCCATGTTTAGGACTTCCAAGGATTTCAAGGGCAGCTTCTCCTCTTGCATCTATTGTAATTCTGATTCACAGCCAAGTGTTATCCTTAGTGCCAAGTCTTGGGACAAACTGCTAGTATTTTGAGCCCAGGGGTGTCTTTACCCTGGGCCCAGCTGCTATGTTTTCCACCCAATCTATCTAGAGATTGAGTTTGTTTAATTGATTCAATTTACTCAAGAGTTCTGCTCACCTCAGGTTATTTGAAAGGGCAGTGGAGACTATATAATCTGTATTTTAAGTAAATCTAATACTCTGCCTAAATAATACAGAATTCTAGTTGAGCCCTGACCCAACAGTGAATTAGTCTTTGATTAGCACCTATGCTCTTTAATCTTTAAGTTCCAAGACTTTTCCCTGTATTCATCAGACTTGAGCATTTCCCCTTTTCTGTGTCAGCCTGCCTTTGACTTGGGTGCATCTCTAAAGATTGATGTAGAAGGGTTTAGATAGTTTTCCTATAATTTCCTTTCAGCAAATCTGGTCTCTTTAAAAAACAAAAAAATTTTTTGCCTTATTTCTATCTAATAAGAATATGGTTTTAAAATATATTTTAAAACATCTGTTTGATAATTTGTGACTCATAACAATTAAATGGATTCTAACAATTTATGAATGGCTATGCCCATAGACACTGCCTACTTGAAACAGATATACAGATCCATTCCCAGTTCTTTATGCACTGCTGTGAGCAAATATTCAGTGCTCAGCAGCTGGCAAAAACTCAGAGATTGTCTAATTTTATCGAGTGCTTTACAGTAGAAACATCTAATTGTAAAAGAGCATACCAGCTGTTCAATTGAATTGCACTTGTTAGCTGGTTAAAGTACTCCTGGCTTTCTGCAGAGCCTCTCCTTTCCCTTTTTTGTTGTTGAAACTAAAAATGTAAACAGTAAGAGGCTTGTCTCAAGATTCTGGAGTTGGGGGGATAGTTGGTTCTGGCTGAAGAAAAGTTTGCATCTGGAACTGAAGCCAGTTAGTTAACACAACCATGCCAGTAACATTCCCCTCACTAGGTTCTATCTTCACTGGAAATGTTTTATTCTTTTAAAGAGAATAGTACTTGGACTGGGGCTGAAGCCAAGTTTTGGATGTTACTCCCCAAAAGTTCAGCTGTCCCTCTTTTGATTATTTAGCTGCCTTTTCATATATCTGTTAAAGGCATGGGTTCTTCAGACTATAAAATTATATACCTATGAATTATAAATACTTACATGAATGCACCTTAGGGAGAACTGCACCTGTCTCTGTTAAGGACATAGCACGAAAGAAACAATACCAACTGTAAAATGGATTTACACTTAGTCCTAGTTTGTGCTTCCAACCCAAAGAAAACTCAGGACTTTGAAGGTCCTTCCTCACTTAGGCTTCTAAAATCCTTTTGACAGTATTTTCCTTCCAGAGACCCTCACTTTAACTCTAGGGAGCTTGCCCCAAAATTCCTCAACATCCCTGTGAAAAGAATGAGCATTCACTTCTGGACTAGTACCCAAGCTTCCACGTACTTTAGGTGAAACCCTCACCCCTCTAAGTAGCTAGTTTCTCCTTATACATCTACCCAAGTATAGATGTTACCCTCTTCTCTGGCTACCCAGAGATGATTTCACCCTGAGGGGGTACTAGGAATCCCCCCATTGTGGTTTTACCCCTAACCTTACCCTCCCCTCCAGGCTCTGGCTCTTCTGATGACTAATGGCCATGGTGTGTATGCAGACTGTGGTCACAGAACAATTCTCAGCTCTAGGTGAGACGGACTAACTGGGTGTTCTTCCTGTTTTCCTGCTGTTTCCTTGAGTCCAAGATACTCAGTGTAGCTCTGGGAAGACCAGGTATCACGACAGCCCTGTTCATTGCGGTGAAGAATTCTCCATTTCAGCAGATGCCACAGAGCTAAACACACTGAGTTTCCTGGACCTTGGACCACTTGAGTTCCACAGCAGACACGCCCACAACAACAAAAGTTGTCCAGACATGGACAACTTTCCTCCCATGCTGCCAGCCAGAAGTCTTTTCCTCCATCAGCAGCTTCAACAGAGCAGACAGTATTGTCTTTCTGGTGGCTCCGCCTTAAGCCTTTCTTGGGTTCTACAGTGCAGATCTTTTAATACCTCACCCTCTGGAGGCACTAGAGATTTGACTTTCTCTACCATTCATTTCTCCTTCCCAAAATCATTACCTCTTGCCTGTTCTCTCCTTTTCCATTCTTTCATTTTGTGGATTACCACTTTTTATTCTATTCCTTGTCCTTTAAGAGGAAAGAGGACAGACAGTATATGTACCTTTAAAAAACAAGACTCTATTGAGGGAAGTCTATGTTCATAACTGTCTCAGAGCAACAGTGTTGGAAGCTCTCACCGCTGTTCTACTAGAACTAGATATAGGGAAAGAACTCCTGCTTTAATGCTAAAACTTATAATAAGGCTCTGTAAGTCCCTGCCTTTGCAAACTCCACTCTCCCCACCTTCCCCACTCCCTACATATGCATTTGCTAATCACTTAAGCACTGAACACATCCACGTAAGGAAGTCAGTTGCTTCTCTCTTAAAACTCAGAAGAGCTAAGGAACTCTACACCCTGTGTTTTGT
This sequence comes from Martes martes, assembly GCF_963455335.1. Taxonomy (NCBI): domain Eukaryota; kingdom Metazoa; phylum Chordata; class Mammalia; order Carnivora; family Mustelidae; genus Martes; species Martes martes. The sequence continues at coordinate 81,427,206 of NC_137892.1, read as the reverse complement.
ACGGTTCGGGATAGACTCAGTGGCAGTGACAATGACTTACAAATTCCCCTCCTGGGGGAACCGTTCTTCCACAGACACAGATGGAGGGGGAGCCCCATCCGGACCACACTGCTCTCACTTCTCTTTACAGAGGGCACTGAAGATGACCTATGACAGGCCTGATCAGAGATCTGCTGGGCTGTATTCTCCCTCTGGAATTTGCAGAAGGATGAACGAGTTCTCTTTTTTCAGAATGTAAAGAAAGAGCGCCTACAGGGTACAGGATAGGCTACCTGCAAACTAAACTTACAAGGAAGCAAAAGCTATGGTTAGACAAGGACAGCAAGCCATGACAAGAGATCAAAGATTGGAGCAGAGTGGCAGCCACACCAAAAAGGCGGCCAGTGAGACAGGCGGACCAAGTCCAGTTCCTGGTGGTATGCTAGTTCTAGCCCATCTGTGTCTTTACTATAAACTGTTTTGGGGGCGCCTGGGTGGCTCAAGTCAGTTAAGTGTCTGACCCTTGATTTTGGCTCAGGTCATAATTTCAGGGTCCTATAATCAAGCCCCACATGGGACTCCCTGCTCAGCAGGGAGTCAGCTTGTCTCCTCTTCCCTCTGTCCCTCCCCCTGCTCATAAGCATGCGCACGCTCTCGCTCTCCCTCCCAAATAAATAAATCTTTTTTTTTTAAAGATTTTATTTTATTTATTTGACAGAGAGAGAGAGAGAATCACAAGTAGGCAGAGCAGCAGGCAGAGATAAAGGGAGAAGCAGGCTCCCCGCTGAGCAGAGAGCCCGATGCAGGGCTCGATCCCAGGACCCTGAGATCATGACCTGAGCCGAAGGCAGAGGCTTAACCCACTGAGCCACCCAGGTGCCCCCCAAATAAATAAATCTTAAAGCACTTTTTTTTCTCTGGGAGATGAGTTAGTTGCTTACAACCAAAAGATAAAGTGCCAACTACTAGCTACCTCTGTGTTTAATCAGAATCCCCTTTTTTTTTTTCTTAATTTGGATTTCTGTGACCTGAATGAGTTTTACTTTTTAAAAAGGTAAGTTTCAATTGGGAAGGAAAACAGTATTTATATACCAGTGTTCAAACTGTGAGAAAAACTTGAAAAACATAATCCCACGGGAACAAACATTAAATATCTACTGAACAAGAGCGGTCTGGTAGTGGGCATGGGATTTACTTCCATGACTTCTTTCTACGTACAGTACAAGGTGTGCACTGCTACCCTACCCTAAGCCAAAAGTGGCTCATCTACCCATCTCTATCACTCTCTCAGGGCCATTTTAAGATTCTTTTCTGAGCATGCTTCAGTTTGGCCTCAACTGACCTGCCCCATGGGGATTTTGGTCCACTGGTGGACAGAGTACTGCCTAGTGAGAAATTCTAGTCTCTGGATCCCTCCTGATCCTAATATCCAACCTTCTGGTGAAAGAAACAACAAAGCAGGAAGTTCCCAACTACAAATAAGAGAAAGGGTAGAAAAGGCAGAATGGAAGCAATAATGTGCAGCTGGTCACTGAGGTACTCCCCAGAGGCAAAACGAACAGTCAAGTTTGTGAAAGGAGCAACTGAGCCTACCACTAATGTCATCCCTGCTGTCACAGAAAAAGTCAAGAGGCATGTGGGGTTCTAGGAGGCACAAACTGAGAATAAATTTAGCAGGAAAAACAAAGAACCATCATATACTTTACTAACCTTTACACTGCTCTGCCCACTTTTTCATCTATTAGAGAGGCAGGATGGACACCTACCACAGGAGAACTTGGAGAGCAAATTAACCACCTCCAGGCCTCACCATAGTGAGGCCTATCTCGATTTCTCCATCTCCAGCAGGGGAACCATTATCTTCGTGACCAGACGGTGCATCAGAGCAAGAGCTCAGGGCAAATCAGATAGAACCAGTGACTGCACATAACCCAGATTTAAAAAGCAAAAAATAGTTTGGTAATTAGCCTTGGGGATAATCCACCAATATCCTCCAGGAATGTCCTCACTAAAACCAGGCATCACTACTGAGGCTTGTGAAAAGGAAGGTTCCAGATTTAGTTTTTCCTTCCAACAAAAGCAAACTGAGCAAGGGTAGGCCCTGAGCCACTCTTCCACATCGAGCTTCTGATCAGGAAAATACAACTGCTCAATGTAGGGTCAAGTGTCCAGTCTCTTTAAAAAAAATTAAAAAAAAATAAAAAAAAAAAAGTCCAGTCTCTTAGCAAAGTAAAACCTATTGAAAATTAAGTTACTACATCTGGTATTTTTCAAAGAAATAAAAGCTTCTTAGCTGAGATTAGTAGAGACTCATAAAGGCAATTTCTTATTCCTTAAGAGAACAAGGACAGAAAGAATCAATTTGCTCAAAATAACCAGATATTCAAAGGCAGAGGGGATTGTAGGAAGACGCTCAACCACTGTGCAGGCAGCAGATGGTTCCCTGACAAGTGCAGAGAGGCCTGCCTTCTCACCCGGAGAGAATCCAGCACTGAATCTCTGTGAAGAGCCTCATGATAGTAGGGCACACGAAGACCTCATCAAAATAAACAATGTGGACTTCTCAATGCATGGGGTCACATTGGGAAAAAATGCAAAAGTATACACTTTTTTTTGGTTAAAAAAAAAAATATATATATATATATACAGCTTTTTTAAATGAGGAAATTCAATGTCTATTGACACTACTTAGGTATCCTTTCATTATCTTACTATCACCAAAAAATGAGACTCAAGCCTTTTTTGCCTACAATTTCGGGGGGGGGGGCGTGGAGAACTAGCTTCCAATAAAGGGTTTAACTTCTCACTTTTAAAACCTGCTTGCTGACCAAAATATTTTGTGAGGCTGGTTTATTTTTGCCTTTCCTTGATCCTGTACCACTGAACTACAAAACACTGTTGTCTCACAGAGTTTCTTAATAATCTATTCTTAAAAGAAGAGGGTTTTTTTTTTTTCCATTTTAAATAGAGTCGGGGGTCAGCTTGCAAGCTAAGAATGGTTTTCACATTTTAAAGGGCTATTAAAAAAAAAAATACACAATGGAGACTGCATTGTGGACTACAAAGCCTATGACCTAACCTTTTACCAAAATCATCTGCCAACTTCTGAGCTAGACCAACAGTAGCGTGTTCAACACAAAGAACTGTTCCCTTACTCTGCTTATTTTGAAAACAGCTTCTAAAACTCAGCCAGGCAATATATTATTCCATCTCCACTTGAAGACAGATCTGGCTAGGAGAACACCCTAAGGGTGACCTCTGTTTAGTCTTTACTCTAGGCTTCAATTTCACCATCTTTAGGATTCAGAGTTTCTAAATTTAGATGTAGAATTCCATGTTACAATTAGACAAGATTCATGTAGTTCCTGGGCTCTGTTCACTTGTGCAATGCCTGGCATTAATTCACTTTGGAAACCATCTTCATGAAATATTCGCCAATCGTAGATACTACATGGTAAGTGCGGGGTAAGAGGTTGTACAAATCTGGAGAGAAGTGGGTGGTATCAAAGAGCACAATCCAGACAGGAGGGGGCAAGACCCAGACACCAAGGTGCCTGGGACCCCACTGTAGTAATTAATCTAAGAATTTCCTAACAGACGGTGAGAGACACAATCTGAGATTTCGGGCTCCATAGTACAGTGCTAGGAAACATGTTTCAGTTTATTCCTTCAGTATATTCCAACACAACCTATATATAGAGAGAGAGATCTATCTATATATATACTGAAAAAAAGAATAGTCTCATAACATGGTTCCTTTCCTGGACAGTGAAGTAAATTTGGATTCTTTGGCAGTTGGCCAAGTTCTAGTGGGCATCACCAAGCCCTTGAACTAGGTATGTGCAAAGAAGCCCTATCGTATGCTCCTGCCAGCCTAGGTGCTTTTCATGGGTGCTGAGTTCGGGGCTGGGCTGCCTGCCAGAGGAAAACAATGGTCAGGATATTTTCTTTAAGAGATTTTTTAAAGTTAATTTCTGGGTGTCAGGAATTCTGGGCGGAAGTTTTGGCTATCAAAAACTGTCCTCAGAATTTAAATGACTGTACATCTCCACCCAAATCTGGGACTGACCCACGATGCCAAGATGCCTAGGGAAACAAGATGAGTCACTGCCTAAGGAACTGGCAGAGGACATGGGAGTGGTTAAATGTTGCATATAAATGCGAAAGCTGGAAAGCAGGGAGACATCTGTGTTCAGGGGCTGAAATAAAAGCTGGGGCCTACAGCCACATCAAGTAAATATTTCCACTGCTTAAGAGTCACTGAAATGCAGTGCATGGTTGCTCTGGCCAACTTTCCTCTCCATAAAGGCCTTGGTCTATGACAAATCTCTTTATGTGAACTTTTCATTATAACTTTACCTCTAAGAGCTCATACTGACCCGGTTACCAACCTACAGTTAAGGTCATTTTCCCTCTGCTTAGATCTTTAACTTGCCTCCTCATACACTCCTGGGTGTCCACACAGCAGGCTTACCACTGAGGCCCTCTATATATTAATTTCATGTTCTATACAGTAGTTTCATATTTTACAAAAAAGCCCTCAAAGTTTATAATTGAATGTACAGATATTTTGAGAAGGGGTAAAGGAGCAAACATGAACAGTAAACTACAGGATATGGAATATGATACATCTGGAATATATTCTTTACAATTAAAAACAGTTGGGGGTGCCTGGGTGGCTCAGTTAAGCCTCTGCCTTCAGCTCAGGTTATGATCCCGGAGTCCTGGGATTGAGCCCCACCATCGTGCTGCCTGCTTCTCCCTCCCCCCCTGCTGCTTCTCCCCCTTCTCTGCTGCTCCCCCTGCTTGTGTTCTCTCTGTGTCAAATCAATAAATAAAATCTTTGGCAGGAGGGGACAGTTGCTAAAAGTCATGTGTCATCACCTGACCTTTACAATAACTGGGCTAGGGTTCAGATCAAGCAGTCTATCAGCAAAGCAAGGGAACCCGACGAACACTAGAGAGCTGACAGACCTCAACAGCCTCCCAAGGCTCCTATTTCCCCTACTAAAAGGGTGGCAACCATCCCTCTTCTCCTACTTCATGAGGATTATCAGAAAGAGTCAACAAAATAGTTTAAATGCAAATCATTAATATCAACATTAGAGTCTTAATGTTGACTCTAAAGGACTTAAGGACTCTCTCTCCTTAAGGACTTAAAGATACACACAGGTGAGAGAACAAAGCACAGAAGCGGCACTGGCAAGGTCTGGCTGTGGGCATATAAAACATGTTCAAACACTGAAAAGCTATCAGTGTCATCAAAGACTTCGGGTTTTGGGAAGATTTCTCTCAGGATACTAATGGCTCTAGCCTTCATCTCCTCCAGACTCCATGCCCTATTTAAGAGGAAAAATATAGGGTGGCTCCCTTTAGAAAGAATGCTAACTTTTCCTAATGGGATAAATGAACAGAGCATATTGGAATAGTATTTCTTGTTCCTCCATTTAAATAACTAACATTCCCCATGGCACATTTTCAGAAATGTTTGGGTGTGTATTTTAAAAAGGAAGCCCCCAATTCTGTTATTTGGTACCCTGTTGCTTCCTTGCAAAATTAAATTAACCTAAGACAAAAGACTGACATTTCCAGTAATGGTGAAGAAGCCAAAAATTAGCTCAGTTGTAATGGTTTTGAAATCGTGGGTTTGCATTTTGTATAGCACACACATCTGTAATTTTTACATTCTTTTGACTTTTCAAATTTGGTTTTTCAAAAGAAAGCAGGATTCTGGTAAAAATTGATTTTAAAATGTCTCCAAGTTGAGACCAAACTAACTCCCAACAGTCTATTTTATTACATATCCTGGACCTATAATGTAAGCATTAAATACTAGAGCACGGAATGTGACCAAGGAGAGTGGGGAAAAAAGAGCAAACAGCAAATTCACACAGAACACAACCACATAAAAATCCACTCACAAAGTTAAGACAAAAATTGTAGTTGATCATTTAGGGTAGAGTTCTCTCCCCTTTCCCAACAAATTTTGATAATTTTATAGAGAAAGACTCACAAGGATAGGAGAGTATATGACCTAAAGCCCGTCTTCCTTAAGTGACTCTGGATAAACACTCATCTCTAGAGATCCAAAATGTGGACGCAAATATGTTCTCCCTCTTCACTGTCCACTTTGTATGCTGCAAGTGCCGACTGGCAGGCTGCTGTCCGGGTTAGCAGATACAAGTGAACCTCCCAACCAGAGAGATGCTAAGCTCCCGGAGCATCAACTACTTCTTCCAGAAGCTGAAACCTTTCTAGACCCATGGAAAGCAGTCAAGTATTTCAGAAAGTGGAAGGAAGACAAAACCTACTCAAGGAGTAACAACCACTGCCTTCACGTCCACAAATTTGGAAGCTCCACCCCTAAACCCAGCAACCCCCGCACAGGAAAGGGGCCCTCTGAGCTCCTAAGGTCAGGGCTCCCAGTTAGGGTCAGGTCATTGCCCAGCACAGCCACCTTGGCCTAGTTCTTCAGAGCAGGGACCTGCGGTGATGACAGAGAAGCTGCTGGTATGTTGCAGAAAATATGTCCCAAAGTAAGGGCACACGTCCACTGACTCCGAGCACCAGGCTGGCAGACTTGATTAGGTTTCTCCCACTGGCAGGAAGCACCACCTTCATCGGGGAAGACCCTGTATGGTCCTGAAAGTTCCCAATTCACCGCCCGTGCAGCGAGTGTGCCTGTCTGCCACCTCTACACCCAGCTGTAACCGGCTGCGACAGAAGCACCGGTGGCCCCTCTCCAAACCTCACAAGCCAAGCTCCGGAGGATGCCGGAGCTGGCCGCACGGGAGGGGACACTGAGGCAGAACACGTGAGCGCGCAACCCGCCGGACACCAACACAGAGTACTTACCGCCACGAAGAGCATGCAGTACATGGAGAATGAAGAGTGGCCCGAGTAAAAAGACAACCTAGGAGAGAAAGAAGACAAAGGTCAATTTCCTTTCCTAGGGGGGCACAATCATCTTGCTGACCTAAATCTTACTATGGTGGAGCAGACACCTGGCCCCCTCACCTTGACCAATTACAGGAGTGGGGAGAGGTGCCCTACTACTGAGACTTCCAGCAGGGAAAAACCCGATGCGAACATTTCTGAAGTAATGCTCCACAAGCCACAACTGGTATATAACACTTAAAGGACCATGACTTAAGTTTTATTTTCTACCTGAAGGGTTTGCCCCTGAGTGCTAGTAATACCTCCTTTAGAATACTTGGAAGTTAACTACTACTACAAAAAGAAAATAAATTTTTAAAAAATTAGAAGTGGTATTTTAGCCCTTTTAACAGGCACACATCTCACCTTAAAATTCCCACCAGATGAAAATGCTTGTTTGACATTTATTTTCAAACTGTGCACCGATGGTCCTGTACCAAATGAATCCACACTTTTAAACATTATATTCTATCAACATGTGAGTATCGTCTTCCCACCCAAAATGACAGAATGCTTGCAACACTTAATTTTGTGGCCCCTTTTGGAAAAGGGAGAAGCTTACTAGCATCCATGATCTAGGGTCTGCTTATGGAGTACTGGTCATCGGAGCTGAAAGGGCAAGCACATTTGGTCCAGTAAAAATAATTCCGTGCAAAGGATGCATCAAGCAAATAACGAGAATGCTTCTCCTGCCTATGAATATGAACATAACTCAGAAGGGCAGGCTTCAAAGTATTTTACTTATTATACCCTGCTTGATTCAAAAGGAATTTGGTTACCCGGATTCAGAGAGGTGAAATTAAAACACAGATCAGAAAGTCATCTGTGTTATGTTTGGCAACTGAGGGAAGGTGGGAGTGGAGATTTTCTTAAGCATGTACCGATGATGATCTAGCAAGAATTATGACAGTCTTTTTCATAATCAGATACATAGCTAAGAAAATGAGTATTTTCAACTTCTAGTACCAACTAGGAATTACCTAATTAAACTGATAATTACTATGGATTTAATATATATGAAACAAGAAAAATAAATCACTTTTAGCCTCACCAAATGTTTGGCTGTAGAGAATAGATCAGTACAAGTCCTTATTTTAAATTAGATAATTAGAGCAGAGTTCTATACATTTTATATTTCAGTAAGTTATACTGAAGAACCTACAAGTTAACAAAAGCCAATTTCAAGAACTGTCAAATCCCATCAAGCCAGCATGACCACGATCAGAGAAATGTTCTCAAAGCCAAGCAAGTTCAAAGTTTCACTAAGACTTCATCTTCAGAGTATTCACTGTACACTATGCCACAAAACTGTAAATTCCAAACCTACGTTAATAGTTTTAAACAGTTCTGATTCAGTCACAGGGAGATTTCACTAGTTGAAAACAAAACGTTTTCAATTTTTTATTCCAAATACATAAGGAGGTATTTTATTCAGTATAGAACCAGTCAAGAAATAACCTCTGACTTCAACAAACAGGGTTTAAAACACATAAAATAAGAGCTCTAGGGCACCTGGGTGGCTCAGTCATTAAGCATCTGCCTTCGGCTCAGGTTATGAGCCCAGGGTCCTGAGATCCAAGCCCTGAGGGCTCTCAGCTGGGGGGGGGGGGGGAACCTGCTTCCCTTCCTCTCTCTCTGCATGCCTCTCTGCCTACCTGTGATCTCTGTCAAATAAATAAATAAAATCTTAAAAAAAAAAAAAAAAAGTGGGGGGAGAACTCTATTTGACCTCTTTACTCACTGTAGGTGATCAAACAATCATGGTAATATGGACTTTTACCAACTATTAAAACAGAATAAAACACCAAAATACAAATTCAGGTTATTTTCATATTCCATACACATCTCTTTATTGGGATCTTGAGGAGATATAGCCCTTTATTACGTCTTAAACTCACAAATGAACAAATAATTTTATGAGTAATTGAATAAAAATCCCCAAAGTAGGGGTGCCTGGCTGGCTCAGTCAGTGGAGCATGTGACTTGATCTAGGGCTTATAAATTCAAGCCCCACCTTTGGTGTAGAGATTACTTAAAATCCTTAAAAAATAGTAATAATAAAAATAAAATACAATTCCAGAAGTAGTCAAAATGCAGACTGTTTTCATCACAGTAACCTCACTGAAGTGTTTACGATTTTGGCCCCGGCCTCGGAATGTCACCCCATTCTTAGATGTAGATAGACAGGTAAACAATTTGTGCTAGCTTTCCATCAAAGCTTCAGACAGTCTCTCCAGAAAGAATATTTACAGAGATAAAATATATTCAGAAAGACAGCTATTTGACTAACACAGGGATGGCCTATTACACTGAGCAAGTAGGCAAGTCTGACAATGTAACTTACTGTGGACAGCATTCTTTCCCAAATGGCAGATTTAAGATTTTTGTTTTCTTTTGTCAGCCAGGACACCCCTTTCTCCTGGGAGAGCTACTTAGCCTGCACCCTAATGTCATAGCCTTCATGAGTGTTTACAGCCATCCACTCCCCACAGGACCCATGAGTTCCCACTCAACCCATCATTCTTCCATCTCTGTTTTCCAACATCTGCATAAATATTCAGCCTTATAAATTGCAAAGACAGCCAAATCTAACCCTTATCAGTCATCAGACTCAAGCAACTCACATAAAGTGTTTAATTTTTTAAATGGCATTTTGGAGCTCGTGGGGAGGTTAAATCACAACCTCCTAAAATTCCCACTGCTCTTGCCCTGCCCTCTGATTTTCTTTCTTCCTCCCAACTCACCAGAGTTAAAACGCACAGAAGAGTTATCCCTTTAGCTATTCTTTTAGTTTGAAAGATCTACTTTGCATTCATTCTTGAATGATGGTTTTCATTCATTATCCTACAGAATTGTAGGATAAATTTTTTCCTCATCACTTTGAGGATATCATTTGACTATCTTTTGACTTCTGCATTTGCTATTAAAATAGAAGCTAGTTGTCTGCCTTTCCATTCTAGGTTACCTGTCCTTTTTTGTACTTACCCTCCCCCTCCACCATCAAAGTCAATATTCTCATCTCAATGATCATGTATCCAGTAGGAATGTCTTTTTATTTATCTGATTTAGTATTCATTGGCTTCCCATTTATACACTTCACCACTTTTGAACAGGTCTCAGCCATCATAACTTTGTTTTTTTGTTGTTTTGTTTTGAACTTTGACTGTTCTATCCTACTTTCTTTTTCTGAGATTGATTCAACACGTTTGACATTTTCATCCTATCCCTTCCTATCTCTTCACCTTTTTTTTTTTGGTACTTTAAATCTTTGCCTATCTTTCATTTCAGCTCTCACTTTTGCTGTGTCTAAAGTGCTTTATCAGTCTACTTCTTAATTTAAATAACTATGTATGTATCATTTATAAAAGATCTCTTTGGTCCTTTTTCCATTCTATGGTCAATTCTGATCCTGTTTATCCTTCATCATATTCTCAGTCTCTGATTTACTTCTACACAGTAGATATATTGATTTTATATTCTATTTGGTAATTCTACTATCTGCAACCTTTGAGAGCTTATGTAGTTTGTTGTATCTCCTGACTCTCACTTAGGGGAACTTACTTCTATGTATGTTCCTTCACAGGACAATATGACCTCATGTCCTTGACACTCCATCTGTGGGGAATCTCGGAGGCCTTGGTTTAAAAAGAGTTCTTCCAGCAAAGGGGCGCCTGGGTGGCTCATTGGGTTGGGTGTCTGCCTTCGGCTCAGGTCATGATCTCCCCGCTTCGGGCTCTCTGCTCAGCAGGGAGCCTGCTTCCCCCCCTCTCTCTGTCTGCCTCTCTGCCTACTTGTGATCTCTATCTGTCAAATAAATAAATAAAATCTTTTTTTAGATAAATAAATAAATAAAATAAAAAGAGTTCTTCTAGCAAAGATGTGTGTTCTCGCCTGCTGGGTTCAGTAGCAATCCACTTAAAAAAAAAAATTTTTTTTTTTTAAAGCCCCACATACATAGTATGTATTCTGGCACCAGAACAATGTTGACTATGGTCCTGTAGTTAAGAACTCTTTCTGACAGCAGCCTCCTCCCCCACCGGGAAGATGTGCCCTTTGGGAGTCCTTAAATTATCCTTGAGTCTCCCCTCTGTCTACCCCGCACTAGCCTCATGTTCAGAGTCCCATCAAAACTGAGGCTCTAGGCTACCAAGAATTGGCACATACTTTGAGGTACACATCAGATCAACAGCATTAACGAATTCCAAGATCATGAAAATTCCTTTACTTTCGCGTCAGCTTGGTTATTTATTTACAAAGATTTATTTATATGTGCTTATATATATTTTAATATATAATACCAACATGTGCATATGTGTGTGTAATGTATTACCTAGCACGTGCAATTCTATCAGTGTTTCTAATCCTCCATATTGCCAGAAATAGAGGCAGTCTTTTTTTTTTTTTGAAGATTTTATTTATTTATTTGACACACAAAGATCACAAGTAGGCAGAGAGGCAGGCAGAGAGAGAGGAGGAAGCAGGATCCCTGCTGAGCAGAGAGCCTGACAAGGGACTCGATCCCAGGACCCTGAGATCATGACCAGAGCTGCAGGCAGAGGTTTTAACCCACTGAGCCACCCAGGCGCCCTGAGGCAGTCTTTTTTAAAACAAGAATTTGGATAAGGGGTACCTGGATGGCTCAGCAGGTTAAGCATCTGCCTTCAGCTCAGGTCATGATCCTGGGGTCCTGGGATTGAGCCCCAAGTGGGGCTCCCTGCTCAGTGGGGAGCCTGCATCTCCCTCTGCCCCTCCCCCTACTCGTGTTTGCATAGTCTCTTTCTCTCAAAATCTTAAAAAAAAAATTAGGACTAATAAAATGTTATCTCAAATCATATGCTTTACTAGAAGACATAGTCTGGCAAAAAATAGTTTGTTTTCATTTTAAAGTGGTCAGTGTTCACAATGTTTCTAATTCTTACTCTCCCACCAGTTCACTGGGTCTGGCAAAGTTGACTCTGTGGCAATTCAGAACTTCCTTCCTTTCCTTAAACATCATCCTGAAACCGATTCCTAAAGCTATTTTAAGGCAGAAAGGCTGTCATAAGACTTAACGGTTCCAAGCTACTGAGCACCTTCTATGCACAGGTATTTAATCCCCAGTACTTCCACTCTTCCCAGAAATCCCCATGGTGGGGGCTGTCGATCCTATTTTAGACAGAGACCCTGAACCTCCCAGAGGTTCACTCACTGGCTCCCAAGTCCCATGGCTTTGAGGATCAAATCCAAGTCCTCCCAGCTCTTTCCGGGTGGGCCAGGATCCCCCACTCAAGTGCAGGGCCAGGGAACCCAGCAGTAGCACCCTGGCATCTCCCAGCAGGGAGCCACCGTGAGAAAGAACAGGAGGCACGGTTCACACACGGCCCCATGTGTGAAGTCAGTACACGAAGAACTTAGATCATCTGTGAAAAGGCAAATGTCAATGTGCAGATGGGCATTTTAAGAGAATACTCATTTCTCCTTTGTACACTCTAAAGGCCAAAACAAAAGGAAATCAAACTGCAACATGAAGCCTTTTCTCCAAATGTTATTTCCTGATTAGAAAGTTTACACAACAGCAAATTAACCTGAAGGACAGGGTAAATAAAACTCCCTTCTGTGGTAACCTTTAAACATAGAATAACCCTGTGAGAAAGTTATAACAAATGTCCCAAACAAATGCACAAAGGAATAATTTCCCAAGTATTTGTCCCACTTTGTTTCAAAAGGATTTTTACAACCAATAGCTGTGCAAAATGCTCAGGCAATGAGCTGTCAGGCTGTTATCTTTAAAAACTTCACATCTAATATACTGGGGAAGTCAAGTAGGTAGTGAATGGGGAAAATGGATACTTTCACAATGCACTGATAGGAATGCACACTCTTCAAAGGAGATCTGACAATATCTATCTATATGTAAACCCACCGTATTTTCTGACCCAGTAGTTCCACTTGAAGACATCTATCCTAGAGAAACACGCACAAGCACAAAGATGTTTGAAGTAACACAGCTAGCAACTTGAAGACGATGGTTTTCTCACTCTTCTTCTGAATACCATAAATTAATTAAAATCGATTAAATAACTATGAAGTGACAAAAAATTATCTACAGGAAATATTTTAAAATATGTCACTTATTTAAACCACATAAAACCATACATCTTCACACTTAATGTAAAATACACAGAAAGCAACTGATAGGACAAACTGTTAACAGTCACTCCGGGGAAAGCTATCAAATGGGGGTTAAAAAAAAATCTTTCAGGGGCACCTGGGTGGCTCAGTGGGTTAAGCCTCTGCCTTTGGCTCAGATCATGATCTCAGGGTCCTGGGATGGAGCCCCACATCGGCCTCTCTGCTCAGCAGGGAGCCTGCTTCTCCTTCTCTCTCTGCCTGCCTCTCTGCCTACTTGTGATCTGTCAAATAAATGAATAAAAACCTTTAAAAATCTGTCACATTTTACAGTGATAATATTGCAGACACATGTCATTACTGGGATTTTATATATTTTTATATATATTTAAATATAAAAAATGATAGTCAAATTATCTGATATGCCTGCTACAAATTTCCTACAAACCCCTTCTCCACTAAACCCACATGCACACATGCACCTGAATTCCTTCCTGAACAACACGCGTTCAGAGCTGCCTGGCGGCCAGCCCTCAGGACCTACGTGCAGCTCCCTGCGTACAGATTCATGTCCAGAGGCCCACTGGGACTCAACCCTGGGAAGCTTGTTCTTACATCTCTCAATGAAACGTTCTGACATCTGTGTGTATTTTTAAATATCATATGTCGTGTTTCCGTAAAAATATATGCACATAATTTCATACCACTGAAATTCAGCATATTAACTCTGTTGATTATTACAAGTAACAGAGCCAGTAAACAAGTGATTTTGACATATGTGTTTGGAGGGGAGAAAGATCAGATCTCTAGAGATGTGTAGATACACAAGAACCACAGGGTATATTTTCTCCCGAAGGGTACAGAGATAAAGATGAAGATAATAAATGGCAAAAGAATGTAAGATGATCCCAAACAAAATTAAGTAAAATACAACAAAAATAATGTAAATTCATCATCTTTGCTTGAACCAGAGACTGAGAGATTAGTTCACTTGCAGCAAAAATCCTGTCATATATTCCTTAAATTATTTTTAGAAAGATTTTACTAGGTTTCCATTTAAAGCTACACTGTATTTATATGGAGTTGATTAGCTACTTCACGTATAAAGTAACTAAAATAAAACAGATCCGAGTATCCTATTTTATTCATTAATATTAATGCATCAGCATCAAATACCAGTTCACAGCCACTACTGTCAGTGACTTATATACCAAATAATCTAATATCTATAGATACCACATCATGAAACTTAAAGGAGAGAAATGAGCAAGACCGTGGAAAATGAAAAAAGAGAGGGGTAAAAGTAGGACAAAATTGATATGTGTACAAGGTATTTTAAACTCTTGATTAAATAAACCAGTTGATTAAAAACAAATGATCGCATGTCTTGTTTATGGGAGACTCGTTTGAAAAGAAGGAATCTAAAAAGGAGAAGTTGTTGAGAACTCGGAGATAAAGGAAAGTAAAACTGGGTGTACCTTGAAAATCAGATGACTGGGGAATAAACGGTTCTACACTCTGAGCAGGGAAACTGTGGGTCTCTGACAGATGAGCAAAGATGGGAGAGTGACAAATGTTACTGAGGGTAAAACAGACATAAGTGCACTAAGCAGGAGAAGAGCTGTCACGGGTTTCCTACAGCAGGTGGGAAAAATTGATTCCTTGGTGCAAAAAGACTCCAAATCACCAACGTGGCATTATCAAAGAGTTAAAAAGGAAACAAAGGGCAACTGGCAGGTTACACAAGGGACTTAACTTTGAGGTGTTCCTATGCCTGCAACTAGTAACTCCTTACCTCCTTCCTCCCCCAACCCCCTTTTAAAACACTGAACAAGGAAAACTACCTTGCCACAAGGTAGAAGATTTCAGAGGCAGTCAGAAGGAAGGCAGATTTCTAAATTGCCTTCTAAGGAGTTTTTTAAGGGGCAGGAATGCTAGCCAGAGGTAAGACTGCTACACCTCTACTTTTAGCCCTCTCCCAAAAAGACAGCAAGAAAGGCCAAGAAAGCCTGTTAAATCTGGCCAGTACACTCCACTTCCCACCCTGACACAGACCATGAAATAACCATTAACTCTTCACCACCCAGGTAAGATACCTGTACAAGATACCAGTACTAGTCTATACAATTAAACTATAAAACTTCTGATATGCACTGAGAGTGGCAAGAGAAAATGCAAAAGCCCACACACATATGAAATTATTAGAGCCCAACAGGAAGCTGACCAGACAGGTCACTCTGGGTTCCTTTCGGATTCGAGCAGATGACATCACCAGAGACAGTGTTACCAGAGGACAAGCTGAGTGTCGCGGTACTGCACTTAGACAACCTTTCTACCAAACGGACAAAAGCACTAGAGTAACATTTCCTTTAGTATCTCAAGTCCTTTTGCTTTAAAAGAAATGAAAGCTTACATCATATAATATTTGGTACCCATTTTAGTATATTTAGATTTGAATGAAGTGGAGGAAAACAGACTGCTTTTTACAAACATAAAGACAAAATCATGACCACATTACTCTCCTGCTTCACGTCCTTCACTGGTACACTGCTGAGCTTCGAGTAATCAAGACCCTTCATCAGGCCTACCAACTAGTCTGGAACCATCATCTGCTACCCAACTACTTACAATTCCCAATACACACCATGTTTCATGCTGTGTTTTTTCATCACTGCACCTGAAATGAGCCTCCCAAGTTTCCTGGATAATTATGACACAAGAGTCACTGCAGCCACTGTTACCTTCCAGAAATCTTTCCTCAACAGCTAGGCTGAAGTGATCTCCCTTTCTCCAAAAGGAAAGAGATGTATGGCACACATATATCCTTGAACCCACCTTCCACAGTAAATCATCTGCTATAGTCCTTCCTTCTTCCATTCCATCCAAACATGGGCAGGAGTAGGACAAGACTTATAAACAGAAATGTCTGACGTTTGTTTGTTTGTTTGTTTTAATTACATACGATACGTCCATTAGAAAAATTCAGAAGGTATAGCAAATCAAGAGAAAAATTGCTGGTAAACACCCAACTCCCTAAGAGCCCATCTTTTTTTTTTTTTTTTTTTAAGATTTTATTTATTTATTTGACAGACAGAGATCACAAGTAGGCAGAGAGGCAAGGGAAGCAGGCTCCTTGCCGAGCAGACAGCCTGATGCGGGGCTCGATTGCAGGACCCTGAGATCATGACCTGAGCGGAAGGTAGAGGCTTTAACCCACTGAGCCACCCAGGCACCCCTCAAGATCCCACCTTAATTCATCTTGAATCCCTAACACCCACCACCACTAGATAAGCACACAGTAGGTGCTCAATACATTTAAGCCCAAACAGAATCTAATGTCTTAATGATAAATCAGTTTTTATGTAGTTATCCCAGAAGATGTAAAATTCTTCTACTTTTCATATTTAAATGTCACAAATCACCTCTGCTGCTTCCCCACCCCTTCCCCCACCAAAGCACCAATAATAGAGTATTATGTCAGTGCCTCCACAAGAAGTACACTTCAATCAGTTTGTGCTTCGACAGCTGTAAAAAGTGCAAAAAATAAAACTAAGGACATATGTTACCTTTGCATAATAATGTTATCATATAATTAAATGCTAAACTTAAATAAGTCTCTGCCAATAATATGGCAAGATAAGTTACCTGATTTTAACATCTTACCTCTGATGTGTTTTCCCCTTACAGTGGTTACAAATTCTGACTTTATCATCACAGTTCTGGAGAATTAGGAAGTCCAATCTAATACCCCTGCTCTTTTTGCCCTTCTATAAGAAACTGTGAGCAGTATCAGTATGTGTCAGCTTAAACACGCAGTACCTAAGGCCTCTTCCCAATACCTTCGGCAAGCATTTCAATAATGTGTATAAAATGTCCAGAAACCTTTCTTACATTGTGATTAAAGGCAATCAGATTAGTGGAACAAATGATATCTATAAAGTAACAGATATATTGTTGTAAATGAAAAACAAATTAAGTTTTAAAAGCCTTCTCAGGGGCACCTGGCTGGTTCAGCAGGTAGAATGTGTGACTCTTGATCTCGGGTTCGTGAGTTTGAGTCCTGTAGAGATTACTTAAAAATATAATCTTAAAAAAAATGTAAGTGGGCAAAAAACAAAGACAAAATAAAACAAAAACAAGGGATGACAAATAAAAAGGTTTTAGGTACTGCCTGAATCCTACTTTCCATTGCCTTTAGGAAGAGTTTCTTCATTTTTAAGGATTCAATTCTATCCTTCAATAAACCAAAAATACTGAAAACTGTCCATCTTCATAAATTTCCAAACATTACCTCAGAAGCAATACAATGTAGTTGCAGTAGATTACATAAGAAAATATTATGGTGGGGCGCCTGGGTGGCTCAGTGGGTTAAAGCCTCTGCCTTCAGCTCAGGTCATGATCCCAGAGTCCTGGGATCGAGCCCCGCATCGGGCTCTCTGCTCGGCAGGGAGCCTGCTTCCTCCTCTCTCTCTGCCTGCCTCTCTGCCTACTTGTGATCTTTGTGTGTCAAATAAATAAATAAAATCTTTAAAAAAAAAAAAAAAAAGAAAGAAAATATTATGGTTAACAGGATATAAACATAAAAGAAAAAGGTTAACCAATCCTATAATCTTGCTCTCAAGTGCATATGTAAACTCATTTATAACATAAATTGGAGAGTTTGTTGAGTAGACCGGAAGTGGGGTCCAAGATTATACCTCTCTACCAAGCTCCCAGGTGATGTCCATCCTGCTGGTCAGAGCAGAGGACCACACTTTGAATGGCAAGGGGAAAGGAATGAGAAGAAAGGTAATTTTAAGCTTGATTAGGAACACACCTGGGATTAAGTCGAGAGTTTGGGCACTCTGTGGAGACAGTCACATCAAAAGAATGCTAATGATTTTCCTGCTTTCTTATTATAAATGCTACTTAAAACAGGAAAAACACTGAAGAATCACACAAGCCAACACAATCCATAAGTCAGGTTTGTTTTACTTTTCACAAACTCAACTCACATCCTACCCCTCAAGAAAAATATTTATTTTCTAATTAAGTAAAAATACTGAATGCATGCTGTTTGTATTTATTCTATATGGAAACTCGGGCTTTACACCACTCAATTATATTTCTTTTTAGGATTTTATTTATTTGAGAGAGAGAGAAAGAGAAAAAGCCCAAGTAAGGGGGAGAGGGAGAAGCAGATTTCCCACTGAACAGGGAGCCCGATGTGGGGCTCGATACCAGCACCCTGGAATCATGACCTCAGCCAAAGGCACACACCCAACCAAGTGAGCCACTTGGGGCTGCCCCTCCATCCATTATATTTTTATCTAGAAAAAGGTACTAATGTAACTACACAACTTTTATATATATATATCTATATATTTTTTTTTTTAAAGATTTTATTTATTTGACAGAGAGAGACACAGCGAGAGAGGGAACACAAGCAGGGGGAGTGGGAGAGGGAGAAGCAGGCTTCCCGCTGAGCAGGGAGCCTGATGCGGGCTCGATCCCAGGACCCTGGGATCATGACCTGAGCTGAAGGCAGACACTTAACAACTAAGCCAATCAGGTGCCCCCCCCCTTTTTTTTTCATATTTCAAAGCTGGCACTGGGGAATTCAAGAGTTCTAAAGTGAAGGTACAAAGCATCAATATGAAGTCAACAGTTGATGATGTGTTCATGTGATTTAGAAGCCTATTAATATTTAATGCACAGCACTGCTGTGGGATGGCATGAAATGCTGAATATCTAAACTTAAAGGGCATTATTATTTGGGTAGGATTGGTTTGCTTTTTTTGTTTGTTTTTTTAAGATTTTATTTATTTGTCAGACAGAGATCACAAGTAGGCAGAGAGGCAGGCAGAGGAGGAAGCAGGCTCTCCGCTGAGCAGAGAGCCCGATGTGGGACTCGATCCCAGGACCCTGGGATCATGACCTGAGCCGAAGGCAGAGGCCTCAACCCACTGAGCCACCCAGGCGCCCGGGCGGGGTTGGTTTTAAAATAAATTAGGATATACATGTATTTACCAACAGATAGTGGCAGGAAGTCACTGAAAGTAAAGAAAGGATCTTGTCTTTGCAAGTCTATACCTTGACCAAAATAAAGCCACATGTCAAGTCAACTCATTATGCATTCAGGAAAGACAATCAGGCACCAAGCCAAATCCCAAGGGAGAAAAAAAACTTTTGCTTTTATTCCACATTAAAACAAAATTATATGTAATGTATAAATGCAACATAGGCTAAATTGAAAGTATGCGTAAGAATGTGTACAGCTATTTAACTAGGTATCATGTGGTGTGACTTCTCTTTTATTTCTAAACAAAGAAGTTTCTTCAGCCTTAAGTGCTCCAGATTGCCTTAAAAATTAACAAACAGCTGACAAAACCCTAAAGACTATGCTGGTTTTACTGAAGCTAAATCCAGTAAAACACTGCCTGTATACCCTAAGCCTCCAGCCTACCTGCCTGCCTGTGATCCTGCTGCTCCCTGCACCCTGAGACATACCCCGTCCTAATTCTATACATTCAGACCTTACTCATCCTCCAAAATGCCCCTCTACTGGAAGCAGTATTATTATCCTCCAATTTCATCATTTCATCTTCACTCCTTCATGGCACGTATCTATCACACACACTGTCTCCAAACACGTCTCAGCCCCTGTGCAGTGAGCCCAACGAGAGCAACGTGTGCGCTTGGGGAGGTAACACCCACAGTGACTAGGATTTAACAGCAATAGATATTAGTTGAATTTAGTAACTTCATGGCGAGGCTGAAGCTGTGATTCTCAGGTCAGCAGCCATAGCACCATCTGCGAATGTTTTAGGAACGCAAATTCTTGCGCTCCCTGGCATGCAGACTCATTGAATCAGAAACTCTAGGGGTGAGGCCCAGCTATCTTGTACTGTAACAAATTCTCCACGGGATTCCAATGTGACTGAAGTGTAAGAAACACTGGGGCAAAGAGAGTCAGAGCCGGACTGAAGAAAGAGTCACAGCTGCAACCAGAAGTGTCATGTGCTAACATTCAGAACAGAGGAGGTGGAAAGCAATGCTGGCCTTCAAGCCAAATTGCTTTTATATACACTAAGAGCTAATGTCCATTCACAGGGTGAAGGATCTTTTAAAATCATCCCCTCTTTCATTCTATGTGTTGCTATTTCCCAGGAGATATAAGAATAAAATGAAGGTTGTCTGCTAGTTTACGGACATATACACACAGGAAGTTTAGATAAGCCTGAATAAATCTTCCTGAATGCATAAAGTGTCCAGTAATGTCTACAATTAGACCACAAAGAAGAAGCCATTTTCTCAAAGTGTAAAGCAGGTTTTGCCAGGTACTTAACACCACAGCTAGTCAGTCTGATTATAATGAGTTTTCACTATTATAGAAGGCACTCCCTCAAAATTCAGCTTTATTTACCTGCACAGAGGTTGCATTAAAAAAAGACAAAAGGAAAATTATGCCTCACATTTAACCAAACATATCACAATTAAACATCTAAACAATACAAAGCTGCTATAATCCAAAAGAAGTAACTTTATTTTGAATATCTAATTTACATAGCCAAAGACCAATTGCTCAGAATTGATTAGGAATGCTGAGTCTATCCTTAAGCAAACGGAATTTAAATAAAAGCCAGAAAAAAGAAAAAAGTGAATTTCTCAGAGAAGACAAAAGTTTCCATACTGTAGTATCACAAACAGAGAAGCTGTTAGTGAGCTGTCTTACTCAACTATAGACCCCAACAGTTAAAGGCAGAAATAGGCAAGACTGCTTAACTGATGCTCCAACGAAAACCCATTGTGCTTATTTCTTACCAGACTTTCGAGGCATTGACAATGACATTTTGCAAAGACCTGAACATCCCAAATGCCAGATCGGAAAAACCCAGATAGCAATGGAATGCCTACACAACCACATCCCACACGTCCCCTTCCCAGTCCATGATCATGGGGTGATTCTCCCCACCCACGACCACGCACTCCCTGCCTGCCCTCTTGCAGGCACGCCATCCCGACCTCTCCTTGTAACGAGGACAAGGTGTCTATCATGCTGATGGAGAGGTCAGTGGGTAAAGCCTGAGCCTGCCACCAAGCTCCTTGCAGGCAGCACCCTAAATTTCTCCCTTTCTCTTTTCCAAACCATCATCTCTTGAGTTAGTGACTTCTCTCACCACCAGTTTATCCTAGTTTGTGCCGCAAAAGTGTTAGCAAACCCCGCCAGGAGCTGTGCTTCCGATTTATCCAGCCCCCTTGGGGTTCCTGGCACAGAGCAACTGGCCCCAGTAGCACCAGGGCTAGGTTCCTGAGTTGGTGGCGGTGATAGGTCATTTGGAAACACAGCTAGTTGTGCACAATCTTAAATTCACCCTGCCAAACATCCTAACGTAACAGATACCATGTGAGGTCGTGTTCCCATCATCCTGGGGATTTGAAGCACTGGCTCACAAAGTGCGGTCCTGAGAGCAAGCACAGAGGTAGCAGCAACTGGGAGTGTGTTAGAAATACATATCCTCATCTCCCACCCTACCTGAGGATGAAACATTGAAATATGTGTTTCCAATGAACCACTAACATTTGAGAGACACTGATCTAAAGAGTCCCTGAAGAGAATCTTTACTTGGGCAGAGTGCTATAGGTCTGAACTGCCTGGGTTCATCAGTAATTTTTTTTCCCCACAAATGGAAAGTACTGCTATTCTCATTGGCATAAGCAAGAGCAGCTGGATGTCCCAAAGTTACAAGTACAGCCCCTTTTCATTTATAGTAAATGCCCAGGTATTAATTTTAAGCAATGAATAGGTGCTAATAAGGAGTTAATAAGTATGCTACTCTAATCCATTTATGTTCTCACTTCTATATTTAGGACCCAGGGCCACAATTGAAGCCTGGTAAAAGTCCTCTGACATCAGTGATACAAGAGCACCAGAGTGTGCCCATATAAAGGAAAGGCAGAGAGAGGAATAGAAGGAAATAAGAAAACGAATATCGAGACCAAAAGCCAAAATTGTAAGAGTACTCTCACCCTCAGATGTAACTCTGACTCATTTATAGTCAACAAAAATGACTCATTTCGGGTGCTTATGTTCCTTTCTTTCCAATGTCAAGCATTATAATTTTATAATTAAAATAAACGTACAGGGGACAGGCTGTGGAGATAAATAAATTAGAGGGGGAAATTACACTATGATCCCGATACATTACAGATAATGTCTAGACTGAAATGTTTTTGCATTTTTGGCATCCCAACCTAAAAATTCAAGAGAAAAGCAATAGGAAAGCCTGAATCCAACGAAATTAAGCTTCAGAGCAGAAGAGCAATGCAAAGCCACAGTTATGCACCAGAGTTATAAAGCTCTGGAACTGTGGCAACAACTAACTCATTCTGGAAATACCAATGGAAATCCCATTTTTTCTTGGAAGATACAAAGTTTTCTTAAAATTTCATTTCTAGATTTGATTTTCCTTCTCATTTCAGAACCCTAAAGCTTATCAACAGATCTCACTGAAAATGTGGGAGGCTGAAGAAACTTTTAAAGGGTAATGGGTAAAAAACTATGTGTACTTAAGTCAAAGTACCATCAGAGTATTATAGTATATCTTGGTCAATTTAGATACACTAGCAATACATATATAATAGGACATACATGGACTGGAAAATGTAACCATATTTTTGTCATTTAAAATAAATTATATTTCACATTTTGTCCAAATGGCTCATGTAAGAAAGAAAAATCTCTCAATAAGACATACTGTTACAAGAAAATTTTGAGCTAAAATGTATGTACCCAAACCAGAGAAATAATACATGTGTGAAGAAACTATGTTCTTAAATAATCATTTATAATGATATTTTCTGGACATTAGGTAAGCTCTTATCACCCGACTTTCTTAAATACTGTGACAAAAGAAAGTTAGAGTTTTCCTATTTTCTGTTGGGGTGATGCAGGAGATGTTACTGGAGACACAGGCATGGATAGTCCTCTGTATTTCTCTGAGTTTCTCTGAGTCTTCAAACTCTCCACCGAAAGTCACTGCATCTCCTAGTTGTTAAATCTGAGACCTTTCCCTAGGACACTGCAGTGTTATGAGAGCAGAGAATGAGATCTCCACATCCCATACCCTCAGAGCCCAGTGCTGGTGTTCGTAAGTTCATCACTCCTCAAAGCCATTTCTGGACCATTCTTCCCCAGCCCTCTTAAAAAATGCCATCTTACCTAACCTCAAATCAACAGTACTGCCTTCCACTATAAATTGCCTACTGCATTAGCCACTCCTCCCTCCTTCATTCATTAAGACTTTATAACCCTACCAGTCACCTGATCACCTCAAAGCTTGCCATCCAACAGCTTCTCTATTCTCTGGCCTTGTTATCAATAAGGAGGTTCTCTTCCACTGCCATCACTTTTTAAATTTAAGTCCTCTGTGCTAGACTAAGCTCCATGAAGATGAGAACCAGAGCTATCTAGCTCATGGCCAGATCTCATGCACACAGCACAGTATATACTCTTAGTTAAATAAGGTGTGTTTTTTTTTTTTCATCTCCACTACATGCAAAAATTGGGGGCTACTACAAGGTCTGTGCAGCTTATAAGAGAACCAACAAGGACAATGAAGTGCCTGTGAATCATGTATAAAGAACAGTCAAAGGGTGTTTTACCCAGAGAAAGTATCTGTTGGATGATGAGTAATTAAAGTGATAGCGATCTTAAAACATCAATCGTATAGAAAAGGTAAGGCTCTTTTAAAAAAAAAAAAGTAAGGCTGATAATTCTGAAACCTGAGATAAGGAATTGTGGCTTTTTTTTTTTTTTTTAAGATTTTTATTTATTTACTTGAGAGAGAAAGAAAGGAAGTGAGTGAGCATGAGCTGGGGGAGGGGCAGAGAGAGAGGGAGAAGCAGGCTTCCCACCAAGCAGGGAGCCAATGCGGGGCTCAATCCCAGGACCCTGGGATCACAACATGAGCCTAAGGCAGATGCTTAATGGACTGAGCCACCCAGGCGCCCCTAGTGGCTTTATCTAATGTTACTGGGCCTTCATTTGCTCATCTATACATTAAAGGAGTTGGACCTTTTGGGTTGCAAACATTG
Organism: Martes martes; assembly: GCF_963455335.1. Lineage (NCBI taxonomy): Eukaryota > Metazoa > Chordata > Mammalia > Carnivora > Mustelidae > Martes > Martes martes. The sequence goes on along the minus strand of NC_137892.1, from coordinate 81,403,107 downwards.
TATTTCATTCATGCCTAATAGTGCACCACGTGTAGAAAGGAGCCTAATAAGGTCATTATAAGAAGGCAGCCTGAAGTCCTAAAGCTGTCAATGTATGAAGTTTCCTTACAAAAAATATACTCTAAGAATACTAAGAGACAGAGCAGAACTTTATACAAGGCTGGACTATGTGAAAGGTCAGCAAACGATAACCCCTGGAGCAGCCTGTTTCTGTTAATAAACTTTTATTGGAACGTAACCACACCCATCCGTTCAAGGACTGTCTATGGCTGTTTTTTCCTGGTACAACAGCACAGATGGACAGTTGTCAAATTAACCAAATGGCCCACAAAACCTAAAATATTTCCTATCTGGTGCCTTAAGAAAAAGTCTGTTGGCCCTGCACTATATGACGTATGAAGTTCATTTTAATTATTCATGAGAGATGGGAAGACCTGCATTAAAAGGCTCTTACACAGAAGGTAGGGGTAAAATGGGGAAAAAAGAATAAGTAGAGATAATAAGTCAAAATATTAACTCAGTTCACCTCCCAGTGATTATACTAGCTGCTCTCCCTAAGCTAGTAAAGAAACCTTCTTTTCCAAGAATACACAAGATAAAACGAACATTGAAGTTTTAACACGCACCTGCCCTCCTTCACTTTCCGTGCATTTCCTCGACATATGTAGTTTTCAATGTAACCAACACTGCAGTTGATTTTTGACCAATCTAGGTCACAAACATCCAGGAAGTGAGGGCGCAGTCTGCCTATTGAATACTTGGCAATGTCAGTCAGGGACTGACTAGCAGCTGCACCAAATAAAAATGTTCCAATGGCTTTGTAAATAGTGGCTATGTAGTTATTCCTGATAAAGGAATTCGAGTGCAAGAGGTTATAGTAAACAGACAGGACTTCTCCAATAATCATCTGAAAAAGAAACAGAAAAATAGTATGTTAAAACAGCAACCAGGCACTTTAAACAAAATAAAAAAATAGAAAAAAAATGGTACATCACAATAAAATATTTTAAAAACACTTCCCTTTTTTCATTTGCAAATGCAGAGTCAGGATATCTAATTCTAAACCATGAAAAAAGGAGTCAGATCTGCTTACAAAGCAATGGCCAAAATAATTTCAAATCTACCTGAAACAATAAGAACTTATTTCTTTTCTGGTACTCAAATAAAATGAGTTTTAATAAGCAACGATGTATCATGAATGAGAAAAACCATGGTTTGTTCAAATAACACAAATTTTCCTAATTAGAGTATCCCCTGTATAAGTACTTTGATCTGGCAGTACTTCTTAGCCAAAACTTCTCTAAGTCAAAAACATCCATTATATTTTAAGAAGTAAAATAGTTTCAGGGAGTAAACTAACTAATATAAAAGCAGGGATCTAAAACTGAGGCCAAAGCGTATAGAGGACAGAGATCAGCAGACAGAGCCTCCCAGCCCTGCCTTTCCAGAACCCGAGGCCTGGTTAACAAGACTAGACAGACTTTACAAGACTTAACAAGTCTCATTAACAGACCAAACATACTCTAAGAAAACATTTCAAGTGACTCTTTCCTCTTTATTTTTCACTGACTTTATTTCTCACTAACAGTGAAGATAAGGCCTTCCCAGATTCTAGTAGAGTGTATGTCAGCCAGCATATGCTGCTATAATGACTTTAAAGGCATGAAAAGCCTTCCCAATACTTGACAATTTACAGACCTTAAGAAATCCAAAAAATACTGAGGAGAAAATTTGTACAAAATTACATTTGCTGATAAAATAATCCATATTCTAGCTAGCTGTGACCAAAATAAATAGTTGAACAAGAAGAATCAGCTTGCTTATTTATGCTGGGGAAGTGAGGAGATAGAAGTCACAAAATTTTTTCTTAAGTACTAGTTTTGCTGCTTCATCTTAAATTTACATGAACAATCTTATAAAACATTCAAACATTTCCATTTAGTGTGGATTAATTATCTTCATGGTGAACCTTATTGTAGGTAAAATAAATGATTGCCTCCTAAAAGAGCTTTTAAGAATCTAACACCAAAGGAGCGCCTGGGTGGTCTGGGTGGCTCAGTGGTTAAGCATCTGTCATGATCCCAGGGTCCTGGGATAGAGCCCCGCATCAGACTCCCCAGTCAGCGAGAAGCCTGCCTCTTCCTCTCCCTTTGCCTGCTGCTCCCCCCTTGTGCTCTCTGTCAGATAAAGAAATAAAATCTTTAAAGGAAAAAGAAAAACAAAACCTAATGCCAAAAATTCTTTCTTCATTTAGCTCCATGGCTCCGTAATTAGAATGTTAAAACTCTGACAACTAGACTATGAATCCCACAAAAGCAAGAATCAAGTTTTAGTCATCGAATAAAAACCTAGTACCACCATAGTGGCCTCAACAGAGTAGGTGGTTAGAAATTTTAATTGAAAGGGGTGCCTCGTGGGTAAAAAGTAAACACCCCTAAACATTAAGCCCCAGAGAAATATATTCCCCCATTATAGTAATTAATGTGAATGAGTTAATCAGATACTTTCCTGAGAACAGGTCTCTCAGAAGAGAAAAGCCATGTGTACTTCTAGGGATACCATAATCTGCAACTCCACTTAGATTCTCCCAACCCGCTCTAGTGGCCCATGTATTAAAATATATACTGTCTCCTCTGACTGTTAAGGTGTCCCAGCAACTGCCTTTAGAGATGAGCACCAAGAGAGGACTTCTCTCATGTTTCATTATGGCATTGCTCTTTGATCATTTACAATATATACCAATTATATCAATCAACCACAATTTGAGCAGCTGAAACTCCCACACTTCAGCAGTCAGCTGTTAAGAGTCTAAGCACTCAATTATTTTCCAATTCTTTAGGGCCACCCAAACCCTGGTTCTTGGCACTGGGGACAGAAAGTCGGCTCACTAGGAGAATACAGAGCCATGGGCACAGATGACAAACTGATTCACAAAGGTAGTGTAAGCTGAAACTTAAAATCCTTGATGCTGGGAAAGGGCAGGGGGACTCTAAAGCTGACCAATGCTGGTCAACGTGTATTGTTTTTTATTATGCCCTCCATCCTCACTGAGACAGACAAGAGACAAGTTCTAAACTGATTTTCTAAATGAAATGTAGGGATGTGTCTGAGCATTTCACTACACATGACAGCCATATTTTTGTTTCATTTTAATACTTTGTCCTGCCCTTTGAGCCATTTATGCCAAAGCTTAGTCTTTGGTGAAGTCCACACTTAAGCTGACTGTGGCCTTATCTTACAGCTGGGATCACTTTTTATGCATTATTTATACTCCAAAGATAGGATAAATTATTAAAGAACTAAAGATAGTGTCTGGGGGACTAAAACAAAATGCTTTTGAAGATCAAAGCTAATAATTACCCAAATCCATGTAATTCAAACCATTCAAAACCTATGCAGCACAATATTTTCTCACCATCTCCTTTATAGCTCCATCAACCCAGATGACTTTATACATCTCTATACTGTCCCTGTATTATATGCCTCCCCTTCAGGACCCACCTTCCCAAAAGTGTAGTCTAAAATCACTGGTGTACTTCTACTTCTTCCTAAATATCCTGAACTACTTTCATTCCCTTTATTCTACTGAATCTTTTTCAAAAGTCAATTAAACAGGTATTAAACAGGTATTTATCAACTCTCATTTACCTTAACTTCTCACGGTATTTGACATCACTGATTATTTCTCCTTATTGAAATTCTCCCTTGGCTTCTGAGAAGCTCTACTAACTCTGGTTCTCCACCAGTCTCCCTCAATCACTCATATATCTGTGGATCATCTGTAAGCCCAGGTCAAAGACCTGGTATGAAGTCTGAATCACAGTCCTCATTTTTTTTTTTAAAGAACTGATTCACTTTTTAGTTAATAAAATTAAACATTTTTTTACATGTCTAGCCAAGTGCTACCTACAATCAGTGGAGTTAATAAACAAAGTGAAAATTTTTTTAAGTTAGTACATAAAACTACCACCCTGTGCAGTGTTGGCTGATGTGGCTGATATGAAAATAGTACTTTCATAGCACCTTTAAGGAGTCTGTTCTTTTTAAAGAAACCTACGCTCAATTTATAATTGCTTTATTAAACACAGAGATAACTTTCTCAGAGCTGATGATGAAATCGTCAAAACTTAGGAATTTATGAAATACAAATAATGAGTTCTTGCTCACTGAGGGTTCTGTAAGGCCCAGCACTCATGCAGGCCACACCTACACTCCAGGAGCCTGGCCATCAGAGCCCCGTCCTGCAGCAGGCCCCTGGTCTGTACTGGATTTCTGTAGTTTTGCTTGTGCAGCATCCTTTTGACTGAGACACAAAGTCAAACCAAACTGAAAGACAAGTCCATCTGCAGCAGGGTTCAAGTACTCCAAGGGAGCATCTTTTCTGAACTGAGCTACTACAGCTGACCCTTCAACAGCATGTGTTTCAACTGAGTGGGTCCACTTTTATTATACAGTTCTGTAAATGTATTCTCTCTTTAGGATTTTACTAACATTTTCTTTTCTCTAGTTGACTTTATTGTGTAATTCATGTAACATACAAAGTATGTGTTAATTGATTCTTTATGTTCTCAGTAAGGCTTCCAGGCAACCAGGCTCTTAGTAGTTAAGTTTTGGGGGAGTCAAATTTTTTAACACCAATTTCTGACTGCACTGGGTATCAGTGTCCCTTAACCCTATCTTGTTCGAGGGGCAACTCCATTTGCAACTAAGTATCTTACTAAAAACTTTAAATTCAAATAGTATCTCAGAAACACACATATTTTTTTCAAAAAATCTACCCTTACTGCCTTCTTAAAGGAACACTGATTAGGCGGGTACTAAGAAGAATAAAGCACCATCTGTGCCTTCCAGGAGCTCACAGTCCCATAAAACAAACATGTTTATGGACAGGTTTTCTTTTATTAATTATGTACCACAAATAATGAGTTGATTCATTCTCAATGTTAATAAGCAGCTGTGATAATTCTTGAATAAAACACTGAATTTCTAAATTAAGAGGTTTTTTTCAATAAACACCAGAACAGACAAGGCATGCATGTTATCTAATTGGCCTATCTCCTAGATGGGACCATATTTTCTACTTTAAGCCAACATAAATCTTCTTTCTAAAGTTACCAGTCATAGAGCATAAAGTTATTTAATCTAAGTCATAGACTCTCTCAATTGAGAAATTATTAAATAATCTAGTTCAATCCCTTGATGTCTTCTCCTTGGAGCACAATCTCTAAGCATTCCCACCTGAAATCCTAAAAGCAATGGTTACTATTGGGTTTCAGTACCAGTAAAAAATTTCTTGCGTTCACTGCTGATTATATATAGAACTCTGGCTTTTCTCTTTAGTTTTCTGGCATTATATAAAAATTCTTTAACAGGGGTTAGAATGAAGTCTTAACATTAGTTATTTTTCTCTTTTAGAACTCTGTAACTAGAAAGTAGGTACGCACATACAGATTCCACAAATTATAAAGCAATATCCTAGGTATAAAGTATGCTAAAAAACATACGCCTATAACATGTATTTATTGCATGATTACTATAACAGCAGCAAATTAGAGCTTTAAAAATCACAGTGACTTGGAAAAGATTAGCATAAAAGCTACACACATTCAGTAAGGTTCTTTTAATTACACGCTGTTATTCCTTTGGTTCCACTTAAAATAGCTGGGATCATCTTGATCAAATAACATCTTCAATTAAACGTTAAAAAAATATACATTGTTTTGGACATTTATGCATTCAATCATTAACAGATTAACACAAAATTAAGCCAACTGCCCAAAAGTGATAAACTTGGAAAAGTGGATTTGACTTACAACAATAATACTGAATGGAATGATTATTCCACCTAATAACGCATAAGGTATGGTGTCTTCTTTGTAAGGGTACTTGATGGACTCATCATTACAGAATATTCCTCGTTGGAAGGGGGTATGCCTTGAAGTAAGAATTGCAAAAGGCAATCCAGCTAGCAAAAGGAATAAATGAAAATATCATTAAAATGGAAATATGAAAATTAATGAATGGCAATAATTAACCCAGAGACTGTTTAAAAATGCATTTGCCATGAAAATAAATAAGAGCACACATAAAAAGGAAATGCAGCAATACATGCAACACAAGTTAGAAAGATTACAGTTTAAATTATAAAGGTAGGAAGAGGACCAATGCTTAACCAATCTAACCAAGAGTATCTTCTTCCCTTTGTTTTTGCCCAAACACGCAGATTGCAGAGAAGACCAAAAAAATCCCTTCTCATACTGTTGTTTGCCGCTCATAGGGTTTTCAACACTATTCCCAAACCGACTGGTCATGCACTCTGCTTCCGAAAGGAAAACAGCTTTTTGACATTACCCATTTCGTCTCTACATTACTACCACATTTGGACTGGACATGGTCATGGCTAAGCTATCAGAGAATCTAAATAATGTGTTGTCCACTTGCTTCTATACCATCTATATCAAGTTTCGAGCTGCTGTGAAAAGGATCTGAACTTAAACCAAGTTTAAAGAAAATGGACAATGAAGTCAAGCACAAAAAGACAGTTCTTTCTGTTTTCACCCATGTTTTCCCTCAAGATTATGTCTCACACTCACCTCCTAAACTGTCTCTTCCCTAAAAGTCAGCTTTAAGAATTCAGGTCTCCTTTACTTCACTGAGCAGATATGCTGATTAATATGCAGCATACCAACTAGGAATGCTCTGTAAAAGAGTTATAGATTAGCAGAAACCTTCAATATGAGGTCTGTCTCAAGACTTCCCCAAGTATGAAGATACTCTCTCTCAGAGACCCATTCTCCCAGTAGTAATGCCATAACCACCAAGCTAACATACTCATTGTATGTCTGAGTATTCTTTCCATGAAGCACCAAGTCTTGAAGACGGTTTACAGGTCTCATTAACTCATTAACTCCGCTGAATCCACAAAGGCTGAATGACAAACACAACTCTGCCACTCTGCCTATCATTACTACAAGTATCAAGTATGTTCCTCCTGCAAGAGCTAAAGAAGCACATTCCTAGGTCTTTTATTTATCTTCCTGTCTTTCATTTATGCCCTGAATACATGAACCAAAGTTCCTATTGTTGTGTTAAAAATCATCTGCCAAGAGCAGCAACCCATTAGAAGTCTTTAAGACATTCACAAGGTTCCCAAAGCCATACTTCTAATAAAAGCTACCATTACAAATAAATAAATAAGTAAATGAAACTAGAATTGACTTTGCTAACTGACCATTATACTACCTCTCATATCTGATTTCGAACTATCCTCTAAACTATTCACTGAATTATTCTAAACTATCTAAACTATTCACTAAACTATCTGCATTCAGCGGAATAGGGCAAAATGCCCAAGCCTTTAATACAGATACCATGGCTCCAGCACAAACCTTTTGCACACAGCAGCACACACTGTGGAGGTTAGCAAGCAGATCTGTGATCAGTTGCTGCCTGCTCTATATAGTAACTAAACGTTCACCAATAGCAAATTTATTTTGTATCCACAAAGAACCACCAGTTCTATGGTTCAGTTCTACTTGCAAGAACTCTATACATAATAATGGAAAATTTCAATCTCTACACGGCATATTCTGAATTGGCTGAATTTTTCTTTTTCTTTTTTTTTTTTTTAAGATTTTATTTATTTATTTGACAGAGAGAGACACAGCAGGAGAGGGAACACAAGCAGGGGGAGTGGGAGAGGGAGAAGCAGGCTTCCTGCTGAGCAGGGAGGCCTGATGCAGCCCCATCCCAGGACCTGGGCTCATGACCTGAGCCGAAGGCAGCTTCTTAATGACTGAGCCACCCAGGCACCCCTGTATTGGTTGAATTTTTCAGTGACTTCTTTCTTTTGTAGTAGGACAAGAAAATATCTAGTACAGAAATTAAATCCACATATGACAGTGTCCAAAACTCAGTAGGCTTTATGTCCTTATTCTCAGGAAAAATTCATATTAATAGACCCAAATATATTTAAAAGTTTTCTTAGCAAGCATAGCCACTAAGTGGTTGTTTTTTTTCCCTCTGACCAAAACAACAATGTTGGAAATTATTTTTTAAATTAGAAAAAAAGTTTTTGGGTATTTTCTTTAGGATAGGAAGGAAAGAAAATAAAATCACATACAAGTATAATTAGCCCATTTTTAAAAACAGGAATATATAAACAGGTAAATATTGAGTGAATCCACGGTCAAAGAATTCTGGCAGGTGCTACCAGGAATACAAAGTTATATAAGACATAATACGTTAAGTGCAGCAGAGAATAAACAGAAGTACAAAAAGTTCATATGAAGGTTCAAAGAGAAGCTCTGATGATATGCAAAAAGCTGGTGGTTACCATAGTACTCAGTAGAAGGCACCTAATAAAGACAGAGATTTGGGGATATAAAGGATCTCTGAAACCACAGAGGTAAAAGAAACTGCAGGACAAATCTGAAATGAAAAGAAGAGGGGGGTGAGGCGGAGGGCAGCCGAAATAGTAAAGGGATGAGCACAGGAGAAAGATCCACTGAGGCAGACCTGGAGGCCTGAAGAAAGGTCAGGAGAGAGGAACATCACTGAGATCAAGTCCAGAGATAGCATCTCTGTGGATATGACGATTGAGCCACAGCATCTAATACATTTTTAAGAGCCAGACTTGTAGTAAAAGTGGTTTTAATAAGAAGAAAGGATGGAAGCCATACCATGGAGATTTTAGAAAGGAATGATTAAAAAAATGAAAATTTTTTTAAAAGCCGGAATCTACCACAAATGTACACTATTATTTTGAGAATGTGAGTGAAGAAAAGCAATTTTATCACAGAAGGCCTTAGAAATATTTTAAATTAATAATATTTGTGATATAGGTCCTTGAGATCTGTGTTTTCAATGTCACTATCCAACTCCATTTCATTTATACTAAACCTGAATGTAGACCCCAAAAAGGGGACGGAGAAGATCAAATCACCAGTTGTTCACTGACCCACTTCAGGCTCAAAAAGATGATCTAGCCCAGAATCCTGCTCTAGAAATTTTGGAAATAGAACAAAGACTGACTCAGTTAGAGCTGGCAAGCAGCACTGAACCATGCGCAAGAAAGAATGGCTGAAGAAGAGGCTGAGGACAAAGTAGGCCTGCAAAGAAAACAGAAGTGACTAGCCTGCCCCTGAGAGTGAGAAATGGGGAAAGTGGCTCTGGCTCCCTATTGCCAAAGGGCCTCACTGATCTTGCTATTTTGGAGTTGTTAGAGTGCCCCGCATCCTGTCCAGCCTTACTTCAGCTAGTTAAAAAGGATTTCTGCCCCTTGCAACCAACAGAGCCATAACTAAAACAATTCTAAAAACTCTTCCTACTGGGCACCTGGGTGGCTCAGTGGGTTAAGCCTCTGCCTTCGGTCTAGGTCCTGATCTCAGGGTCCTGGGATTGAGCCCCATATCGGGCTCTCTACTCCATGGGGAGCCTGCTTCTCTCTCTCTGCCTGCTTCTCTGCCTACTTGTGAACTCACTTTCTGTGTCAATTAAATAAATAAGATCTTTAAAAAAAACAAAACAAACAAAAAAACTCCTCCTACTGTGAAAAGCATGTAGATTACTACTTTTTTGATTAGCCTATGTAATGCTAGTATGAACATTTCCAAATACTAATCCTTATTTTCATTTCTAAATATTTCCTGAGAATATACTTTTTATGTAGAATTATAGGCCAAAGGATACAAATGTTAAGGCCTTTGACAAATTGCTCCAAAAAGGTTATTTTATATAACTGCAATTTATTCTATCAGCCACAGTGTATAAAAATATGGAGAAATGCAAAAATTTAAGTAAAAACATCTGATGCTATTGTTAACTACAGATTTCAAGGCAAAAGAGAAGGGTTCCATTTACTCTTTTATCAATGTAAAACGAACACTATTTTCCTTTTACCTGAAAGATTACATCTCCAAGACAACTCCTTTTCCTCATTATTCAAATGACTACATTTGTCAAACTATGTTTTTCTTCACACTTCAGTTTACGAAATTCATTTTTATTCCCTTTTTGAAAAAAACTTTACTGATGTATAGTACACAAACCATAAAATTCATCAACTCAAAGTATACAATTCAGGATTTGGGTAAATTTATAGAGTTGTACAGTCATCACCATAATCCAGCTTTAGAACTTTTTCATTACCCCCCAAATTCTCACAAGCCCACTTGCATTCAGTCCTTGCTCCCACTGCCAACCCAGGCAACCACTCATCTGTTTTCTGTTTCTACACAGATTTGGCTTTTCTGAGCATTTCAGTTGAATGCAATCATTCAATATGTGGTGTAACTTAAGTCCTTATATCACTTAGCATATTTTTGAAGTCCACCCACCTTGTAGCATGCATTTTTTTCCTTTTTTATTGCTAAATAGTATCCTACTGCATGGATAAACTACATCTGGTTTACCCATTCACCAGTTAGTGGATATTTGGATTGTTTCCATTTTTGTCTAGTAGGAGTAATACCACTATAAACATTCACAGACATGTTTTTGTGTGGACATGTATTTCCCTTTCTAATGAGTAGACACCTCAGAGTAGAATGGCCAAATCATATGGTATATGTGTATGTGATAAGTTTACATTAAACTTAAGAAATTGCCAACCTGTTTTCCAAAGTGGCTGTACCACTTTACACTCCCACATTCTGCTTTTTAATATGCCCACATAGCTAGTCATATTCATACATTTAAGAATCAGATTTTCTGCATGGTAAACTCCTACTTACTCACAAATAAATACAGCCTTCTACTTTCTACTAGTGAATATTTATCATGGTTCAAAAGAGAATGTATGATACAGTAACTCACCACTTCACCAACTAAATACCACCAGAGCACTTCTCCATCCTTTACCAGAGATAGGAAAAGATAACATAAGAATAAAGATAACATGGTCAGATGCCTGGGTGGCTTAGTTGGTTAGGCCTCTAACTCTTGATTTCAGCTCAGGTCGTGGTCTAGGGGTTGTGGGATTGAACCCTATGTCAGGCTCTGTGCTTAAGGGGGAGTCTGCTTGGGATTCTCTCTCTCCCCCACCTTCTAGTACTATCTCAACCCACACAGGTAAGTGGTCTCTCTCTATAAAATAAATAAAATCTTTAAAAAACAAAACAAAACATAGTCACACAACATCTTTAACTTCCTCTGCACAAATACTCAGCATCTTAAAACCATGATGTAAACAAAGGTGTTAGTTGGAAAGACTGGTGGTGGGGTGTCCAGCAGAACTGAGAAACTGTGGTTAAGAACTTTTTTACATGTGAAGGGAACTCTCCTAATAGTGAAAACTACATGACACCTCCACAAAATAATGTTTTAAGATTCATCAATGGTGTAGCATAGACTGATATCTTGTTCCTTTTTACTGCAGAATGGTATTCCATTACGGAGTTGTAAAACTATCCCATGTTCAGGGAAGAGTGGCATGCAACTCCTGAGTTCACAGCAGCAAAGCATCAAGGGACACAATTCCCCAAGGCTAAGAGCAGCAGGCATCAGCCTGAGAAATCCTGACACAAAACTGTCAGGCACCCTGAGGTCAGGCACACTTCAGTAGCCTCAAAGAGGAACAGACCCCACTGGCAAATAAAAGATACCACCAAACAGAGAGGACCATGTGCATTTGTGAAAGACCTCAGGGATCATATTCTTCTCTTAATGCCTGAACAAGAAGGAAGGATGTAGATACGGAGACTAGAACTATAAGGAATATAAAGATATAGCCTGAACTGTAGAATAAATGGATCTATTATTACTTTTGATACTTCACAGTGGCTAAACAGATAAGGGAGGTGTTTAGTCTACCTTCTTTATTAGGTCATTTGAAAACCTACCTTTGTTTACTCACCAATGGGGAAATTTCAAGTAGGAAAGAGTCAGTTTTGAAAATACAAGTTGTCAAAGATGCTAGTGAGGATCTAAGATATAATCATACTTTAAAAATAGTAAAAAGAGTATGTCAATGCTTTACTTCTTTTCCTTCTGCTTATATTTAAAGAGCACAAAACTGTGGTGACTACTTAGGAGAACCTGTGAAGTTACTCTGCCCCATTTATGCATAAAATATAGTACACTCAGGCACATGGGAGTACATGATAAAATATAGTACACTCAGGTACATGGGAGTACATGATAAAAAAACAGAGGGAATGAACCAGAAACAAAAATAATTACTGAACTACACCAAAAAACAAGAGTAAAGAAGAAGGAACTAAGATCAGTTTTATTGCTTAAAGCACTGAATGTATTTCTTTTGCTATAAACAATTCAGAGCAGTTGCCTTACATATAACACACTCTCATGTTACACAGAGTGCTGATATGAGTATATTCCATTAATAGTAATCTTTACTAGAGGCACAGTTTTTTTCATGAAAAATAACTTTTTCAACCAGCATATGAAATTATAACTAAATTAACTAAAACTAGAACATTCTCCTATTGGAAAATTCTATCACTAAATTTTAAAGAAAGAACTCTGAAAAGTTTAATATTAACTGTATTTGAACACAATTCAGTATACCGACCAAAATCTTATGGAACTCCATCTGTAGCAAGTCAGCTTAAAGAAGATATAAAAATAACTTATTTTTGTCAACATTAAGAGATAATATAATTCAACTAGAGAAGGTAAAATCTCAAAGTCTTGAGTACCATCTCTTTAAGAAAGAAGCAATCATTCAATTCAACCAGTAAGTGGGGTCCTACTACTCTGTACCAGGCACTAGTCTGAGGGGAGACGTAACTGCAAATACAACACGGATCTTATAGTAGTCAAGTTGTGGATTCACTTTCAAAGTAGAGTCAACAGCATTTGTTGGTGGATGGATTTGATAGGAGTGTAGGGAAAGAGAAGTGAAGGATGACCCTAAGGTTTTTCCATTTGAGAGACTAGAAAAGGGGTGGGGGTTGGGGGGAGGTGGCTGGCTGGCTCAGTCAGTAGAGGATCTAACTCGTGATCTAAGGGTTGGTTGTGAAGTTTCAGCCCCATGTTAGGCATGGGACCTACTTAAAAAAAGAAAATAAAAATCATTTTAAAAAATAAAATAAAAAATAAAGTTAAATTAACTGAGGCAGGGAAGATTGGAGACTGAATATCAGAGGAGGCAAAGGATAGATTTAAGAGTTCATACTTTGATGCATCACGTCTGATGTACCCATCAGTAGAGATATCAAGTAGGGAGTTGTACATAGAGCCACTGGGGGAGAGGTCCAAGCTAAAGATGTACATTTGGCACAGAGTGGGTATCAGAGCTATGAAACCTGTTGAGATCACCAAGAAATGAGTATGGATACAAAACTTAACACAAAATGGATTACAGAGATAGAACAATACAGAAAACTATAAAACCTTAAAAGAAAACAGTTTTAGGGGTACCTGGGTGGCTCAGTCATTAAGTATCTGCCTTCAGCTAGGGTCATGATCCCAGGGTCCTGGGATGGAGCCCCACATCGGGCTTCCTGCTCAGCGGGAAGCCTGCTTTTCCCTCTCCCACTCCCCCTGCTTGTGTTCTCCCTTCATGGTTTCTCTGTCAAGTAAATAAATAAAATCGTCAAAAAAAAAAAAAAAACCAGTTTTTATAAGTTTTTGTAATAGGGTTAGGTGAAGAGTTCTTGGACACAACACCAAAAACACAGTCTATAAAAGAAAAAATACCAGGATGCCTGGATGGCTCACACAGTTAAGTGCCTGACTCTTAATTTCGGCTCAGGTCATGATCTCAAGGTCATGGGATTGAGTCCTGCATCAGGCTCCCCACTCAGTAGGGAGTCTGCTTCTCTCCTTCTCCCTCTGTTCATTCTCTCTCTCTCTCTCAAATAAATCATAAATCATCTTTAAGAAAAAAGAAAAGAAAAAATATCAACTTGATTCTTCAAAGTAATTTTTGCTCTCAAAAGACATTTAACAGAATGAAAAGACAAGATACAGGGAAAACAATACTTGCAAATCACATATTCAACAAAAGACTTTATATATTCAGAATAAATTAAGACCTCTCTAAACTCCATGGAAAAAAATTAATATAAATAAAGTGAAATCTCACCAGAAAATAAGCAAAAGCTTGGACATATACTCAACCAAAGAGTATACGTGGTTATGCGGCAACCACATGAAAAGATGTTCACCATCAACAGCCATTAGAGAAAAGCAAATTAAAGCCCTAAGGACAAATCACTGCATACTTATTAGAATGGCTAAAATGAAAAATACATTATTGGTGCTGGTGAAGATGTACAAGTGGACCTCTCAGCCATTTCTGGTGAGAATGAAAAATGGTATAGCCTCCCTAGAAACAGGTTAGCAATCTCTTAGAAATTTAGACATATATTTACCAAAAGACAGCAATTCCACTACTGGGTAATCTACCCTAGAAAAATGAAAATTATGTTCACCCATACAAGTAGAGCCAACTTTATTTTTATTTTTTTAATGTTTTTTTTTTACAAAGACACAAAAGCAATCCAATGGAGAAGGAAGAATCTTTTTTTGGCAAAAGATGTTGAGACAATTAGTCATCCACTCACAAATACAAAAAAAAATGAACCTCACAGTTTTTTTCTTGTAATAGTCAAAAACTGGAAATAACCAAGATGTCCCTAAGACATCAGAAAGTCAATTTCAAATATACACTATATGAATCCACTTATATAACAAATGACAGAATTATAGTGAAGAATAGATTATTGGTTGTCAAGTGTTATGGACTGGGGAAGGGTGTGACTAGAAAGAGACAATCTGAGGGAGTTTCTCTGGGGTGATCAACAGTTCTGAACAGTTACACAAATCTCTACGTGTGATAAATTTCACACACACACACACACACACACACACACACACACACACACATCCCACAGTAAAAACTGGTGAAATCTGAAAAAGGTCTGTATTTCCGTTAGTACTGAGACTTTTACCCTGGTTATGTAAAATGTTATCACTGGAGGAAGCTGGGTGAAGGGAACAGGGAACTCTGAACTACTTTTGCAACTTGTAGGAGAGTCTAAAATTATTTCAAAATAAAACATTTTTTTACTGTTTTCTGAATGCAGCTGATAGATCAAGTAAGATGAAGATCACCAGATTTAACAACTTAGAAACTGCCGGTGACTGAGAGGAAACTGTTTTCATGAACATGATGGTTAGAAAGCAGAATGCTTAAAACACAGATTATGGTGGGGTTTAAGTTATTAGAAATGGCATCAAGTAGGATATGATCATGGAAGTTTAATGGCTGAGACAGACAATGAAATGGATCTCTGAAGTAGAAAAGTTAAGGGAAATGAGAATTTCTTACTAAATCTGGGGAGGGGAGGATCGGCTTATTTTTGAAAGATTCCCAAGGAGGCTACTGACCTATATTCAAGTACAGTAAACCACCAGATATTCCTCTAGAGTTACTCTAACGTCTACAGAAAAGCTTATGAAAATCCTAAATGAGTAGTAAAATTAGACAATGAGAGATTAGGGGGAAAAAATACATGCAAAGCATTTTGCTTCCACTTAAAAGATGAGCAACTGGCAGTGTCTTTCTCCAAAATACAACAACAAAAGTAGTTTGCTACACTGGGGGCAATATCAGGAAACTCTATTCTTAAGAAAAAATACAGACTTTGATTGGTGTATTATTTGCATCACTGAAACCGTCCTCTTCTCATGGCTTTCTAATTAATGGAAGAGCATCCTTTTTCAGTTAGATAAATACATATGAACAGATTAAGTGACTTGTACAAAGCCACACTGAATTTCAGGGGTAGAGCAAAGAAACAGATTCAAATTCAAATTTTCACTCTTAAGGAGTTTAGGTCGGGATTCAGAAATTGCTCCTGTAGATAAAGTCAACCTAGACAGACAAGCTCCACCTTAACCTTTGCTGACTGCTATCACACTAATCCAAGCTTCCTGGCACTATTCCCTAATCTAATCTTTACCACCTTGACTCACTCCTAACTTTCAAATGACAAAAGAAAACCAAAACAGAAGAATCTAGAGGATTTACCCACTTCCATCAAAACAAACCTACTTCACACTGAAGACAATGAAGTATTGTCAAAAAGAATGTGAACAACAGAGTAAGTCAGACTTGAGTTTAAAATCCCAACCATGCTTTTTGGTAGCTATAAAGGAAAAATACCTACTAGCCTCAGAGAGCTGCTATGGGGAGATAAAGAATCTGTAACTTAGTAGTAATTCATACACAGGAGACACTCATGTGATAGAACACAGCCTTCCACTTACCATATATGGAAAAAGTTCTAAACCAAACAACAAGCACCCACATTAAAATAATTACAAAGAGAATAAGCAAAACTCCATAGTCCACAAAATGGGTGCCTTTCCGGTTACTCTTCTCATCTCCTTAACCAATGATTTTTTTATTGGGACACACAAAATAGAATTACTCTCCACCCTGAAAATAGGTAATGCACAGATAAAATTAAACAAGGGTATACTCTCCACCCCCAAGTTACAGAGAAATTAATTTGAAAGAAACTTCATTTTTTTCTCTCAAATTTTGACAGCTCCAAAAAGAATGCTTTTAAGTATTTTAGAAGATTAACACTCAAGTATAAGAATGTATCTGATTGAACACACATACATATTTAACTGAACACATGACTGGTACTCTGTGCTTCACAACTCCCATGCATTCTGTTGAGAAAATCACTGTATCACTAGACCATTCATTCCACTTTCACTGCTCTGCCAGTGACCTCTGCTTATAATCCCCCTAGATACAACGACGTCACAAATTGGATCTCCACCCCCACCCCACCATCTAAACCAAGACAGCCAAGCCAAGAAAGCTGTTGGAAAGTCATTTGATTAAAAAGATTACTCCCTGCTGCTACCGACTCTGGTGAGCAGCAACTGGGACATGCCTTCTGAAAGGTGGTTGTTCTGATACCATGCTCTGAACTGGTGTTGACTGTTCACAGCCCCAAAACAGAGGTAAAAATACAGAAAGTTTTCTTTCTGTAAGTAATACAGAACTGAGGGACCTGGGTGGCTCAGTCAGTTAAGCGTTTGCCCTCAGCTCAGATCATGATCCCGGGGGATGGAGCTCCCAGTTGGGTTCCCTGCTCAGCAGGGAGCCTGCTTCTCCTTCTCCCTCTGCTCCTCCCCCACTCATGCTCCCTCTCTCTCTAATAAATAAATAACCCCTTTAAAAAAAGTAATACAGAATTCCATTTCTTGTCATGTTAAAAACACAGGGTCATGATAAAGCAGTAAACAGTCACTTTTAAGGCCCTATCTCAATTCTCATCCCGAATATAAAAGCTTAAAAATAATTGATAAGGGGAGGCTCCTGCGTGGCTCAGTCAGTTGAGTCTTTGCCCTCAGCTCCAGTTATGATCCTGAAACCTTGGAATCGAGCCCCACATTGGACTCCCTGCTCAGGAGGGAGTCTGCTTTTGCCTCTCCCTCTGTTCCTTCCCTACTCGTGCTCTCACTCTCTGTCTCTTGCTCATTCCTTCTCTCTCTCTCTCAAATAAATAAATAAAATCTTTAAAAATTGACAAAAATGGTGGAGAATTTTTTTTAATTCTTAAAGAAGGAGCCCACAGGAATGTGCTACAATAGAATATTAAGTGCTCTTCCAAAAAGCCAGATACACGACATAAACTATTTATGGCTCCAGGGAAACACCAAATGTTTCATGAGTGACTTCTTTACAGACACTATTTTTGCTCACACTTCACAATTACTGAATAAGGTAGTATTCAAAATCTCTGTGCTGCATTGGACATGTTTATTTTTTATGGCTTACATCACCAATCCCGCCCTCCAATCACAAATGAGTTAGTTTCACATAAGTAGTTTTAAGCTTACACTTTTAAACATAGGTCCTGTTTCTCAACAGAAACTAAATTTAGGATTTTTAAATATTTGCTTAAAGTAACCATATAACATGGCCAAGAAATTAAATAATTTTAAATGAGCTTTGTTTAAAAGGCCCACAATCCCTTATTCTAAGATTCAAGACCCTCAAAATCCCAACCAGAACTTATCTAATGGCAAAACTTAACCTGAACAAATGAAGAAATGACCCTAGCCTTTATTTACCTCACTTACTTGTACTAGTCATATTTCACTACATAGATCTTCATGTCTTTGATTATGGTCGACTCCACTAAGAATGTTACATAAGGTATACAAATCATATAACCTTTTAAAAATTCAAAAAGTTTTGGCTCCAAGAGTTTTGGATAATGGATTGTGAATCTGTACTTAGATAAAATCTTCACTGTTAAAAAAAATGTTTCTAAATTCAATATACTATTTTTCAGGAAACCAAAAAATTTTAAATCCATTTAAGTTTTATTGCATAATAAAGCCTGCAACAGTAATGGGCCCCCTCACAAAAAATGTATTAAAAATATCTTAATTATCAGACAATAAGTGCCACAAGATTTCAGTTGTTTTTTCCTTTTAAAGACTAAAAACTTGCGCTGAATTTTAAGTACTATTATGTTTTCCAAATTTAAGTCTTCACTAGATTAAGTTTTATTAAGTAAAAGTTTTACTCTACTTATTAAATTGTCGACAAATTTTGCACTCCTTTCCTTTGATAAAACCAATAATCTGAAGTCAAAATATCATGAGTTAACATAAATAAGATGAAGCACAGCCCTGAAGTTTCATTTTCTTACCATATAATTCTATTCCTAGCAATGAATGTATATTCATTATCTATAAGGATAATCCTTTGTAGTAATCATTATTAATTTTAGCCAAAAAATACTGACATATCACTAGACTTGATGATTAAATTTTTATATTTTTTAAATTAGTATACTTTAT
The DNA here is from genome assembly GCF_963455335.1 of Martes martes. Taxonomy (NCBI): domain Eukaryota; kingdom Metazoa; phylum Chordata; class Mammalia; order Carnivora; family Mustelidae; genus Martes; species Martes martes. Next base: position 81,384,300 of record NC_137892.1, on the reverse strand, counting down.
CTTTTAAAGCAGTTTTAGATTAAAAAAAAAAAAAACTTTAGCAGAAAGATATATTCCCTCTCCATAACCACAACTGTTAATTTCCCCCATTATCAATGTCTTTCTGTTATAACTGAAGAATCAATACTGATACACTATTAACTAAACTCCATAGTTCACATTAGGGTTATTCTTTGTTGTACATTCTATGTGTTTTGGCAAATACATAATGACATGCATCCACCACTATAACATCATATAGAATATTTTCACTGCCCTAAAAATCTTCTGTACTCCAACCCCTCATCCCTCCCTTGTCATCCCTGAACACCTGGCAACCACTGACCCATCATTTTATTGTCTCCAAAGTTTTGCCTTTTCCATAATGTCATATAGTTGGAGTCATACACTATATAGCCTTATCAGAATTGCTTCCTTTATTTCACAATACACATTTAAGGCTCTTCCACGTCTTTTTTATGGCTGGACAGCTCATTTCCTTTAGCACTGTATAATATTCCATCATACAGACATACCACAACTCATTCATTTACCTTCTGAAGGAAATCACAGTGGTTTCCAAATTTTGGCAATTAGGAATAAAGCTGCTGCTACAAACATGGTGTCCTGGTTTTGTGTGGACCTAAGTTTTGAATTCATTTGGGTAAATATCTAGGAGCACAACTGTTAGATCATATAAGATTAGTTTTAGTTTTCTAAGAAACTGCCAAACCATCTTCCAGAGTGTCTGTACCATTTTACAATGCCACCAGCAATGAATGAGAACTTCTGTTGCTCCATGTCCTCACCAGTAGTTGTTGTCAGTGTTTTGGATTTTAACCATTCTAATAGGTATGTAGTGGTATCTCATTATTATTTTAATTTACAATTCCCTAATGAAGATATTGGCCATCCTATGATATGTTTATTTGCCATCTGTGTATCTACTTTGGTGAGGTGACTATCTGTTCAGATCCTTTTGCTACTTTTTGATTGGGTCGTTTGTTCTCTTACTGTTGAGTTTTAAGAGTTCTTTGTATATTTCAGATACAGTGCTTTACCAGATATGTGTTTTATAAATATTTTCCCTCAGTTCGTGGCTATATGCAGAGCAAAACTTTTTAATTTTAGTGAAGCCCAACTTATCAATTATTTATTTCAAGAATCATGTTTTTGGTGTCATTACCTAAAAACTCATTGCCAAACCCAAGGTGAAAATTTATTTTTAATTACAAAAAAGCTTTCAGAGAAACTGGGTTTCAACCACTATCTGTTTTATAAACTTGGTTCATCCAATTTCTTACAACCTAAAAAAGTAAAGCAAATAACTTCCAACCTACAGTTTTCAAAATACTACTTATGAAAGAGAAAAATAAATTAACGAAATGTTAACACAAATGCCTATACTTTTTTTTTTTTTTTTAAAGTAAACTCCATGCCACAAATGGGGCTCAAACTCACAACCTGAAGATCAAGAGTCACATGTTCTACCAACTGGGCTATCCAGGTGTCCAGCTTGGCCATTTTGCCAACTTGGTGTTTACCAAATTCAATTATGTCACACATGCTTGAAAAAGCTGGAAGTGAGGGGGCGAGGGGGTGAGGAGATTTAACTCTGAAAGCAAGTCTATTTCTTTTTTTTTTTTTTTTTAAAGGATTTTAAGTAATCTCTATACCCAGTGTGGGGCTCAGACTCAAAAGCCCCAGAAAAAGACTCACACACTATACCAGTTGACCCAGCCAGGCTCCCCTGAAAGCAAGTTTAGATGGTAAGAAGACTTAAGCAAAACATCTTAATTTCAATTGTCTTATCACATATAATTCACTGATGAAGCTTGTTTGGCAGAAAGAGATTTTAGGACTTCTCAGAAAACCAGAATTTTCCTCTAAAACTAATGTTCAACCCATTCAAATCCTATAAAAAATCTGTCAAGAAACATGCAGTAGAAAAGTTGGAAGATAATGTCTACTAGTTTAGTAGAGTTGTGCTCAGCATGTGAAGCAAAAGTTCTTCACCCCTTAAACTTATTAGGAAAGGCATTCCATAACAACCCTGAAACTATTTTTTTTTTTTAAGATTTATTTATTTTAGAGAAAGAGCACATGCATCAACAGTGGGGAGGAGGGGAAAGAGATCCAGACAATTTCAAAGCAGGCTCTCCGCTGAGCATGGAGCCCCATAAGGGGCTTGATACCAGTACCCTGAGATCATAACCTTAGCCAAAACCAAGAGTCCCATAAATGACTGAGCCACCTAGGTGCCCCACCCCAGAAACTATTTTTCATATTTTATGAGAAGATATTTTTCCCAGTGAATCCCTTAAAAAATCAGAGCATTTAGGAAAACAACAGTGAATTGAGTAAGCTTGGCTATTGTGACATGAAGAGAGCTTCAGTTTCCATTATCGGCAGTATACACTCAATATTTATGTAACTTTTCTCTCCTCTAAATACATCCAGTATAAGTTAAAATTTATCAAAATATTTTCAAGGGTTCCGGAAAATGAATATATAATTATTAATATACTGAATCTACACACTACATCTTCCAAACATATCATGAAAAGCAATCTTAAAGAAAATGTCCATGATTATGGCAAATTACTTAGAGATGCATCTGTTATTACTTTATTTTGTGACAATTATATACAGAAAGGGTGCCAGAAAAATTGCTTAGAGCAACTGATTGAATCAGTACTTTCCATAACAATGCTGACAGGAAACAAAGCTCCATATGGGAATAAGTAAACAATAAAACTGTTTTCCAACGGAAGAAACCCACCTCCATAATACTATGTATCTTTAATTCAAATGGCTATTTCCCCCATATTTTAAGATATTTGTAATTAGGATATATATTCAATACAATAATGTCCCATTTTTCTCCTGAAAAGCAGTTTTAATGAGGTACCTCATATTAAAGATGACCTGGAAATACAGTATATTATAAAAAGTTATGGTTTATTTTCATGGTGGTAATTATTATTAAACATAAGCAACAATCTTTCCCATTTCACATGTAGTAGTTTTTCATTAATTTTTTTTCTACCTATATTTTAAAAGATCTATTTATTTATTTTAGAGAAAGAGCATCCAAGTGAGCAGGGGCGAAGGAGTAGGGGAGTGGGGGTAAGGGCAGAGAGTAAGGGGGACAAGCAGACCTCCTGCTGAGCAGGAGCCTGCCGCAGGACTCCATCCCAGGACCCTGAGATCATGACCTGAGCTGAAATCAACAGACACTTAACCAATTGAGCCACCCATAAGCACCCTTCTAACTATATTTTTAAACAATTATGACATACCAAGCACTGTGTTTGGTGCTATGAACACAATGGAGCAAAAGAGATGAGATCATGCCTACCCTAGTAAACCTTGTTGTCTTGTGTCTCTTGGGGTGAATCTAGAAAAAGGAAGCCACAGCACCGATGTTAACATGGCAAGTGGAGCAACACACTGTTTTGATACCAGTTTCCTGGACTAGTAGAAGAGAGGTGTCAAGAGAGACTTGCCATGCCTTAAAAGCCAACAAATGCCAATGGCTTCCTACAGTGGAGGGCATTTATGGACACTCTGACCATCAACATATTTTACTTATGTATTACCTTACAGCTTATAAAAATATACTAACCCACCCATTCTGTCTTCATGATTAGCAATTTTCACCTAAGTAGCTACTCAAAAAAAAAAAAAAAAAAAAAAAAAATTGGGCCCCATTTGTCTTCTTTAGTTCACCCTAAAGAAACAGAATTTTTCAAACCATGTGCCAAAAACAAAAAAACTTCAGAAAATCCATATATACACAGTAAATGATCTCCCTTATCTTCTCAAACATTATCAAATCCCAAACTTGGCACATGTAGTATTCTATAACAATTCAACCCAAAAAAGTTATTCCATACTATCTTTTTCCTCAGCCGTTATTAAAGGGAGTAAAAGAACTAAAAGAAAAAAAAAATTAAATTAAAAGTAATCACAATACCAAAAACAGAAAAAAATTTCTTCCAAGTTGTGTTTTATCCCTTAAAATTCTGAATACTATCTACTTAACATATTCCACTAATAACAGTTGTAGCAAGAATCTTAGGAATAACCATCCTATAAAAATCCTTGTGCTGAATCTATACAAAAGCGAAGCATTTTTTGGTTACGTTTACCCACGCAACCAACGAAAGGATAATCCAAAGTACATTAGTTTAAATTGTGGCTTAGGAGGCTATTGACATTTCTGGTTTTTGTAATAATAACCTAGAATGACTTCACTAAAACCAAAAACTGGAATACTTCACATCCCAGAGTAAGGCAATTCTAATAGACAAACACTTAAACAACTGAAACATAACAGGTATTCAAATACCACAATACTAAAATTAACTCGAAGATTTTTTTGTATATTAGGATAGGTTTATATAAATGTTCTATCATGAGCTGATAACTTAAAATACAATGGATACTTAAGATGAAGTTCATCATTAGCAAGGGTAGATCGTGACAAAGACTCTCTCCTTAACCAAATTTTAAACCAAATTTTAGTAAGCTTCCTCTAAACTCTGTTCTTTTTTTTTAAGATTTTATTTATTTATTTGACAGAGAGAGAGAGATCACAAGTAGGCAGAGAGGCAGGCAGAGAGAGAGGAAGGGAAGCAGGCTCCCCACTGAGCAGAGAGCCCGATGCGGGGCTCGATCCCAGGACCCTGAGATCATGACCTGAGCCGAAGGCAGAGGCTTTAACCCACTGAGCCACCCAGGCGCCCCTAAACTCTGTTCTTAAGAAGGCTTTGACCGGGGCACCTGGGTGGCTCAGTGGGTTAAAGCCTCTGCCTTCGGCTCGGGTCATGATCTCAGGGTCCTGGGATCGAGCCCCGCATCGGGCTCTCTGCTCTGGCAGGGAGCCTGCTTCCCCCTCTCTCTCTGCCTGCCTCTCTGCCTACTTGTGACCTCTCTCTCTCTGTCAAATAAATAAATAAAATGTTTAAAAAAAAAAAAAAAAGAAGGCTTTGACCTTGGGGCACCTGGGTGGCTCAGTGGGTTAAGCCTCTACCTTCAGCTCAGGTCATGATCCCAGCATCCTGGGATCGAGCCCCATATCAGGCTCTCTGCTCGCTCGGCGGGAAGCCTGCTTCTCCCTCTCCCACTCCCCCTGCTTGTATTCCCTCTCTCGCTGTGTCTCTCTCTGTCAAATAAATAAAATCTTTAAAAAAAAAAAGAAGGCTTTGACCTTGGCCTTCTGTGTCTTTTCTATCCTTGCTGGGCCTCCATAGCCCAGCCTTAGCAAGAATCCCCCAATTGTTGGGGCGCCTGGTTGGCTCAGTGGGTTAAGCCTCTGCCTTCGGCTCAGGTTATGATCTCAGGGTCCTGGGATCGAGCCCGCATTGGGCTCTCTGCTCAACAGGGAGCCTGCTTACTCCCCTCTCTCTCTGCTTCTCTGCCTACTTGTGATCTCTGTCAAATAAATAAATAAAATCTTTAAAAAAAAAAATCCCCCAACTGTTAATATCTGATCACACTTGATACTTGGTTAAGTTCCTTAATCCCAACTTTTAATATCTAAGTCCTGGTATATCCTGAAGAAGAATCCTATTAGGTCAGTTTTGCAAGAATCCTGCTACTGTTGATGCCTTCTCTTAGTGATTTTATATCCCCTGACCTCCACACCTTGCTCCTTGGCTATAAATCTTCACTTATCCCTGCTGTATTCAGAGCTGAGTTCCATCTCTGGCTCCTATTGCAGTAATCTTGAATAAAGTCTTCCTCACCATTTTAACAAGTGTCAGCATCATGTTTTCTTTAATAAAAGAAACCTTATAAGGGAGAGAATCTCAAATTCCTCAGTAAACTTTGGTTGGTAGATTGAAAGAAGGGGAAAAACTAAAACCTTTTCTTAAAATTATTCCTATCAATCAACATCTGAGCGCTGAATTATGTTCAAGGCACCAAGTCTATAGTGTTAAAGATAAAAAAGATTTTTATCTTTTTATTTAAAATTTTTTTAATTTTAAAAATTTTTAAAAAGATTTTTAACAAAGAATTTGACTGGCCTTTGTTTTGGCTCCTATGAAGAGACTAAATTCTTAGTATTTCCTGAGTAACAGGAATACCTTTGTTGTTCATGAATCTGTTAAATCACACCTGAGTTTATGCTGACAAGATGACTCAGGATAGGTATGAGCGCTATAAAGATCATCCATGTGATCAGAGGGATGGGGCTTGGAGCCCCAGGGAGGGGAAGGGGACTGGAAATTGAGGTTCAGTCAGATGGCCAATGGTTCAAACATACTTACTCAAACATGAAATAAGTGAAACCCCAATAAAAACACCTGACACCTGAAGTTTTGTGAATACACCAGAGTGCTGGAATGGTGACAAGCCTTGACTCCACTAGGAGAGGGCACATAAGTACATAAGTTCTGCATTCAGGCTCCTCCCAACTTCCACATTTCACTTTAAGTGTATCTTCACTACTGATTTGGAACCTTTATAAAAAACTGTAATAGGGGAGCCCGGGTAGCTCAGTCAGTTGAGTGTCTGACTCTTGATCTCAGCTCAGGTCTCAACCTCAGGGTCATGAGTTCAAGCCCACATTGGGCTCCATGCTGGACATAGAGCCTACTTAAAAAAACAAAATCAAAAAAAGAACCAAACCAAAACAAAACAACAAAAAAACCCACTGTAATTGAAAATAATGCACAGGGGTGCCTGGGTGGCTCAGTGGGTTAAGCCTCTACCTTCGGCTCAGGTCGTGGTCTCAGGGTCCTGGGATCAAGCCCCACACCAGGCTCTCTGCTCAGTGGGGAGCCTGCTTCCCCCTCTTTCTCTGCCTGCCTCTCTGCCTGCTTGTGAACTCTCTGTCTGTCAAATAATAAATAAAATCTTCAAAAAGGAAAAAAAAAAAAGCACTTTCCTGAGTTCTGAGTCATTCTAGTGAATTATTAAACCTGAGAGAGTCATGGGAACCTCCAAATTCATAGAGGCTTATGAGAAGTACAGGTGGCCTGGGAACCCCCAACCTTATGGCTGCCACCTGAAATGAGGGCAGTCTTGTAGGGGTAGAGGGTCATGGAAATCCCCTGGGTTTGTAGCCAGTTGGTCAGAAGTACGGGTGACCTGGGGACCCTCAAACTTAAAGCTGACAATTAAAGTGAGGGCAGTCTTTTTGGAAACCATGACCTTAAACCAATGGTGGAGTCTGATGCCAATTCTGGGTGGTTAGCATCAGAACTGGATTCTAGTATACTGTTAGATACAAGACAAAATTTCTCTCTTTGAGGAGACAGATAAAGGTTTATCAGCAGGTCCACTTAAGACCAAAGCCAACCCCAGCAGGAACAAGAAGTGGAGTTTTTATTTTGATTTATTGTGCATCTTCAAAATATCATTATTTATATCTTTTCTTTTGGAACTTTCTTGGAGACAAACAAAATTAAACCCACACACAGAACAGTTCAGCTTTTGGAACAACCATATGAAAATGGGTATACAGTTTACACAGTTAAACTTCATGTTTATCAAAATGAAAATGGGGTAATTTCTACTGGGTTTTAAAATTTAAAAATAGCCTTCCTTGTACAAAACCGTATGTGTACACAGGAAGAAATAAAATGGAAATGAAGAAATAAAATGAAGGTAATACCATAGTAGTGATCAGAGAAAACCATTATTTCTCTTTTCCTTCCCCTTCCCACTTAATATATTAAAAGAGATCTTACCAGGTCAATAAGTATCAAAAATTATAAAATATATGGATATCTCAATATTTCATCACTGGGGTATGGGACACAAACAGTCCCTAAGCCTGAACTAATTTATTTCCAATTTTCTACTACAAAAAATGATGCTGTAATAAATATCCTAATTCTCTGCATGAAATTGGTACAATTTCCTTAGGTAAACTATTTAAAGTATAATTTCTAGGTCTAATGATACATTCTTAACACACATTTATACTCCTGCTAGCTTTGTATATGAATATGCTTGTTTTCTATTTTTTTAAGATTTTTAAATTTTATTTATTTTTGTGAGAGAGAGAGAAAAAAAGAGAGTGAGGGAGCCCGAGTGGGGGGAGGGGCAGAGGGAGAAGCACACTCCCCACCGAGCGGGGAGCCTGATGTGGGACTCCATCCCAGGACCTTGTGATCATAACCTGAGCCAAAGGCAGACACATAACCGACTGAGTCACCCAAGCGCCCTACACTTGTTTTCTATACTTGATAATGTAAGGAGACCTTTTCCCTTTGCCAACATAAGAGGCCAAACCATTTTCTCAGTGTTGCTTTAAAACGAACTTTTTAAGAAACTGACTCTTTTTTAAAATATTTTTTGGCAAATTTTTTTTTCCACAGACAACTTTTTGTTTATGCTCTTTGTCCATTTAACTCTGGAGCATTCATCTGTTTCTCTCTAATGTCTAAGAGTATGTATATACAATATAAACAGTTTAAGCCTTTTTCACATCCAAATTCATCCGTGGTTTGTCATGATGCAGTTTAGTCACTATGAATAATACAATGTCCTTTTAGGAGTTTTATAACTTGGCCAAAGAAAATAGTCTTTATTAGGTTAACAGTCAATTATTTTAGGCTAAACATTTGTACTCCAAGGTAGTTAACATAGAGCATTCAAGACCTAAAAAAAAGCAAATACTCACAGTCACTAACAAAACCTAAAAAAAAAGCAACTACTCACAGTCACACTCAAGTTAGTGTAAAATATTCTATTAAAAACAGATAACAGTTTTCTATTCCCAAACTGTATACACTTTATACTTTAGAAAAAGTGTACTTATTCATTGCAACACAGGAATTTGGGATTTAATACTTACTTTACTTTTACTATCATTACTCTCAGAGTTTGCATACAAAGTCAACATTTTACCTTTTTCTAGAAATTTAAAAATTTACAAAAGTAAATTTAAAAGATGAGGGAGAAGATACATGAAGTCAAAAGGGGAAGAAAGAAAACTGATGTCAAAAAGTGGATCCTTAAAACCCATAAAGAACCTTAATCCTCGGGGCGCCTGGGTGGCTCAGTGGGTTAAAGCCGCTGCCTTCAGCTCAGGTCATGATCCCAGCGTCCTGGGATCGAGCCCCGCATGGGGCTCTCTGCTCAGCGGGGAGCCTGCTTCCTCCCTTCTCTCTCTGCCTGCCTCTCTGCCTACTTGTGATCTGTCTGTCAAATAAAGAAATAAAGTCTTTAAAAAAAAAAAAAAGAACCTTAATCCTCAAAACATAGTCTTTATATATATATAATTATATTTATTTATTATATATCTTTATAAATTGTATATGTTTTATATTTATATATTATATATATATTTACATATATTTAAAAACTATATATATAGTTTTCTGAATGTTGCATCTTTTTGATTAGCTGATGAATGCACTTTTTAAAAAAGATGCTAGAATTCAGATTGTTTTTTAAAAAAAAGTTTTGGCCTTAAAAATGTTTTATCATCTGGGACACCTGGGTAGCTCAGTTGGTTGGGCATCCGACTCAGTATCAGCTCAGGTCCATGATCTTGGGGTTTGGGATAGAACCCCAGTTTGGGCTCCCAGCTGCGTGTGGAGTCTGCTTGAGATTCTCTCTCCCTCTCCCGCTCCCTCTGCTTCCTTCTTTCGCTCTTCCTCTAATTAAAAAATGTTTTATCATCCAAAATCTTATTATTCAAATTATAAAGTATCTGTGTGTATTAAGTTACATCAAATGTAAATCACCTTACAGAAAAGTAAAATTGTCTTCTACATCTAATGTTACGTAAATTATTAAAACAAAAAACAAATTTACCTCAGGAATTTGCAAGAATACCCTTATAATACTCCACAAGCTATCGCACATTCAAGGCCCAGAAACTGGCCAAATACTACTACTTCCTGCCATTTTTTAAAATATTTAGCTTTATGGCTGTTAAATGTGTCTTCATATTTATCAATAATGCAAAAACATTTGTTATAAAAATTAGTAAAAACTAAATTTTAAAAAACTTAGTAAAAACTAAAGGAACAGAAACTTAGTAAAAACTAAATAAAGGAATAAAACTTAATTTTCAAGGTGCTCATAATGATATATAAGACTGTCCAACTAAAGGAAGCAACATCCAAATATGAACTGTCTTCAGGCAGTACAACTACAGGTGATTTCTTTTTCCTTTTTAACAGATTTTCTTAAATTCAGAAATGAGTATCTATTATTTTTTTTAAAGATTTTTATTTATTTATTTGACAGAGAGAGATCACAGTAGGCAGAGAGGCAGGCAGCGAGAGAGAGGGGGAAGCAGGCTCCCCAATGAGCAGAGAGCCAGATACGGGGCTCGATCCCAGGACCCTGAGATCATGACCTGCGCCAAAGGCAGGTTAAGGTTAAGCCAAAGGCTTAACCCACTGAGCCACCCAGGCGCCCCAGAAATCAGTATCTATTATTTTTATAACTAAACTTTTTTTTAGAAAAAGATGAAATGTACCAAGTCAAGTAACTAGAAGTAACTTCCAGATCTTCAAGGAATGGTCTCCTCAAAGAGAGGGCTAGTTTTTAAAAACCTTACCTGGTGATAGCTGCTCAAAATAACGGCTACAAAAAATACCCTGCACTACAAGCAGAGTTACAGTAAGACAGTACAGTCTATTTTCATCTAAGTGTCAGTACTATATGCTTTGCTGCACACAGTTTCATCAGTCTGAAGGCTAAAGCAAAAGTTACCAGTTATGGTAGAATTTACTTTTTAGGGAAAAATTAATTACCTCCATAAACTAAATCCCAGATTTTTCTCCTTTTTAATGTTATAAAAGTAGTTATGATCAAGTTAGAATATGTAGAAAATATATGGAAATGTTTACTCTATCTTGATATATCACAAAACCCAGCCCCCTTTACCTTCATAATATAGTGCTAAACACCATCCAGAAACAAACAAACAAAACAAAACAACCTGCTAGCCAAAAAGAAAAAAAGAACTCAGATATGAAATGGAAAACTAAAGAACTAGTTATTATTCTTAGCCACATCAGGGCAAAATAAACAAAGAGAAGCTAGCCTGTCCTATTATGGAAATAAGGCTGCTGTGTCTGCTACGAAAAAAATTTTTAAGTCAACTATTTAGCAAAGCCAACTGCCAAAAGATAACTGGTCAAAGGAGAAATACAGCATCATCACTGGATGCAATCCCAAGACAGTCAAGGAGGTAAATCTTTGCTCCTTCTCTTCTATTTCCAACTCACATAAAGAGAAACAGGATAGGATAAGATTCAGTAATCACAGGCAAAGATAAAGAAAGTAATCACAAAATCTCAAGGACCAATCTTAAACCTAATTTGTGAAACTTAACCTAGAAGGAAAGTTTCCAGCTATTTAAAAAAATGAAAACAAATATTATCCTGTAAACAGATGAATTATCTAAAGATCAGCACAACTTAGAGAATAGTAAGTTTTGATGTATTCTGAGGATTTTATTTTGCATATGTATTTATATTCTTTCTGCTGAGTTGTCTTCTCAATTTTAATGAATAAATCTATCTCCTTTTTTATGGTTTCAATATTCACTTAAATATGATAAAATAAGCATAATCTTAGTTTCAGCTCTGCCATAAAATAGCTTGACCAAGTGTCTGGGCCTAACTTTCTTCACTTACATACAGAAAGGTATTGGTCCAAATGACTTAAATGAACCCCTCTATTGTAAATTAATCATTCTATAGTTCTTCATGAGGACTTCGAGTTATTTTGGGTAACATTCCCCTTTAACTGAAGTAACACTGTCCCTAGATGAAAACAGTGGGTATATTCCCCCAGTCATTCACCACATCAACACTGGTGAAGACAGTACTACAGACTTACTTCCACCCCAACTCCATCACTTCAACCATCCTCCAACACAATAAACGCATCACTACCTACTTATTTATTTACTTACAGAGGAAATGGGTAAACCAAGCCCCACTACGGAGAGGACAGTGGTTGTGATGGTACTGTCATGGTACGGATACTGGATGCTGTTGTCTTTACAGAAAAAGCCTCTCTGAAATGGACTTATTTGGCCCAAATTTAGAACAGCCATAGGCATGGAAGCTGTTGGGGAAGGGAAAAAAGATACACATGGTTAAATTCAATTCACTTCATTATGAAGTAAACTCTACTGAATGGGATGCAAATTTTAACCATATTTGGTCCTTTCTGAAAAGGATCAATATTCCAAAATACCCAAGAGTAGAGATAAAGGAAACCATGCAGCATTAGCTTGTCCATATCAGCCCCACCCTTATCAACTATAAATTCTCTTGCTTGCGTTGACCTCTGATTTTAAAGACAATCAATAAAAGAAATACCCAGAGAAGGGAGCAAAATTGGCCCATAGAACAATAAAGCTGAAAAAACAGGAGGCTTTCTATTTTACATTTTGTAACTAGTTTATTTTTAATCAAATTGATTGACATTTTAAATATGTTTTAAAAAAAGTGAAAACTATAAATACATTTAGTTATCAATAATATCATAACAGCCAGAAATACTCTGGGGGGGGATAGAAACCTTTGTTTCACATCAAAAAGCAAATTAATAGGGTTAGGGAAAAATAGAAACCATAAGTGTATTTGATAATAAAAACAGAAAGAAACTAGCCTTTTTTTCCCAAAGATAAATTTAAAATGATTAGCCCTGCAAGACTCGAAATCACTTGAGCCAATTATACAGGAATAATATCCATTTCAAATTTTTCACCTAAGTAAAGTGAAGGACCAAAGAGAAGTTAAATAACTTAAATGAGTAGCTTTGTAGTATGTTGAAATTTACTATGTTTTTATGCTTTGTTTTATACAATTCAAATACTCTCGCCTCTACTCACTATATGTTCAGACTAGGTTAGGCCACACAAAGGGAGACAAACTAGTATAAAACTGACACTAGGTTCAAGAGTCTAAACCTTATGTGTAGAAACAGAATGTATATTGCAGGAAATTGTTTAAAATATAATACCAAGATAGCTATGGGGGGGGAGGGGTGATGAAATTGTTCTATATCTCGACTGTGACGGTTACCCATAACTCTAAGCATTTGTCAAAACTCACAGAATGTACATCAAAATAAGTGAAATTTTACACTATGTAAATTTACAAAGAAATACCATAAAAAAGACATTAAGTGTGTCTAATTTCTAAAATGATATAAAAGGTCCTATAGGAACTCAGAGGTCAACGTGAACTAGAGTAATTAGAAAAGACTATTTTTAAAAAGGCAACTGAGTTGAACCTGTAATAGCAGGTAAACCACAGGCAATAGGGAGGGGCTCAGGGAGAGCATTTAGTGGTTCAAAAAAGCAAGGTCAGCATGAGGCCGCACTAACAAGAGCACAGAGGGAATGAGCAAGGGGTTTTCAAGGTACGTAACATTTTAGAGCCATCCTGTACTGCGTGCTCACACATGCCAGACACTGGGCTACACAGATTAACTCCATTCTTACTTATAACCCCGCAGGTACTACCACTTCTCCCATTTGTCACATAAAGTTATTATGAGGCTTAGACAAATGTGGACCCTTGCTGAAACGAATAAGGAGTAAAACCAGGATTCCAGTTCAGGCTGTTTCCACTGTCATTGTATATGTGGCCTCCCATGGAGGCAAGTGATCTGGATAAATTAAGACATGAGAACTGTGACAAGAAGATAGGAGGTGGGAGACTGATGATTTGAAAAAGTTTGTTCAGTATAAAATACATATTATGTTCATAATGAAAACTCAAAGTTAATGGAACAAAATGTTCTTTGCTATGGATAACTCTCAATTCTTCAATTCTGTGGTTTTTGTTTTTTGGTTTTTTTTTTGTTTGTTTTAAGATTTTATTTATTTGACATAGAGAGACAGCCAAAGAGGGAACACAAGCAAGGGAGGTGGGAGAGGGAGAAGCAGGCTTCCCGCTGAGCAGGGAGCCCGATGCGGGGCTCGAACCCAGGACCCTGGGATCATGACCTGAGCTGAAGGCAGACGCTTAACGACTGAGCCACCCAGACACCCAATTCTGTGGTTTTTAATGGGAAGAAGACAGCTTGAGATTTTCGCATTTGGTAAAAAAAATTACATATTTACAATACTGGCCTAAAAAAGGGCTTTTCCTATAGGAAATTAAATATCACTGCTCTCTTTGCTCAGTCAGGATCAGCAACAGGGTAAGATAGGGGAAGCTAGAAATTAACTTAAAAAAAAAAAAAGTAGAAAGGAGACCATTTCATATAGCCTTGAAATAATTCAGTAATTAGCTGATAAGTAGTGTGTTAATAGTGAAAACAGAAGAAAATGCACAAAGGAGTGTTCTGAATACAGAAATGATTTAACTTCATGCCTAACTACAAGTGCTAAGGCAGACCTGAAGAGGACACTTCAGGGTTTGGCAAGAAAGAGAATGGTGGGCCCACTGACAGAAATGTGAAGCTGTGAGTGGGACACGGTTTATGTTGGAAGAAAATTAGTTTAGTATTGAGAATATTGCCTTTGGGGTGATCTGGTAACTTCTTAAATGCTCAGCCTCATCTCTGACTCTTCTCCATGCAGCCCTTAAGATTCCAATCACACTGAATCATTTGCTGTTGCCTTTCCATGTTATGTTTTCAAAACCCTGGGTGGCTTTATTTACATTCAGCCTTCTACTGGGGATACCTGCCCTCTCATTTCCCTTCAGTCCAAGGCAGGCATGCCCTGTGTATTGGTCCAGTGGCAAATTATACACACATCTATCACACTATATTTGATATTGCCTATGACATTCTATCACCAACTTGAAGGCAAAGACTATCATTCTCACATTCTTTACACGAGGCACACACACACAGTGGGCTCTGAATAAAAATACACTAAACGGCTATAATGGGAAACAATCAGAAATAGAAAGAGATACCCCAGATATTGGCATTAGAGGTGGTAACTTAAGCCAGGAGAATGCAACAGATCAGAAACAGCCTAAAATCAAAACTAACAGAGATAAAACAATCAGCTAATGACTAAATATCCATAATGAAATCATGGACAGACTGTAGGAAAAAAGGAAGAGAGGATGACTACATGCTCTAGAGGGCAAGGGTTGTGTCCATTTTGTTCAGCAGCACACAATGGCCATTCTTGCAAAAGAATGAACAATAGAGAAGTAGGGCAATGTCGTGATACAAAAACCAAGAGAAATAGCTTAGAGTAACAATCAGTATCTGGGCAAAGGTAGGATGCGAATACTAAGACATCAAAGAATGTGAGAACTGAGTAGTCTCTGAGGTCTGAGGAAAAAGGGATCTTTGGATAACCACCCTTTTATTATAATATTATGCCACCTCCACTAACAGAGCAATATCTTTATGAAGAAACTTAAATAATGAACTTCAATACTGGGTTGTCATTGTCTAAGCATGAATATCTTTCTTCTAGTTAAATATATTACAATTATTTCCTTTATTACTCATATATTACACACACACACACACACACACACACACATACACGTACATTCCTATGAACTGAATTCTGTGGCCCCCAGAATTCTTATTTTGAAGCTCTAACCTCCAATTTTTTCATATTTGGAGGCAGGTCTTTTAGTAGGTAATTAGGGTTAAATGAGGTCATAAATCTATTAACTTAATCCAATAGGACTGGTCTCATAAGAAGAAGAAAATAAAGACATCTCTCTCTCCCTCCATGTACATGCACCAAGAAAAGGGCATGACAGGACACAGGAAAATGCAGCCATCTATAGGCCAGGAAGAGGGTCCTCACCTGAACCCAAGCGTGCTGGCATCCCGATATCAGAATTCTAGCCTCCAAAACTGTGAAAAGATAAACTTCTAAAGTTTTTTTGTGTTTTTTTGGCTTTTTTTTTGTTTTTTTTTAAGATTTTATTTATTTATTTGAGAGAGAGACAGGGAGAGAGAGCATGAGAGGGGAGAAGGTCAGAGGAAAAGCAGACTCCCCATGAAGCAGGGAGCCCAATGCAGGACTCGATCCCAGGACCCTGGGATCACGACCTAAGCCGAAGGCAGTCGCTTAACCAACTGAGCCACCCAGGCGCCCTAAACTTCTAATGTTTAAGCCACCCAGTCTACACCATAATGTCAGAGCAGCCCAAGAAGACTAGGACAGATAGATAAACACACACACACACACACACACACACACACACACACACACACACACACGGGCAAATCTAACCTCCCCCTCAAGAATAAACAAACACCTCTATTTTAAATCTAACCTCCCCCTCAAGAATAAACAAACACCTCTATTTTAAAAAGCAACGGAATGGGGAAGCTGGGTGATGGACACTAGGGAAGGTCTGTGTTGTGGTAAGCGCTATGTATTGTCTAAGACTAATGAATCACAGACCTGTATCCCTGAAACAAATAATACATTATATGCTAATAATTTAAAAAAGGAAAAAAGGCAATGGAATATTCTCTGCTATAGAGATTATTTTCAACAGTAATTTGGGGGGATAGTAATGGAGAGTACTGTGTCTAAGTATTATGGGAAGATGCTTCTCGAAATAAACCATTTCATGAAAAAGGTACATCATTACATAAAGGATATAGAAATATTTTGACCCAAATCATAATTCTAGGAGTTTTTTCTAAATTTAAATATTTCCATATGAGAAGTCGCTTTTTAAAAGTTCTTGCTAAACATCTTTCAGTCTTCTAAACACACTTGTTAGCTATAGTATGTCTGCTCTTAGTGCATGCCTTCTAAGATATACAGAGGAAGATAAATAAATGAATACCTCAACAGATAGATATGCTTCCTATATTCTCTTTCAATAAAGCGATAATTGAAATCTCTCCCATATTATAGTACATACATCCTTAAAGACATGGTATTACAAAATATTCCAAAATTCCAAAAGGATAAATGGAATCACTCTCAAACACATTTTAAAGAGAAACTAATGTCAATTTTTAGTATGTAGAAGCACCAGGTTTTTCAGGTCTCTTTGCAAGGGGACTTGGCACAAAGCTGTAGCAAACCAGTTGCTGCAGTTGCACCACCCTGTCTTCAGCTTCGGGATGTTTCTCATGGCCAGAAATGCTCTTAGTCGTCTCCAAGATCAAAGCATGCAGTAAGGGATGCCTGGATGGCTCAGTCAGTTAAGCATCTGCCTTTGGCTCAGGTCACCATCCCAGGGCCCTTGGGATGGAGGCCCACAATGGGCTCTCTGCCCGGTGGGAAGTCAGCTTCTCCCTCTGCCTCCCGCTCCTGTTTATGCGCATGCCCTCCGGCTCACGCGCACACGTGTGTGTGTGTGTGTGTGTGTGTGTGTGTGTGTCTCTCTCTCTCTGACAAATAAATCTTAAAACAAAGCATGCAGCAAGCAACAGCAACACAGAACCACCAGAAAAAGACACATGATTTCCATGACAAATATGGTAATGCTGTATTAGCCAGTGGAGCTACTTTCTGTGTTGCTGTACGTGCATACATAGCAACGCAAACTGGAACAGAATGGATCTTGTCCCCTGTTGGCAGCGTCACCCCAAAGGAATGGAGAGATCAGTAATCATCCCAGCTGGTATAATATTGAACGGTTTCAAAACAAATTCACAACTGATGCCAAGTAAAAGCACAGTGCACCCATTAAAATATGGCATGACTGAAAAAATAAAGCACATCTGAAACCTAAAAAAAAAAAAAAAAAGTTGAAGCAACAATTTTTAAAAAGTGCTAAATTTACTTCATGAGAACAAAATAAAAATCTAGACATTATTAAAGTGATTAAATGGGCTTCAGTACCTACTACCTCCCCTGTTTTCTCAAAAGATCCAATTTCAGGGGCGCCTGGGTGGCTCAGTGGGTTAAGCCTCTGCCTTCGGCTCAGGTCATGGTCTCAGGGTCCTGGGATCAAGCCCCACATCGGGCTCTCTGCTCAGCAGAGAGCCTGCTTCCCCCTCTCTCTCTGCCTGCCTCTCCACTTACTTGTGATCTCTGTCAAATAAATAAAAAATATTTTTAAAAAAAAATTAAAAAAAAAAAGATCCTATTTCAGACATCTAAGTAAGTATTATGCCATCCAGGGAAATTCAAATGTCCATTCTCTTGAAAATCCCCCTTCTTATTCATTCAGACATTTCAATTCCTATTATATTGCAACCACAGTGCCAGGAAAAAAGACTGGAAGGGAGACAAATGAATAAGAGTTCACCAAAAAATGTTTAATAAAAGAGATAGATAGTGCTACAGGAAAGTAACAGCTATAATTACAAGCAAAAGTGAAGCTTAGAGTATTGAGACAATGCAGCAATCAGGACCCCAGCAGGAAACAGCACCCTTAAATGGAGTAATTTAAGAACCGCTTAATAAAGGACTATTTACAAGGTATGGAAGACGGTCAGAGTCAACGGACAGTGCAACCTCCTGAAGCTGCCACCCCTAAGCCTTAAAAGTACAAAGAGGAGAGGTTCATGAGAACTGTGACCTCTGGGAAAGCCAACAACACATGAAGTGGCAGAAGAAGCCAAAAAAATAAACACAGCAACCCTACTCTCCTCCTGCCAATGTTTCCCATTGTCCAAGCACATCTAGAACTCAAAGGGCAAGGTCAGCCTCCTGGCACTGAGGGCAGAGTAGGCAATGATGAGAACCGATCCACAGAAAGAAATGGAATATATCCAGAGCCACATATCAGAACAAGGTAAAACCAGTTAGGGTCTCACCATGGAATAGATAATAAATAAAAGTGGATAACTGTGGAAAGCCTCATCAATGAACTATTTACAGAATCTGTACTAAAACTATATATTAGGAACTTTAAATTTTATTCTGTGGGTAAAGGAGACACACAATCCAATCTGTACTTTAGCAGGGGGGAAAACTCTGAGAAGAGCCATATAAAGGAAAAAGCAGTATAAAGTTAGAATAGAGGGAAAGTCCAGAGCCAAGAAATACAGTGTATTTCTTGTATGTGTATGAGAGATGCTGAGGGCCTGAAATAGAGAAGCAACAGCTGGAATAGAAGAAACAGATTCTAAATATGTTTAGAAGAGAACTTTAGGCCATGTCTCTTGAAACATATACATGGATAGGTGTCTTTCTCTTACATACATCTACCTACATACATTCAGTCTTCGGTATCTCTCCAGAATATATTTTCCACTTTTCCTTTGAGTAGATGACTGTTAGCATTCCTCCCACAATCCTGCTTACAATAAGCACTTTAAGGAATTTATTTGTTGAATAAATAAATGAACAAATGAATAAACAAGTGAGCAAAAGTCTCTGAGGCACATAAAACCTTTGTGTAACCATAAACTCAGGTTTTCAAATGTTTTAAGTAACTTGAGTCTTTTGGAAAGAAACATTTAAACAAATAAATCAAGAAAAGACACAAAAACAAAAACAGAAAACGGATTATCAATCTGAAGTTCAAGAACATGCTAGGGAAGCACTTCCAATTCTATGTTCTAACAACTATTTCTCAAGCATGTTTTCCACTAGGCACGCAAAGTGTTGACATATAAAGATAAACAGGCTGATATACCCATGTTGACTGCTACAAGAAATTTATAGTTCTACAAATGCCTGGAATCCTGAGGGCAATGCCTGTACACAGAAAGCTTCAGATTTGGCTATTGTGGAAGCCCTTCTCCTGGCAGCACCCCTTACTCTTTCCTTAGGGAGTAAAGAAGTTGGGGCCCCAAACCAATCCTCTTTACTGATTCCCCCAAAACAGAGGCCCACAACTTCCCTGCCAAAAAGCATAAGGATTAGATGTGAAAAGAGAGGACAGAAAGTATAAAGCATTAATACTTCAAGACAGGACTTTACAAATAATTAACAATCAGATCCAGATCCATCTTTTCCTAGGCTCTTGTCTAGAACCACTAGAAACAATCAGATCTGAAACTTAATCACAAAGCACACATTTACCTACCTACTCGTAACAGTAGTATTGGATTTCCAGTCTCAGCACCTGCCTCTAAACATCTTCAGAGTTAGCAAAGAACTTTGTTCAAGATTCCCACATAAAATGTTTTCACATACTGTACAACTCTATAGTACATACTATACTGTGCACTCTCAGTAAAAAGGATAAGCCATAATGTGGTGTCTTATTCACCAATAAAAAATATTTGCTCTTACCAGAAATACCTAAAATAATCAGCAGCCTATCTCACAACACTCTTAAATAGCCATCCTGCTGGTCTTGCAGCCATTTATAAACCCAAATCACAAAACACAAACATCCTCAGAAGAAAGATTTCCTTTATAGTGAAAAGATTAATATTATGGTTGTGGATTTTTACTGTGAATCCTTATAGGTTTCACTACTCAAAAAACAATCGTCTTCCACGGCCCTTCTCATATATGTCCAAGACGAACAAAAACTAACATGTATTGAACAACTATTATAGGTCACCATCACCATCATGCTAAGGCACATACAGGTGTATGTTATCTTCATATAAAAACATATTGGGGAGCCTAGGTGGTATGCGTCTGGCTCTTGATTTCAGTTCAGGTCCTGATCTCAGGATTGTAGGATCGAACCCCGCATCAGGCTCTGCACGTAGAGCAGTCTGCTTAAGAGTCTCTCTCCCTCTTCCTTTGCCTCACACTCGCTTGCTCTCAAATAAATAAATAAATCTTTTTAAAAAAAACTGTACTTATTCTTCAGACTTACTACCATAAAATCTGGAAAAAATTTTAAAATCTAATGAACGAGTATGGATCATATACATAGAAATATGTCCGATATATTGTTAAGTAATCAAAATAATCTATACAAACACTATATTCAGTATAATTTCACTTACATAAAACAAATTATGTGTTTATATCTAAATTGTCATCAGAAAGCCTAGAATATATCACCAACTTTTAAGCAGTTATGTCCAGTGATGGTATTCATACAAATCAGGAAGAAAACTGATTTCCTACTGTATATACTTCCATGTTTGAATATTTTACAATGAAACAAAAGGCCAAAATAACTAATTTTGAAATTTAAAAAATACTTTATCACAATGAAGAAGTTTTTCATTGTGTTTCCTGAAATGCTATACATGCAACCTACCTGAAAAAGGGGAAATATATTGTTTGAATCCAGGACAAAGCAAAAGCCTATTTTACTCTCCTGTTTAAAACAAAAAACAAAGCAGTAAAAATCATCCCTTCACTTTTTAACCTGACTTACAGGATCATAAAGAAGTACACTTACAATGAAATAATTACTTTGGGGATGTCTGCTCTCATAATTTTTGAAAGCTATGCTGATCTATCACATATTAAGTAGATAAATCAAAACTCTATATCTAGGGGCACCTGGGTGGCTCAGTGGGTTAAGCCTCTGCCTTTGGCTCAGGTCATGATCTCAGGGTCCTGGGATCAAGCCCCCAATCGGGCTCTCTGCTCAGTGGGGAGCCTGCTTCCCCCTCTCTCTCTGCCTGCCTCTCTGCCTACATGTGATTTCTGTCAAATAAATAAATAAAATCTTTAAAAAACAAAAACAAAACACTTATTTTAGTCACCACTTGAAAAAAATCTTACAAAATGGCCAGACAAATCATTCTAAAAGGGTGACACTGCCTTTTTAATTACCTAACAAGAAATAAAGATCTTCCTCATCTTATGATGGCGTTCTCTCCTAATAAACCCTTAAGTTGAAAATATTTTAAGTCAAAAATCCATTAATAAACCTCAACAACTGGGGGCGCCTGGGTGGCTCAGTTGGTTAAGCAACTGCTTTTGGCTCTGGTCATGATTCCAGGTCCTGGGATCGAGCCCCGAATCAGGCTCCCCGCTCAGCAGAGAGCCTGCTTCTCTCTCTCCCTCTGCCTGCTACTCTGCTTACTTGTGCTCTCTATCTCTCTGTCAAATAAATAAATAAAATCTTAAAAAAATAAATAAACCTCAACAACTGGACATCATAACTTAGCCTAGCCTACCTTAAACATGCTAAGAATGCTTAGATTGGCCCTATTTGGTCAAAATCACCTAACACAAAACCTATTTTACAGTAGTGCTGAATATCTCCTCCAAGTTATTGAATACAGTGCTGGAAGTAAAAAACCAAATAGCTGTATGGGCACAGAATGGTTTCAAGTGTATCAGTCATTTACCCTTGTGATTCCATGGCTTATTGGGAGCTGCAGCTCACTGCAACTGTCCAGCATCACAAGAGAGGCCTGTACCACATATCACCAGCCCAGGAAAAGAACCAAATTCAAAACTCAAAGTACAATTCCTACTGAATGCCTAAATACCTATTGCTTTCCCACCATCAGAAAGTCAAAAAACTGTTAAGTGGAACCACTGTAAATTGGGGGCTATCTGTATTACTATAGAGAGCCTTTCAAGTTTTTTTAATTCTCAAAATTGATCGCCTATTAATATAAACCAGAGTTAATCTGATGGAGGAGAGAGAAAAGAAACAATTTCATTTAAGGCAGTGATGTCCAAAAGAAGTTTCTATAATCACAAAAATGTCCAATACAATATGCTATCCAATACAGTAGTCACCTAGCTTCACGTAGCTATATGAGAATGAAAGACTGACTTCTCAATTTTACTTAAATTTTAATTAATTTCATCATAATAGCTATATATAGCAAGAGACTCCCATACTGGATAATGCAGATTTAGGGGGTTAAAAATTAACAGGTTAAGAGCCATCAAGTTTCTAAATTGTATTAACACTTCAAATACAGCAAAACTAATTATGATTCCAAAAACTTAAGAGGAAATAATTATGAAATACTTCAATAAACGTAGGTTTTATTGTGAGGCAGTGTTCAAAATGAAATTCTTTCACATGCATCCTTTGGCTGCCTTCCTTTAAAGAAACTATCCCTACTGCAGCCCCCAAATTTTAGAATCCTAAGCTGGCTTCTCTCTCCAAACAATTACCCTTTCTGAAGGGGGAAGCAAGAAATCCAGACAAGATGGTCTTGGATACCTTCCTACCCCCCTCATCAACCTCAGATCTCCCCTACTCTACTGCCCTGGGTTAAGTTTCTTTATCTCTAACCCAGCAGGGCACCTTCCTGTCTCCTGGGCACAAAGCTCACCTTTCTTTAGCACTCCATCTTCACAACTACTTCCTCTCAGAATTAATCCTATCGTTAGTAGAAGCCACAAACACATGAATTATCTGTATAAAAATACAAAATCTTAAGTCTTTGTTTAGTGGTGACTTACACCAAGTATCACAGTATTTATGCTTATGAAATATCTAGTTTTAAATTTCCCCTCAAGAAAAGATAAATTCTGGGGCACCCGGGTGGCTCAGTGGGTTAACACCTCTGCCTTGGGCTCAGGTCATGATCCTGGGGTCCTGGAATTGAGCCCCACATTGGGCTCTCTGCTTGGCGGGGAGCCTGCTTCCCTTCCTCTCTCTCTGCCTGCCTCTCTGCCTACTTGCGATCTCTGTCTGTCAAATAAATAAATAAAATCTTAAAAAAAAAAAAAAAGAAAGAAAGAAAAGAAAAGCTAAATTCTGTTCTTAGCATACCACTGGGTCATCTGCCTCTAACCTGAGGAATCATAAAGAACACACAACACTTTCAAGTGGGTTGCAGTCATTAATGTGAAAGCAGGAAAAAACATAATTCTTTCCTGGTAGGCTTCTCAAGTTATCTCACATGGTAAAGTCTCTAACGTCTCTAAAGTCTTGGGGTTCAGGGACCCCTTTAAAATTCTAATGAAACTATGGGCCCTCGTATCAAAAACATAAGAATTTTTGCCACACAATTTCATAACCTATACACACACACCCCAACAAATAGTCATCTACAGACACTTTAAACTTCAGTTTAAAAGTTTAAGAAATAAGGGTGCCTGGGTGGCTCAGCAAGTTAAGCATCTAACTTAATTTTGGCTGAGGTCATGACCTCAGGGTTGTGAGATCAAGCCGAGCATGCAGCTTACTTAGGATTCTCTCTCTCTCTCCCTTTCTGTCCCTCCCCAACTGTCTAATAAAAAACATGATTAATTAATCATAATGGCAAAATATAATAAAAATAATTAATGTAAAAAATAAAATAAAATTTAGAAAACAAAACAAAACAAAAGAAAAATACCTGACTAGTAGTCTTCAAAAGTTTCAGTCATGAAAAGCAAGAGAGAGAAATTATCATAGGCTTAAGTAGACTAAAAAGTCAGGATAACAAATGAAATGGGGTATCCAGGATTAGATTCTGGAACAGAAAAAGGACAGTAGTGGGAAAATTGGTGAAGTCTAAATGAAGTCTATAGTTTAGTTAATATATTGTACCGGAGTGAAATTCTCAGTTTTTTCAAATGTACCACAGTTATATAAGATGTTAAAATTAAGGAAAATTAGAGGGTATACAAGAGCACTGTTTACAATGTATGTTACCTAATGTTACAAGAAACTAAAGTTATTCTAAAAAGTTAATTAAAAATAAAGCAAGTGATCAAGTGGAAATACTTTAATATAGTATAGGCAGAATCAATATCAATATTGTATATAAAAACAATCAGATAAATGTAAGTTGAAAAATAAGTAAATGAAAAGTAAATAACCAATTACCTAAAGACAAACATTTAAATCCACTTGCAATAAAAGAGACTTTAAAAACCTGAGATAACATTAAATGTTTATCAAATTTCCAAATATTTTCCTACTCATCACTCTCCAGATACACTGAAGAGATCCATTATGGATACTGTTCAGCCATGTGTACTGGTACAATATTTCTAGGGGAATATTTGATATTCTACATAAAAAATTTAAAATGTAGCTGTCATAAGCAAAAGAGTTAGACTTTTAATTTAAGTAAAATGATGAAAATAATTTATGTACACCTATATAAAGATGTGAGAAACAAGGCATATCCAAAAATAAGGAATTTGTTAAATTATAATAAATTCATACAATAAAAAATTTAAAAAAATAATTAATGTCCTAAAGCCCACAGATGAAAGTGATCAAAAGAAGATGACCTTAAAGAAGATAAGAATTGGGGAACCTGGGTGGCTCAGTGGGTTGAGCTGCTGCCTTTGGCTTGGGTCGTGATCTCAGGGTCCTAGGATCGAGCCCCACATCGGGCTCTCTGCTCAGCAGGGAGCCTGCTTCCCTCTCTCTCTCTCTGCCTACTTGTGATCTCTCTCTGTCAAATGAATAAATAAAATTAAAAAATAAAAAAAAGAAGATAAGAATTAATTCAACTTGACATTCCTACATCTTCCCCTCATTCTCCTTCCCACCTCTGCTCCTTCCATTTGTATCCTTTTCCATCATCTTTCTTTGCTCTCTATATATTGCCTCCTTATCTGGTTATATTATAGAACTAAAGTCATTTTTAATATTAGTTATGCTAATTACAATTTTATGTTTTCTGTCCTAGTTTCAAAAGTAAGATTTTGGGGTGCCTGGGAAGTTCAGTCATTGGGCGTCTGCCTTCCGCTCAGGTCATAATCCCAGGGTCCTGGGATCCAGCCCCACATCGGGCTCCCTGCTTGGTGGGAAGCCTGCTTCTCACTCTCCCACTCCCCCTGCTTCTGTTCCCTCTCTCACTGTGTCTCTCCTTGTCAAATAAATTTAAAAAACCTTAAAAAAAAAAAAAGGCAGAATTTCATTTCTCTAAGGAAAAGAGAAAACATTCGTTCAGTACCTGCTATTTGCCAAGTATTTGTCTATGTATTATCTCCAACAATTCCATGAAAGGGGAAAAAAAAGACAATCCTCTAAAATCTGTAGATTTGAAAACTTAAAAGTCACTAAATTGTAGGTCAAGAAGAATCAAAATGAAAATCACAAAATAGTTTGAAATGAACAACAAAAATATAATAAATCAAAACTTAGAGTATAGAGCTAAAATGCTACACATAGGGGCACCTGGGTGGCTCAGTGGGTTAAGGCTCTGCCTTCGGCTCAGGTCATGATCTCAGAGTCCTGGGATCGAGCCCCACATGGGGCTCTCTGCTCAGCAGGGAGCCAGGGCGCCTGCTTCCCCCTCTCTCTCTGCCTGCCTCTCTGCCTACTTGTGCTCTCTCTCTCTGTGTCAAATAAATAAATAAAAATCTTTAAAAAAAAAAATAAAATAAAATAAAATGCTACACATAAAAATGAAGACCTTTAAGTTTATACATCAGAAAAGAGGAAATAAGCATTCAGTATAATAACTTATTTTTAAATCTCAAGAAAGTGAAAGAATATGGATCAAATATTAATGAAATAGAAAAAGAAGCAAAAATCAGATCAATAAAACTAAATGAGTTTCTACAGGGTAATGAAATGATCACTCTTGTTAAAGTCTTAAGAAAATGAAAGAAAAACACAAATATAGCAAATTATTAAAATGTACTACCTATATCTTTGGGCTAAATCTTACCCGAAACTCAGAAACACTAAGTAACTCACCCAAGAGTACACAGCTTGTGGGAATAGAGTAGGGCAAATAATATTACACGGGTGGTAAGGAGGGAAGCCAGCATTTTAACAAAAAGTTCCTTATCTTTTCACATCATACCACTTCTTTTTTTAGGAAAGGAGTCTAACCACTAGGGTCTCAGTTTCCTTACCTATGAATGACAAAGAAGAATGACATTGTCTCTTAGGTCCCTTTCAGTCAAGTCCATGATTCTATGAGTCTAAGCTGATCTGCACGTATAGACAAATAACTGACTTCCTTTGGTCAGATTGAAAGTGGAATTCCTTTGGATGAGCTAGGCTACATCTTAATCTACTATGTGTGGGCTGACTGAGACATCCTGATGTCTAAGTACACTTTGCTGTAAACTACAGAAGAGAAATGTGAAACCTCAGCAAAACTTAAAACAAAAATAAACAATGAGGGAACTGCTTCTAGGAGCTCATGTTTTACCAAAAAGGGTAATGCATAAAACCTTTATGTAAGAAATATTCTCCCTTTGAAATAAAAAGTCCAGCTTATGTCAATTTAACCACGTTTGTGCATTTTTCTACATATAGTATACTTGAGTCTAACAAGTAAGTCTACAGTTACATTTGTGAAATTTGCTTCTATGAACCCTTTCATTTTCCCCTTTTAGCAATCCTAGGTTAAAAGTAAACAAAAAATTTTTGGCTCTTCACTATTTTGTGCTACCTGAGCAGTTTTTAGAAAATTGCATTCATTCCAAACTTAAGGAATGTTCTTTATTTGGTGTCCAATTCAGTTTGAACAAAATACATTTGCGGGGTGGGGGGATATAGTATTTTTCTTGCTTTCTTTGGAAACAGGTGTTACATATTCTCTACAGAATCACAGGAGAAATCCTCCTGTTAGTTGACAAGAATTATGTGTTATTTCTGAATAGAAAGAGTCTTCCTCTCCTCCTTTATAAAGGATCATTAGGTGTCCAAAAGTAAAGAGAATCACTCAAAATTAAACTAGTAAGTTTGTAGATAAGAGAGATGGTTTCCTTTACAGATTCAATGCACTCCTAATTATTATGCCTCTTCAACTGACACAAATGTTTCACATCTAGTACACAGCTAGACACTCACATCTGACACTCAAGAGAGAATGAAGACTAAAGATAAATACCAGAAATGATCAATTATAAAGAGGACAGGGCATGAGATTTTATTTAGATCACTCAGAGAAAGTGACAACGGCCATAATCTTGGAAAGAAAACACAAAGTCAACAAAGCCAACTAATAAGGAATGGAACTTTCAGGAAAATAGGATGAGAACATGAAGGAAAAGATAATGTCAGGGAAAATGAAGGGGCATTTTTAAAAAATTACCAGTAACAGGAGCTGCTTTTTACTTAACTCTCACCCTATATCCTGACAGAATTCTAGGTGTTGCAGCTTTGTAATCCCTCAATAACTTGAAAAGGTAAATATTATTACATAATTTTGAAGATGAAGAAACTTGCCCAAGGCCACAGAGTTGTAGAATTAGGATCTGAACCCAGGCCAATGAGGCCAT